>NC_085084.1:668427-968427 GCF_963662255.1 Cinclus cinclus
TTCCCCCTTTCCCCCTTTCCCCCTTTCCCCCTTCCCCCTTTCCCCCTTTCCCCCCCTTTCCCCCTTTCCCCCTTCCCTTCCCCTTCCCCCTTTCCCACCCCTTTCCCCCTTTCCCCTTTCCCCCTTTCCCCCTTTCCCCCTTTCCCCCTTTCCCCTTTCCCCCTTTCCCCTTTCCCCCTTTCCCCCTTTCCCCCTTTCCCCCTTTCCCCCTTTCCCCCTTTCCCCCTTTCCCCCTTTCCCCCTTTCCCCCTTTCCCCTTTCCCCCTTTCCCCTTCCCCCTTTCCCCCTTTCCCCCTTTCCCCCCTTTCCCCCTTTCCCCCTTTCCCCCTTTCCCCCTTTCCCCCTTTCCCCCTTTCCCCCTTTCCCCCTTTCCCCCTTTCCCCCTTTCCCCCTTTCCCCCTTTCCCCCTTTCCCCCTTTCCCCCTTTCCCCCTTTCCCCCTTTCCCCCTTTCCCCCTTTCCCCCTTTCCCCCTTTCCCCCTTCCCCCTTTCCCCCTTTTCCCCTTTTCCCCTTTCCCCCTTTCCCCCTTTTCCCCTTTCCCCCTTTCCCCCTTTCCCCCTTTCCCCCTTTCCCCCTTTCCCCCTTTTCCCCCTTTCCCCTTTTCCCCTTTTCCCCTTTTCCCCTTTTCCCCTTTTCCCCTTTCCCCTTTTCCCCTTTCCCCTTTTCCCCTTTTCCCCTTTTCCCCTTTTCCCCTTTTCCCCTTTTCCCCTTTTCCCCTTTTCCCCTTTTCCCCTTTTCCCCTTTTCCCCTTTTCCCCTTTTCCCCTTTTCCCCTTTTCCCCTTTTCCCCTTTTCCCCTTTTCCCCTTTCCCCCTTTCCCCCTTTCCCCCTTTCCCCCTTTCCCCCTTTCCCCCTTTCCCCCTTTCCCCCTTTCCCCCTTTCCCCCTTTCCCCCTTTCCCCCTTTCCCCCTTTCCCCCTTTCCCCCTTTCCCCCTTTCCCCCTTTCCCCTTTCCCCCTTCCCCCTTCCCCCTTTCCCCCTTCCCCCTTTCCCCCTTTCCCCCTTTCCCCCTTTCCCCCTTTCCCCCTTTCCCCCTTTTCCCCTTTTCCCCTTTTCCCCTTTTCCCCTTTTCCCCTTTTCCCCTTTTCCCCTTTCCCCTTTTCCCCTTTCCCCTTTTCCCCTTTTCCCCTTTTCCCCTTTTCCCCTTTTCCCCTTTTCCCCTTTTCCCCTTTTCCCCTTTTCCCCTTTTCCCCTTTTCCCCTTTTCCCCTTTTCCCCTTTTCCCCTTTTCCCCTTTTCCCCTTTTCCCCTTTTCCCCTTTCCCCCTTTCCCCCTTTCCCCCTTTCCCCCTTTCCCCCTTTCCCCCTTTCCCCCTTTCCCCCTTTCCCCCTTTCCCCCTTTCCCCCTTTCCCCCTTTCCCCCTTTCCCCCTTTCCCCCTTTCCCCCTTTCCCCCTTTCCCCTTTCCCCCTTCCCCCTTCCCCCTTTCCCCCTTCCCCCTTTCCCCCTTCCCCCTTTCCCCCTTCCCCCTTTCCCCCTTTTCCCTCTTCCCTCTTCCTTTTTCCTTTTTCCCTTTTCCCTTTTCCCTATTCCCTTTCCTTTCCCCCCCTTTCCCTCACTGTTTACATATTTAATCCTTTGTTATTTTGTTGTCAGAACTTTTGCAAGATAGAAGTCCCACATTATCAGAAAGATGATGAATTCTAGCAACTGCAGAGGAAGCCCAAAGTTTTCATGAGGCAGAATAATGGATAGTTTATGAAGCAAGACTGAAAGACTTTTTTTTTTTTTTGTTAAATTAATAATTGAAGGAGAACAGAAGGTTTAGAAGTATTTGAAGGATGTTAACAGCAAAGGAGCAGTTCAGTTAGTATAATATAAACGAGTAAAACTAGAGATATTTGGGTTAATTTAATGGAACAGGAAATTATGCTGTCTGATAACACTTTTACACAATGACAGTTGTTGCACTGTGGATTAGTGGTAAGCACACAGTACCTTGGAACATATGGGCCTGAGAGAAGAAAATAAATAACACAGAAAAATTGGAGTATTTTCAGGGAAACCTCCTAATGGGTCTCCTCTGTCCCACAGAACTCTGTGGTTCTGTAAAATAGATGAGCTTAGGTTTTCCAGAAACATTCAGGGTGCAGTGTCTGTGGCCCTCCTGAATTCCTAACTGTGGTTAAATTGCATTTTGGATAAAACTTGATTCTGTGTTTGGGTACAGATGTTCCTTGGGAATAACTGCAGTGTAATAAATGAGAATTGCCTTAGTTCTTGCATTTGAGTGCAGGAAGGAAGAGAAAGAAAAATTTACTCTTGGGGAGAAATTGAAAGAGAAAGGATGCCAAAATGAAAATGTAGATGTGTTCTATGAAATAATGATTCACTCCAGTCTACCTTTTCTGTGAGCAGTTGTACTGGTCATCATGCAGTCCTGTCCAGAAATTAAATTCTAGGTTGCTGTGGTAGAAGAGAGAAAAAAAAAAGTCAAAACAGAAGGATGTGGCAGACAAAGAATATTATATATCCTGCTGCCTTCATTGCATCCTCGGGTGAGGAAAATAAACTGTTTTTCTTTCAGCATTGTCAGTTCTCTGATAGGAGAATTTCAGAAAGCTGAAGGAGGAATGTTTCTACAGATCAGTGAAACATGAAAAAAATACCAACATAATTATTTATGGACAGCCTTTTCCAGACTTCCTGAACCTGGAATGTCCTGGGAGTGCGCCTGGATTGAGCAAGGTTTGGGAGCATGGATAGTCCATGGGGCTGGGTTTCCATGAGCTGTGCAGCTGAGGTGCAGCACAAATGCAAACCAATGCAAACCCAGTGCTGCACAGGGCATTGCAGAGCCAGCACTGCCTCCCTGGGCACTGGGGACACTGGGAATGGCTCCAGCAGGGTGGGAACTGCCCGAAGAAGAGCTAAGGGTAACAAACTGGAAAAAAGTGCTTGAACCAGGTCACAGGTAACGTGGGTGTCTCAGAAAGGGAGAGGAGATTCTCTTTTGAAGCTGGTGCTTTGGTGAACAGCTGCTTTTAGGGACCCAGTGAGCTCCTGCTCTGTGCTTGTCACTGGTGAGGCTCTGGCAGTGCTCTGTGTGCCTGGCCCCAGCGTGGGATGTTTCCTTCTAGAGACTCAGAATGCCCTGGAGGAGGTGGGAGACTCTTCCCTGGTGGTGAGTAGAGGATGGAGGATGCAGAGTGGGCTGGTGTATCCTCTGTCCCTCCTCACACAGAGCCCAGGCTGCCAACAGCTACAAGCACTTCACACAGGTTTGGTTTTTTTACACAGGGGGCTGGGTTTCCCTTTCTCGGGGTTTTCTCCTTCCCGTGTTCTTGTTCCCAGTCTCTCTGTGCCTGTCCTTGATTTCAAGCCCTGTCCTGCCAGGGCAGCACTGCACAGAACCATGAGGACAATGTGTGGTGCTCCTGAAATTAACCAACCTGCTTTTTCTTTTTTGCTGTTGGCACCTTATTATTCTGCTTTTGTGTGCACCTCTGCCCCCAGCAACAGGACATCAGCTCTTGACAAATTCCTGAGGACAAGGGTGGAGACAACTGCTGTGATTAATTAACCCCCCTAATTAATGGGGCTGCTCTGTTACTGTCCGTGCATTTTATTTGCATCCTATCACATTTTGAAAAAGCAAAGGAACCTGTTAGTGAAAATGTAATGCATTGTAATGATTCAGACATTGCTTCCCTTCCCAGTGCTCTACCCAGGAGTTCTTCTTGATAGTCAGCACCCTGTCTCGTCTGGACTTGGAAATTCAAGCTTTTGTCCCTGTCATACATTCCCATGTGAGATCTCCTCTATTAAAAAATGCACTCTTGGAAATCCCAGACCTTCTCTCCCCAGTAAAACAGTATTTAAAGATCCTGAATGAAGAAGCAGCCAAGTAAGTAGAGGAAATACACGATTCTACTGTGCCTCATAGGCTTTCTGAATATATGTATTCAGTTATGCAAATTATGCACCTTGGTTTTATACACATCCGTTTTATATTTTTTATTTCATATTTATGTATGTACAGTTCCTTTCAGTTAAAGTAGGGGTTGTTGTTACCTATGGCTTACATTGTTTTTTTTAAACTAAGTGAGGGAGTATTTTGCCTGAATAATATTGTGAAAGATTCTCACCTGTTTTAGGTGATGAATTTCCAGGAAAATATGTCTTGCATTATGTGAGTTTGTTAACAGCATTTTAATATATTTTTTTTTTTTAAGAGAAGCTATTCCTTTTGAAGAGAGACTTCAGCAGAGGGGCAACTCTGCTGTCAACAGCATGCCTTACACTATTTTTGTGACGATTCATCAAAGCTGTCTGCCCTTTTTTGTCTTAATTATGTCCATTTTTGGTCCATGAAGAAAACAAGGCATTTGAAAAAGATGCTAAATTGGAATTAATATGCATTATATTGGAGAATACCTTTGAATAATTTGCTGTGTACTGTTTGTTCTGAAGAGCTGCTGCCTCCACTGTTACCCCTGGATTCTTGGTTGAGGTTGTGGCAAAGAGCTCAGTGTGTTGTTGTATGGGGGCAGCATAGTCTTAACTTTTATATTCAGAACAGACTAACATAAACATCCGCTTTATTCATAAAACATTTTTTACCTTTTCCCAAATTGAGATTGAAAAAATAAGAGTCAGAGCCTAGAACTTCATGGTATTTGCTTCTGATTTAGTGATGGGCCCAAGATGTATAAATTTAGAAGGTGAGAAGGGCAGAAGGATTTCCTCTGCCCATAGGCAAGGGGGGATTATGAAATTTCTGCTGATGCCTGGTGCCCAATTGTAGTTGTGACAGTTTGTGCCAAAACAGATTGTATCCAAATTATACCAGATTTACTGTAGGTAGGTTCAAAACATGGGGTGTTCCCGTCTGTGACTGTACTAACAATGGCTGGAATAGTATACAAGATATAAATGATCTGTAGAATGGGTATGTTGTATTTACATTTATTCTGAATGATTAAACCAACTTGCTTTCTGGCCTTTATATATATATCATATGTATGTGGCAGTATTTTTTTTGCTCAAAAGCATTTCTTTCATCAAAGTCATGGCTTGTACTCACATCCATCCATGCACACACACACTTGTGCACAGACTGCATCACATGTTATTTTTGTTATGAGGTGTGGATAAAATCCTGTAATGGTTCTCAGAAGGATCCCTTTTGCTCCAGGGTTATTTTATTTTTTTTTTTTTTTAACAGGGAGTTTGAGATTTTGGGGTTTGTGTTTTTGAAACTGTCAACATTAAATTTTTTTGTAGGCATCACATAGCAGTGACAGTCTTCACAATCAGCTGCTGGCTACTAGTGTTTTTTTTTTTGCCTTGCATTCCCATGGAAACTAGCCTAATTAGCACAGAATCATTTCTAAAAATTAGTATTGTACTTTGAAATGGCATCTTCAGTGTCATTTATGTAATCCCAACAACGATGGAGTGCACAGCCAGAGCACAGCTCTGTGTTACCTGCCTTGCCACTGGCTCCATTTGCAGGCAGAGGGATAGTGGAGTAAGTAGAATATTAGATTTTTTTTATTGCTTCCATGTTATAATGCTTTCAGTTGGCTAATTACTTGCTCTTCATTTATTAGTTCTAAAGGTAATGATGTAATTAACTTGCAGAGTTCTGTATTGGCTCTAAAATGCAAAGTTATATTGCAATTAACTTAGGGCTGATCACTCTGCTTTTTAACTGTTTGCCTGATACTTCCTAGGATAAGGTAGATGCTTGTTATTTTCGTTGACAGCTGTATTTTCAATTGCTGGTTCAGTTTCCCAGTTTTAACCATTTGAATGGCATTGCTTGTTTCAGGTTTCAATCCTGAGCTGAGCTAGTGCTGCCAAAACAGTTCTGTCATTTTTTCTGGCACTGAAATTAGAAAAGGGCATTGTGTTGCATCTACTTAAAAAGTATTCTGGGTAATCTTTTCTGGACAAAAGAAGGAAGCTGCTCTGGGAAAAGTACTGATGGCATTCTGCTTTGATGAGGGCCTTGAGGGGGGGTTTTTCCATGCAATCCTTACAAAAGTATGCCCAAATTTGGCCAAATTCTAAATGTGCCAAAAATCTATGTTCATGGTTTGCAGAAATTACCTGAAGTTTCACATTTAGCTGCAGTAGAGGTGTTGGCAGCAGTTGGGCTGCTCTGTGTGCAAAGTGCCTTTCTGTTCCTGTGATGAGTACAGCAGCTTTCAGTAAATGACCAAGCACCTTAAAATCTGTATTCAGAAGAGAATTACGATAATGTTCAAATAAACAAATAAAAATTACAAATAAATAAACAAAATAAGAAAATAAATAAATAAATAAACAAAATGTTAGAAGAAGTAAATAAGTATTATATACATATAAGTAAATATAATAGATAAATAAAATACAGATTAATAAGTAACAAATAAAAATTACAAAATTAGGCTGCAGCTGGTAAAACTGAGGTGTATCTCTCTTGTTTTTACCATTATTTTATCTTTGCATTTCTTATGGGTAGGGCTGGAGATAAAACACAGTTGTTCAAGGACCTGACAGACTTCCCTGCCATCCGAAAGAAAAAGGAGGAGATCCAGGATGTGCTTTCTAAAATCCAATTGCATCTGCCGGATATTCGTAAACAGATTAAGAACCCTTCTGCAGAGTATGTTACAGTTTCGGGTCAAGAGGTACTGTGGGGTTTATTATGTATGACTGTACCCATCTTGCTTAGAAAATAGCTTAAAAGCAGGACCCAGCTGGAACTCTATTCACCCAGTGTGGTGCCTCATGAGGGCATTTGACTATAATCTTTTGTACAACTTTGAAGAGCAGCTTTCTTACTGTGTGAGTCCTTTATTTGTTTAGTCAATCACTTGAGTGACTTAAATAATAGAAACACATTAGTGCAGTTGTATTTGGTTCAGCAATGCTTGCCTCTCCACCTGCGTAAAAACACATACTTCCAAGGTTAATTGTATGGCTATTAAGTACTGGAATACTCTCAGAGAACCAGGAAGCACAGCATTTGGTTAATTTGAGGAATGGTGAAAGGATTTCTAAGTACTGAGTCAGAGTGTAATTTGAAAGATGGGAGAGAAGAGGGAACAGTATTAAGGAATGATGAGTGTTGTTTTACTTCTGATTCTTGGAAATGGTGTTCTGCACTGGAACTTTTGTACAAGTGTGGGCAGGACGTGATCCAGCCAGCTGAGAGGTTCAGTGGTGAAAAACAGAGACAACAGACCCTGCCACGTTTGTGGGGAAACTGAAAGGGGCAGTGAGGTAGCACTGCTCTGTGTTGTCCTCTGGAACTGAGAGCAGGAAAAACTCTGCAGAAAAGTGGGGAAGGAAAGGAGTTAGGAAGCAGAAAATGAGAGTTAGAAGTAGAGGAGAGGAGTGGGTGAGGACAGGGAGGGAAGAGGCTGGAGGAAGGGGGCACTCAAAAAGCTGAGGATGATCCAAGGGGCACAGGAGGGAGCACGTAGACACAGCTGAAAACGAGGGAAGGGTTGAATTAGAGACAGCAGCCTTTGATAGAAACCTGAAGTGGATGTTCCTGTTGGGGGTGAGGCTGAGAACAGGAAACCTGCAGCCCAGGAGCTGGGTGGGCTGTCAGCACAGAGGCTGGAATCCAAGGGAAAAGTGGAGAAGTGTGTTTGAGTATTGTCTGAGTCAGGGAGGAGCAGGATCTGAAAGGTTTCTCTCAGGGAAGCTGGGTTAATAATAGCTGCCATCTGTGTGAAGTAAAGAGAGGCACTGATCAAAGAGAGGAGAGCATCCCAGGCAGTGCTGAAAAGTGGGTTCAGAGGCAGCAGTCACTGCACACATTTCAGAGAGGAAGCCTTTGTAGCAGGGCACAGCTCAGAAACCTCTGCAGACAGAGAGGGTGCCTGGGTGCCTTGATGGAAAGAGGCTGGGGGATAGGATAGCTCTTATTTCATGGCTTCTGGTATGAGTGTTTCACAGACACCAAAAGAAGCAGCAGAGGGGTCAGAGAATATGGTCAGTGTGGAAAAGAAAGATACCAGAGGAATGGAAGTAATGGAAACTCAATTGTCTGGGAGGGATAGAACACAGGACTAGAACAGGAATTTATTTGATTTCAGCTCTTTCTTCCTTAGATCTGTATGGTATATTCTTCCTGTGTTCTTGTAGCACCCTGATAGATGAAAAGCTCAAATGCACCTTCACAACAGGGAAATGCCTTGGGAGTGTTTTGGGTGTAATAAGAATTAGTGCACCCTGTCCTTGCTCTGTTCTTGTATTAGGATTGTTACCCTTATTTGTTCTTAAGGGTGATTGCTGGCTCCTCTAGAAGTTTCTATCTAAATCTTATTAGCTACAATGGAGAAGTTTTGCCAGACGTGGGTCTTGTGGCTTTCTGTAAAGGTGGTCAGGTTCTGTGTTAACCTAATCTCTGCAGGAAATGTGTTTTCCAGCTGAATTCTGTGACGTGAGAATGCCTCAACTCTCTGACACCCAGGACCTCAGGCTATTGTTACAAAGAGAGCTGACATGAATCATATAAAATAAACACGTCGCACAAATTTCACTGTGCTGAGCATCCTGACACTGCTGCTGGTTTTCCCTGTGCCTCCTTGTTTGACCCCCAGCTCACTGAGGCAAAGTTCTGTAGGTGCAGAAGGGCTATGTATGTCATAACCCCAGCTCTTTTTTGGGGGAAAAGAACATTACTGTCCACTCTGTTCATTCTCTTCAGGCTGAATCCTCTGATGCTTGCAGGTTCTGGATAAGTGATGATTCTGATTCTCTAGTCTCCCTGACTTCCCACGATGTGTAACATTGCATTTCTGTTCTTCCAGTTTTTGATAGAAGTCAAGAATTCCCATAAATCATCTGTGCCATCTGACTGGGTTATGGTTAGCAGGTATGTAAAATATCTTTGAAGTTTGTTCTGTTTTAACAGAAGAAGGAAAAACAAGAAGGAAAAACAAGAGGTATTTTGGTATTAATTATTTATATACACATTCTCATTGTCCCATGTGTTAAGGCTTGTTGGGGTATTTTTGTATCTGAAAACCCCACCAAATTGTAAATCTACTGCTTAAAAGTAAAAAAAACACGAACCAAAACAAAAAACCAAAACAGATAAAAATTGATGTGTTACAACATTTGTTTTTAGACAGTACATTTTCAGAACACAGAATTACTCAGCCAGTCCTTCATGGTCCATATATTGGTGTCAGATCTGTGGCCTTGATTCAGTTGTACCTGCAGCTTGCACATGCAAATCCTTCATACAATTTTGATTGTTATTGTTTTATTCAGAAAGATTAAAGTAGCTGTGCAAACATTTGCTTATACATATCCTCATACAGACCAGTTCTGTTTACTCTGGTATACTTGTAAGCTTGATTTTTGGATAATTTTTCAGCAGGTGAAACAGAGATGGACTGACTCATGTAGTTGGCTTTTTTTCTTTTCAGTCATTTGATTTATGATTTGAATGGTTTGAATACCTGAAAGTTACAGTGTCCATGTAACTGCTGAATTCTCTACAAGCCCCACTGTGTAATGTGTGAGCACAGACATTTTTCACCAAGTTGAACTCTGTCGTGATGCTCTATTCACTTATGCAAGAATTAACACTCAATTCTGTTTTAATTAAACTTCTTTTAATACTCAGAAGTGCACAGATCAGACAGAATTAACATGGTGAACAAATTACAGCTAATCTGGAGTCTGTAAAAGAATGCCTGGATATGCCAAATTGAGTCTTTAATGAAAATACATAAATAAACAGCAAGTATCTCAAGTGAAAACTAGCAAGACAATCTGTATTAACTATGTTTATTTCAGGCTTATCATGGAGTTCTCTCTGCAGTGAATTTGTTTTTGTCTGGTTCGTTGTGCATCAACCACTCATGCACTTGGGCAGCTATTGCTGAGCAGTTTTGTGAGAGATGCAAACCTGGGTGATAGTTTCAGAGCCCCCTGGGTGGGCAGTGGTGCCTGAGCCACCACTTCATTCCCAGGAGAGGTCACTGGGCTGTGCTATCACACCGGAATAACTTTTCTTGACAGCACCCCATCATCGAGGCTGCCAGAGATGAAGGAAATGAGCCTAATTTTGCATGTGTGGCTGGTGCAGCTGATTGCTTTGGTAACCTTGATTTCCAACGAGCCCTCTGTGTCTCTCCGCTGCAGCACGAAAGCCGTCAGCCGCTTCCACTCGCCGTTCATTACCGAAAATTACAGAACCCTGCAGCAGCTCCGGGAGCAGCTCGTCCTTGACTGCAGTGCTGAGTGGTTGTGCTTCCTGGAGTGAGTGCACCAGACAGGGACAGCTCCCACCTCTGTGCTCTGCTCTCACACAGCAACAGAAATGCAAAACACCCCCCCTGTTTTATAAATAAAACACGTTAATAATTACCTCGTCCGCAGCACCTTCACTGGAAGTCAGTTAAAATACTGTGCTTTGTTTTAAAGCAGCTGTGGGCAAGGCCTCTGAGCCTGAGTCCTGAGACCAGCAGTCATGTCTCTGTGCTTTAAAATTCGGATGAAAATACACTGTTAAGCATACAAGGTGTTTCACGAAGTCTGAAAAGCAGTATCATGGCATTAACAGTCTGGGAGTGCAACTGACTCTGAGTGAAGCTGGATCTAGTTGTTTTCACTGGTTTTATTATATTACTTGTTAATATTGTGTAGTAGTTTTATTATTATTTGTATTTTGTATGCTAACCTGACTATGAGAGTTTTCTAGAAAGTAGTGGGAGTTTTATTGTCCCTCACATCTGGCACATGTGTTTGTCAGAGTTTCCGGTTGGGTTATTTGCCTGCTTTCCCAAAGGATCTTTAAAAAGGGAGTTTTAAAAATACTTCCTGAAACTTCTGACTGCCTTTGGTTTTGTCAGTTGCCTGAGTATCTGTTATTTTTTTACTTGCATGAATTGCAGAACCACTGAAATTGTTGCTCTTGTCATGCAGTGAGAGTTGGCAAGATCTTAACAAGTCCCTGCTCGAGATGTCTCACTGGATTTACTTCCCATTAGGATCCCAGACATTACAAAAATAGAGCAGAAACTGAAAGAGCATTCCAATTCACACTTCCCCAGTTGTGCTTCCTTTGCAATACTGTAAAATAGTTCTCTATGTTCACCTGTCTGTTCTCAGTAGTGTTGTAGGAGAGCAGCAGACAAGAAGGAAAGAAAGACCTGTGTGTAGGAAAGTGCTCTTCTTTCCCATCCCTCCATTCATTTTTGTCTTTGTTTATTAAATTTTGCTCCCCTGCTGGTTTTATATTCTATATTGCAGATTTGAGGCTAGGAGAGAGGAAAAAAAGAAATTCCAGACGACTAAGAGAATGAATCCCACTGAAAACTCAGTTCTCCTGATAACATCATTATTGTACTGGGGAAACAGCACCATAAACTGAAAATGAATTCTGTTGTAGATACCATAATTCTTTGAAATTTTAGACAACTCCTGTGTTCAGACACTCTTACTTTGGTTCCTTTTTGACTGTAACTTCTGGGTTGGGATTCAGCTACTGTTATTCCATAGAAATTCTGATAAATTGTGGCATTTTTATACATCTCATTTAGGCAGCCGGGATCAACTGCTGACCCTTTGGGAGCTGTCTAATGAATTTAATTTTTCCTGATTTTCTGTGCTTAAAAATAATTCACTGTTAGAATGGAACCTTGATCAAGGTCCTCATCTTTTACTGCACTGCTGGGATTTTTTGGATCCAGAGTGATTCAAAGAGCACAGGAGCCCTGTGAGCAGTTTGCATGGGGTGCATTCTGACAATGCTTTTGTATCTGCATGGAATTATTTCTTTCCCTGTTTCTGTGTAACTTTTCCCTGTTTTGATGCAGCCATTTCAGTGAACATTATCACCCCGTGTCTAAAGCCATTTGTCACCTAGCAACTATGGACTGCCTGTTCTCATTGGCCCAGGTGGCCAAACAAGGAGACTACTGCAGGTAATCAATTTTTAATTTTTACGTAGGATTTTATATGGAATTATAAGAACATATTTAAAACAAATCATGTTTTAATGTGTGTGCCATGATAAAAAAAACACTATTAAAATTGTTTGCAGTAGTTTCAATTGAATCTGATTTTGCAGAGCGACGCTTCTAGAGTTAATGCAAATCTGTAAACATTGCAGCTCAAATTTAGCATCCTGATGTTTGTTGTTTGACCTCAGTCTAGGAGACGATGTCTTACTTACACACAAATAAATGTTAGACTTCACATAGACTTTTTCTCTGTGTTTAAAAAAAAAATTGTTTCTACTTCTCAGTGAGGTCTGAGTTTATGGTATCTTTCTAATACCTAAGAGTCTAGGGTATCAGGTATGTTTGAGAGGTGTATCTCAGGTAATTAATAGGTAAATATTAGTTCCAGCTTGCAGAGCAGTGGTGATGCCTCAGCTGGGCTCACGTGTGAGAGCTGCTGCCTCTGCCCAAGACCCACACACAGATAGTGGGATGAGGAGAAATCCACTTGCAAATACTTCTGCTTTGATACATCATTAAAGATAACATTGATTACTTCTGGGATCTTGGGATCTTGTGTGTCTCTCTGTCAAAATCTCTTTGAAAGTAATTGCTCACTTATTTGGGTATACTCGGATGAGAAAACAAACTGAAATCTGATTAATTCACTATGCAGAATGTAAATAATTCACTGAATTTTAGAGTGGCTTAGAGCTTATAAACTAGCAGGAAGGAGACTTCTCAGTGAAACCTCAGCTGCAGGGAAGGTGTCAATAATTAATTCTGGAGGGCTGCTGAAGGAGGGACTGGACTTCGCTGTTATTTTGGGGAATGTTTTTAGTTTGTGAGGACAGGCAGAGGTGTTGGAGAGAGCTGAGCCCCTCTTGCAGTGTGCTCTTTCTTTGCACAGGCAGTTCTTCAGGGCTCTCAGGCAGTGAAGTGGAGTTGTAAAGGTGATGGTGTGGGCAGCCAGGGATCACCATCTGATATTTGAGTGCCCACTCTGCAGACTTTAAGTGAATTTAAGTTTAAGGAATGCAGCTGAAGACGTGGTTCAAGGCCCAAGACTGTCCATATATTAGTTTAATCTCGCTGTACATCTGTTGAGATTATCCTTCTGCTAAACCCCACCACCATTTTTAGTTTATACCTCTTTCCCCAGTGCTTTGTGTTTGTAGGAGGCCATTTATTTGATTTCCATTTTCCTTTCAAATTGTGTTATCATTCTTCAACCCAAGAAAAATCACACTCCCCACATCTTTCCTTTGAAGTCCAACCAAAGAGCTAGTTAATTTCCAGTCCAAAAATTCTGTGGCTTTATTCCACATATTTTTCTCAGAGAAAGTATTCTTCAGAAACTATTTTCTTCAGAAATACTTGATGGCAGTAATTAGTTCTTATAATTCCTATTTTTTTCCATGAAAACCTACCTCACAGGTGACCACCCCACAGGCTTCAGCTGCAGTAGTTCCACGTAATCAGTTACAAGGAATGCTGAAATTAATACCTTTCCTTCTCTGCAGACCAACTGTGCAAGACAACCGTGAAATAATCATAAAAAATGGGAGGCACCCTGTGATCGATGCTCTGCTGGGAGAGCAGGATCAATATGTTCCAAACACCACCAGCCTTTCAGTAAGTACCCAGAAACTGGCAGAGTTTCAAAATCACTCAGGGCAGGCAGGCTGGGGTGACATGCTTGGACAGCAAGTTGAAATGGGTGATGTAAATCACACAGCCTGCTGGGCTGCATTTCAGAGAGGTGTTGCTAGATGTCACCACATCTGTTCTGTCCCTCTGCTCATTCCTTGCAGGAAAATGCTCTCTTTTACAGCCTCATCCAGTCTCAGGGCATAAAGAAAAGAAAGGTAATCTCAAAAATTAGGAAAATGCGTGTTTTGATCAAATGGGTATTTTCAAAGAACAAATTCATACTCAAAGGTTTTTTAGCAGTGTCATGGCAGGGAGTCTGCATTTTGTCAAAACTCTTATCTAATTTTTGGAATTTTTTAATATGAGGAATACATATTGCAGGTTCAGTTTTTCAGATTAATTCCAAGATTGCTTTTATTTTTGTAATGTACTTCTTGGCTGTGCAGTTTCCCTTCTTTATGGAAACATTAGTGTCATACAGCCTTTTTTCCTGATAAACTAAAATATGTCTTTTGAATTACATTCCTGTTTGAAGTTTTTAATTAAATATTTATCTCTCCATATACTTTTATAAATATTAAATATCTGTTCTTATTGAGTTTAGGAGATATCCTCACAGTTTGCTTCTGAGGTGTCTCTGCCTCTTTATACAGTAAATGTAGGAGAGGTATGAAACAGCTGCCAGAGTGGGACATAGCTGTAAAAACAGCACACAAATTTGTCTGTATTTCTTGGGGAACATTTTTGAGTGTTCTATACTGAACAATGATACAGATAATTTGTAATACATCAGAGAATGTTTTCAAAATTATTTGTCAACTCCAAATAAGCGGCAGATGGCACTTCCAAAAAAATTCAGCATGTCATTCAGGAATCATCATGCTCTTTTCCCTCTTTAGTCCCATTCTTATGCTGGCTTTCTAAATACTGAGTGTTACAAAACCAAGTGATCATAGCTGAATCTTCTTCTACAGTTCCTTGAGTTCTCTTTTTCTTGAGAGAGGTGGGTGGGAACCAGTTTATTAAAGCATCTCCAGCTTTCAACTGATGTGTTTGAATCAGCAGGAAAATACATCTCCTGTCATGTTTTCAGTTGAAATGTTGTCAAATACCTAACTTGGGGAAAAGCTTGTTTTTTTTTTTTTTTAATCCCCTGAAATAAACAGCTTATTTTTTCCATTCCCCCTCTCCTCCTCAAACATTTGTGGGTTGTTTTAGAACTTTCAGCTTCAGCTGTGAATTCCACTAAGGTGTTGGCTTGTGGCTGCATCAGCTGTAAGGACAGAGGGGTTCTCTGGTCTGATGCTAGAGCAGATGTTCTTCCTGAAAACCAGAGCCCTGGCAGAGCAGCCATCAGTCCCTCAGCATGGCTGGAGGGAGCCTGGACAGACACCCAGACACATGCAGAAAATTCGTGGATCTAACAGATGAACTTGTGAACTCATCCAGGTTTTGAGTATCTGTAAATTCTGTTGTGTTGAGCCCTGACAAAGTTTTAGTAGCAGTACTAAATTACACTTGGGAGATTAGAATGTTATGAGTTTTGTTCTCATACAGTCATGTACACTTTGTTGCATTCCATCCTTTATTCCCAGTAATGGTGTTTTCTACATTTTGCCTGTATTGTGATTCTGTATGGATGAGTTTTTTTCACAAGAGCTGATCAGCTTTTTCTCTATAATAAATACTGATGTCCTGTACCTTCTCTAATACCTGAATTATAACACAAGTGACAGTCCTGTCTGTTTTCATGTCTGTCCCTATAAACAGAATGAAAGCCCAGTCTGAACCCCAGGTCTGCGAATGCTTTGAGACCTGCTGCATGGAGATGTGTTGGTTGCTGTTGCCACAGTGCCTGATCAATGCCAAGTTCCCCACATAGCATGACTAATGTCCATTATTCACAGCTTGTCCTGTCTCCCCTGCCCCTCCCACGGGGCACTGGAGACTGCTGGCTTCTGTTTAGATCATCACTTGGCATTTCATCAGATGCACCCTGTGGAAAAGTCTGGCTGCGTGAAGTCCTGGCATAATTTAAGCTGTTAGTCTCAACTCAGGCTGTGAGAAAGCTTTGTAGGTTCATTGACAAGTTTTAATGTTCTGTCAGCAGTTGTCTTGCACTAGAGGAGGACAGTTCTATTCTGGAGCTGTAGACACATAGCAGTACCATGGGGAGTCTTAGAGCTGAGTTCTTGCATCTGATTTCATTTCCTTGGGTCTGGTTTTAATGAGGAGAGACACTGATGGAGATGGGGCAGGGTCTGCTCACAGCATCTGTGCTGCAGTAAAGTGCTGCCAGACTCAGGAATGTCCTAATGACTTGTGGTAGCCACTCAGAGTGTCCTTCTGTCATACCCAGCCAGGCAGTTATGAGTGTAAAATCTAGGTCAGGTCTTTGCCTACCAGATCTTCCCAGTGGACAATGAGAACTCAGACTGGGGAGGACTCCAGATCACAGCCAGATTTGGGCTGTGCTGGCTGTGCTGAAATCTCACAATTTTCTCCCTTTCTCCAGAGAAATTGCACAGAATCCCAGAATGGCTTGGGTTGAAAGCAACAATGAAGCTCATCTCATTTCCCTCCCATCCAAAGCTGGGACACTTTCTGGTGTCCCTGATGTCAAATCTGGCCTTGGGCACTGCCAGGGATCCAGGGGCAGCCACAGCTGCTCTGGGAATTCCACCCTGTGCCAGCCCTGCCCACCCTGCCAGGGAACAATTCCTAATTCCCAAGATCCCATCCAGCCCTGCCCTCTGGCCCTGGGAGCCATTCCCTGGGTCCTGTCCCTCCATCCCTTGGCAATTGTCTCTCTCCACGTTTCCTGCTCCATCCTCTGCTCATCCTGGAGCCCCCTCTGGCCTGGCTGCATCCAGCCCTGCATCCCTCACCATCCCTCACTGCTTCCCATGCTGGTGACCAAGTTCCTTAATTCTTTCTTGGATCTCTGATGGAGAACAGGAGGGCTCCCCCTTGCTGTGTCCATTTTGCTCAAGACAAATTAAAGTTGATTTTGGTGCATCTGTGGTTGATAATATCTGGAAGTGTGAATGTGATGAGCTCCAAGAATGGAGGAGAGCTTTTCACCTAGAAATAGAACATTCAGCCCTGCAGACTTGTTCTGTGTCCTTCTAAGCACACATACACACACACACACACACCAGAATTTCTGGTAGAAGCATCATGTGCAGGGCAGTGTATTTCACCACTGTTTTGTGTTTCCAGGGAGATGGTGAAAGGGTCATGATAATAACTGGGCCCAACATGGGTGGGAAGAGCTCCTACATCAAGCAAGTGGCACTGATCACAGTCATGGCACAGATTGGCTCCTTTGTTCCTGCAGAAGAGGCCACAATTGGTGTTGTGGATGGAATTTTTACCAGGTAGTCACTCAAAACTGGAAATTCTACTGTGGCAGGGGGTGGGTATATCAAAGTATAATGTAACTTTCATTTAGAACTTGAAAGTTTGTACCTGAAGTTTCTTTTTTTTTTAATTTTAAAGGCACATTAGGTTCATTGCTAGGTTTTGATTCCAGTCTTTTGGTAAACTGCTACTTGTTTTGTAATCTTTGAATACTCAAAGGGTAAGAATTTTAATGTATCTGTCTTGATTAACATCCAGGTATCTGCCTTACCTGCCTGAATGGATACGTTAGCCAAATTTATGCTGCTGGGTGGTGGCCAAATGTTTCCCCTCAAAATAATGTAACCTCTGAAAATCAAGTCACAATTTCTGCTGTGAGCTCTGCTTGGTATACTCACAGTATTGCAGACTGAAAATTTTGGGCTGCATATATTCTATGGTTGATCTCCTTCCTGTACTCTCAGTCCTAAACACACCCCTCACCTGATGCCCTTTAAAGAACAAACAATGACAGTTTATTTCACTGTCTCATTCTTGGGATATTACTGAGTAATTAGCAAAAATTATCATAGAGTCAAAACTCTGTATATTATAATCTAATATTGCTAGGATTTATTGCCCTGTTTCCTCCTGTTTCTCTTTAATAATTACTTTAAGTAGTCAAAGTTTTGTGATATTGGTAGTATTTGAGATGGATTATCATGTGTGGTTTTAAGTTTCTCAGCAATCAGGTGCCTAAGCTAGAATTTCTGGAAATGCCTGTTCTGTGATGCCAGTGTGCATTCCAGAGGTAACTCTCAATCAAAACCTGAGCTGCTGCTCACCTGCCATTGCTTCATCCTATAAAAGTGTTGTGTTCTAACTTTTCACTCTGTCATGACAAAACCAAACGAACATCACACCTTGATGCAGGTCAGTGCTAAAAACATTACCAAACAATTTGTATTCTCTTCCCAGAAGTAACTGGAAAAGAGAATTCAAATGTTTCACTTTTTTTTCCCCATTGTAATGGACTCGTGAGCATTTCATGTGGGGACACAGAGATACACAGGATATAGTTTACACTACAGAAGGAGCATCACAGCATCACTAAACATTTGAAGATTATTTTTGTCTTCCTCTGTGTTCTGCAGCTGAACTCAGTGTACCTCACTTGGGTTCACAGTTCCTTGAATTTTAATCATACACACATAAATCAGTTACTCTCAAGCTGAGTATCTGCTTTCCTCTGCTCTTCCTGGACTGTCATTGCAAAAGGATGATTTCTGCAGAAAGTACAGAGAAATATGACACACTCATTGAGAGAGATGTTTTGTTTTGTGCCCGCTTGAAAGAGAATAAATTGGGTTTTTATCTGTGTTCCACCTATTCCCCAGTGTATTTCTCTGATTCTGCTTCCCTTTTCTCTGTATTGGAATAAAACCCAAGTACTTTTCACAACTTTTCTGATAAAGTAGTGTGGTCAAAGGTAAAACTTTTGCTTTCAGACTTACAGCCAAGCAGATACAGAGGGTGCTTTTCACTCTGTGAGGTTTCAGGCTGTTTTAATTTGTAGCCCAGTTGTATTCTAACACAGAGGATTGAAGATTTTTTTTCCTCCTTGTCCGTATTAGTTTTGGAAGCTCAGCTGGATGTGCCATTCCTCGTTTAATGTGATATGTGTCAAACACCAGATGAATTTATGTGGAAGAATTACTGAAATTCTTGTAATTGCACCAGCAATTAAGAGTAAATTAATTGACTCAATGTTAATCAGGAATAAATTGATAATACATTGTTAAGATAGAAGAGGTTGTAGATCAGTGAAAAGGTAACAAAAAAATAAGGAGGAAAGGAACAGGTTAGCAGAATCTGCTCAAGATATAGAGAGTCCATCCCAGAAGGAGGCACCTCTCTTTTGATTGGTTTGGGTTTTTCTGGGGTAAGTCTTGTTTTATTCAGGGTCTTAAACTGTGCAAGTCTGTCAGGCAGGTTAATGTGGTGTTGCATTCAGGGAATTTCTCAGCCATAGGAAGTTACCCTTGAAATAGTTTTTAATGTCTGGTTTGAGGAAATAATCAATAAATCAGCTACCACATGTTGTATCCTGCTTGAGGTTTAATGCTTTTTTAGAAAGCCTCAGCTTTTGCCCTGTACTCTTCTTTGGCAGGGAGTTATCTGGAAGAGACTGAAGACTTTCTCTTCCACACAATTTTGCCTTTTTTTTTTTTCCTTTTATGCTTTGTTTTGCAGCTTGGTTTAGTTTGGATTTATTATTATTATTATTGTTATTGTTGTTGTTGTTGTTATTATTATTATTTTTATTTTAACAGCTATGTAGACCTCCTTTCTGCACTGCCACCCCAGGCCACAAGGTCTGGCTGAAAAAAAAAAAGTGTGATTTTTCATTCTGTTGTTGATAACTTCAGTGCATTTTTAATACTTTAAAGACTTGATGGGAAGGTATCAGTTCTCCCAGGTACTCCCATCGCTGCTGTGGTGATATTTTTGGGGGATGCTGTTTGTGTGGCACCCCTGCAGAGAGGGAGAGTGTGGGATGCTCAGGGATGCAGGGAGGGATCAGTCAGAGATCTGCACAGGCTGGCTCTATGAGGGGTTCTGTGCACCAGGATTACCAAGAGTTGTGTGTGATAAACCTTTTTCAGTTTTGGTGCTTTATCCTGCAGTCCCTTTTTTTTTTTTTTTTTTGGTTTGTAGACTGCATCTTCCTAGTGTGAATTTATATAGGTTTAAGGGATTTGTATCCCCAGGATTTGTGTCTTGTTTTCCAAGTAGGGTTTCCATGGAAATTGAAAGGTTGCTACTATGGTTATTCCTTGTGATATATTGTGCTTATATAGGATAACATCTCTAAATTGAGTTTAAGTACTGGATTACATTAAATGTTTTTAAAGATGCAAGAGGAATTGCTTACAGGTAGAGTGAAGATAGGAATGATCTTTCTTCCTATAGATAGGACAGGGGACAGTGCTGAGCCTAATCCAGACTAGGGGGAGGATACAGGATTTTGAGTATGTTTGCTGGTTAGTATTTTCCTCTTTTTTTCCCCTTCTCTTATAAGGGATAATATTTTCTTGCAATCTTTTCTTAAAAAATTTTAACTTAGTCAGTGGCATTATATTAAAAAAAGTTAGAAGGTTTTTTAAGAGGTTGACATCCCATCTGTGTTGACTTTTAATTTGGATATTTAATTCTCTGATGTTTGAAAATTTCCATGCAGGTTTCTCCTTGCAGTAAATGGGTTAATTTTCTACTTTAGAATTAACCTTCACTTTCTGTTAGTTCTAAGACAGTCATTCAGACACTGAAATTCACGTGCTGTTTCTGTGTGTGTATGAGTAGGGAGACAAAGCAAGGGTGGACATCCATGTATGGAGGAATTAATGACAAGGATTGTGCTGCCCTAATCATGCCTTCGGGAGGAGGAGAAGACAGCTGACCTCTGCAGAGGTCCCTCTTCTGATCAATTATTGATAGAATTAATTTCCCACTGCCAGGAGGCTTTATCCTACTTCCTGTGGGCCAGCAGGAGCTGTTCATGAGGATCCATGTTCAAAACTGTCAGGGAGGGGGAGAGTGCTAGAGCACTTGGAAGGCAAAACATCTTCAAATAAACAAACTAATTAACAGTTCAGATTACCAAGTGCCTTCAAGACTTTGAGAACCAATTTTCTGGACATCACAAGCTGCCATCAGAAAGAATCCTGTGAAGGAAAACAACCCCTGCCAGTGCTAGGTGATGATACAAGTGCAGAGTAAATTCTTTCTTAGAGCACTTACCTGCCTGGGTTTGTCTTCCTGTATTGAAATAAGAGCTATTTTCACTTATTTCAGGGAGCTAGCACAGTGACCACAGTGACCCACACCTTCCAGTGAAGTTTCATCCCAGCCAAGCTGGAAATGCTATTAAAAGGTGCAGCTTCAATTGTGTGAGCTAACAGGGAGCTGCCTCTCACTGCTGGTCTGCCTCATGCTGAAAGGTGACAGCAACAAGCAGAGGCATCACTAAGATGCCTGTGGATTATCCTCTTAGGCTCTTGGTCTCCGTTTATTATCTTGCTGTTTGCAGCCTCTCAGCATGGCTGTAATCCTGGTGGTATCAGGTACAGCTGGAATTGTCTGTAGGGTGTGCAGGGAAGGCAGGGTTGGAGGAGGCTGGCAGTGCAGGTGGTGGCTGCCTGGGGAAGCTGCAGGTCAGCATTTCCACTGCCAGGCAAGGCATGCAGTTGCCTGCACTTGGAGACAATTTTCTTGGGACGGTCCCTTCGCATCACATGATCTGCATTTAGATGTAAAGAACTTTTTTTTTTCTGCATTTTCTCCATGTAACAGATGATTTAAATGTATTTTTAACGTCGAGGGCACTCCTCATTGCTGAGTCTGCAGTTGGAAGGTACTCACTTTTTTCAGATTCCACTATATATAAGAAAAAGTTGTGAAAACAGATGGTGATTGCTCACCTTGGCTAGAGAGGGATGTTTTTCAATTCTAGCTTGTCTGTATAAAGAGTCCCTCAGATGGAATCCTGGATCTGAAGTTATATCAGTGTTTTGGTATTTTATAATCTGTTGTTGTTGTTGTATAATGACGTTGAACATGTGTAAAAGCTGTTTATTCAATTAAAACTAGAGCACAAAGATCTTTGGACAGCTGAGCAGTGAAATAATGGAGGAGTTTCATCCCCCTCACCACTGGCCTTAGCTGGGTCATATAAATTCCAGCCACCAAGGTCCAGTCCCATGTACCATGTACCTTAGAGTGGCTTTTCTGAGTTGAATGATGGGTTCAGTAAAGGGAGGGGATGATCACTTCAAGCAACAACAGAATAACTGAGAGCCTTGCCAAGTGAAGGTCCTTGCTGAAAATTGCATTTGTGGTCCTTGGGAGTGTCAGCTATCCTGCCAGCTGTGGCCTGAGGTGAGCACAGCCCTTGGCAGGGTCTAGGAAAACATGTCCACACAGGCTGTGTCCACCCTTGGGAGGACACCTGGGTGTGTGCCTGACTCAGTTTGCCACAGGAGGGTCAGTGACCAGGGGCTGCAGCTCCTCCTGAGGGCAGGGACAGGGCCCAGGGAAGAGCTGGAGCTGGCCCAGGGAGGGTCAGGCTGGATTTTAGGGAAAGGTTCTTCCCTGCTCCAGGGAGTGCTGGGCACTGCCCAGGCTCCCCAGGGAATGGGCACAGCCCCGAGGCTGCCAGAGCTCCAGGAGGGTTTGGGCAGCACTGCCAGGGATGCTCAGGGTGGGATTTTGGGGTTTCTGTGCAGGGACAGGGGTGGGACTGATGATCCTGTGGGTCCCTTCCAGCCCAGGATATTCTGTGATCAGTCCAGCCTGGGCATTTCACCCCAGCTGAGACTGGTTCTGTGTGACACTCTGCCTTGGAAGCACCCCAGAAGTGCCATCAGATAATCCTCCTTTTCCAAGAAGTAGAACCACTGTGAGGAAAGCTCTCTGCTCCAGTCTCCCCAGTGCTTGGACAGAATGACCGTGCAGGTTTTTTACATGCTATGCATTCCAGGTTAAAGAAAAAATGGTATTACCTATACATATGCCTGGCTTAGCATGGTGACACTGATGAGATTCAGTCTGTTTTTATCTTTAGGGAGCTGCTGGAGCAGCCAAGACATTTCCTTAGAGTCCCTCCCAGTGGCAGCTTGGTGCTATTCTGCCAGCTGGGGGCTGTACTTCCCTTGCTGTGCCACTGCTCAGGTGGGATCTTCAGCTGATCTGAAATCCACTCAGATCAGGTGTAAACCCATTCCACTGAGCTTTGTGAGTGCTCAGGTGGGACACAGCATAATGGCATTAAAAAATAAATCAGTGTTTGAGTGCCTGCCTGAGTGTTGTGCCTGGCACTGCTCATCTCCATCATCCTGTGAGCAGAGCCACATCACTCACAAGCACTTGGATCCACAGAGATGAAAGAGGAGGGGGCCTCTGTGTGTCCCAAAGTGACATTTCTGGCATGATTCTACAAGCAATGTGGATCCTCTCATGTTTTTTTCCTGTGCCTTGACTGTTGTCGCCTAAAAGAGATTTATGGGGCAGAAAATAAGGGAATGTTTGTGTCTGTGTCCCTGTAGGCTTGTGCAGGATGCATGGAGCCCTCAGCCTCTTCCCCATATCTGGAAAGAATTGTTGTTAAGGCTCAGAGGACAGTTTACAGATTGAGGATTTCTTCAAAGCAAACTAGAAAAAAACCAAGAAAACTCAGTCCTCATTACTCTGGACTTCTGGAGAGGCCATGTGTCAAACAAGCCATCATACTTTCTTCTGTATCATTTATTAAAATATCTGTTTTTCTAATCTTTAAATGTGGAATTACTCTCAAAAAGGTCAGGTCTTACAATAGATGCATTGTGAGTGTCACCTCCCTGAATGCATTTACAGCTATTTAATTCTGACAGCTTGACAAAGTCATATTACTGTTCCACAAGTGTGTAGAGCTGAAAGAAATGGGTAGACAAACATTTTATTTTAACTGGATAAAATGTACATACCTATGGCATCATCAGAAATGTCAGTAAGGTCTGAAGTCATGATGGAAAGCAAATATTGTATGAAAACCTGCAAACGTTTGGCCAATTGACATGGTATGCTTGTATTTTATTTTTTCTTTTCTTCATTGAAACACCACCATCATTCAAGTTTGAAAGATAATTAAAATGGCATGATTTACTTTAGATTACTTTTAGATTTACTTTAAGGTTAAAATGTTCCAAGGCTTGCTAAGAGTATGTTTTGCAAGAACTTGTGAGAAAGCACAGGATGGAGTAACCTTTCATGGCAAAATGAATTCTCAACATTTTGTAAGTAGGCAAACCATGTTACATTTAATTTCCCTCAGCCAGTTTTATTGGCTTATCAGAAGGGAGCTGCACAGGAGAAGGGCAGAGGGGAAAAATAGTTGTATTTCAAATAATAACTAAGTAACAAGCTCCATTATTGGAAATGTTCCTATTTGCATAGGAATAGGCAAATACTGCCTCTCATTTTTATATCACTTGTGAATTTTTTTGGTTTTAATTCTAAAGACCAGAGTCTACATTTAAAAAAAAAAAAATCCTTGCTTCCATTTATTTCTTTATTAAGCTTTAATGATGTCTTGGAAGCTTACAGGGTAAAATGATGAAGATATTTTTTTCCTAGAAATAACAAAATCACAACATCTCAGACAAATGAAAACATTCAGTCAGCTTCTTCATAATCTTCATAAAAATCTAGGCTGTGAAACCACTGGGGAGGTGACAGCAGTGTTTGGCAGGTTCTGCAGGTGTGTACAGAAACCACCAGGAGATTGATTGCTGAGTCAAAACTGTGGAGGAGTTTATCTCAGCTGAACAACTTGTTTGTATATAACCTGGTTTTGACCAGAACTTTGGAGATTTTTTTTTTTTCAAGTTCCTTAAACCTGAAAATAAACGTTTAAATCATTCAGATCTTCCTTTGGGGGAAAAAAAATAGAGCAAATAGAACAAAGTCTCTCAATTTGCCTGAACAGTTAGACTCTGAAAGATAATGGTGAGAAAAATAAAAAATCAAAGGTACTTTTTCAGGTCTTTGTTTATTTTGTATGTATGTGTTAATGCTTAGTGGTTCTGCCATGCGCATTGATTTATTTATTGTGAGAAAAGTAGGGAGCTGTTCTCACAAAGCAATCCCAAGTGAATGGCAAGTTCACATGAGAATTTTTTTATACTAACATGCCAAGAAAATATTGTTTGCATTGAAAGCACAGTGAGTCAGACAAACAGAACTTTTAGCTGTCAATAACCCCAAAGTAATTTTCAGAAATGTTACTTCTCTATGGCACAGTAATTTGTTTCATTTTGTTCCTCCTTAATTGTATTATTGTTCACTGCCAGAGTAACAAGAATTACTTAAGTCTTTCAATTATGCTCACAATCAATCATGTAATTGCACCTCTGGGGTAAATTGTTCCCATCTTTTGGGGAAGAACAGGGTGCTGTATTAAGTACATTGCACCATTTTTTATCACGTGGAGGTAGCGTTGTTTTGGATATTAAAACAAGCAAAACAAACAAAAAAGAGCAAAAGTTGCAGTTGGTCTTGTTAAATTGAAGAGTTCTTTTGGTCAAGAAAAGTTGTGTCTTGGACATATCACAGCACCTTTGAACTGTAACTGCTTCTGACAGTGTTCTGTGGCTCTGTAGGAACAAGTTAAGCCAGGCTGTGCATGTCTGTGTGGCTAATTTGGTTTCATGTCTCTGTTCATTTCACAGAAACATCCACCTGCAGTATGAGGTTTGTATCTTTTGTCCATGGAGTAAAGCCATATTCAAGCAGAGAGCCTTTGGGGTGCATGCAGAGCGTTGGGTGAAGTCTGAATGCAAACACCCCTTGTGTGTGCAGGGGCTGAAATGGACCCTGCAGATCCATCTCAGCCAGTGCAGGGCAGGGATTCACACGGGGGGACACTCACAGAACCCCTGGGATGCACAGCCTTTCCCCCCATGGATCCTCCATCCTCCAGGATGCTGCATGGGGCCACGGGGGGAAATCTGCCTGCAGAGCTGACCAGCTGGTTTACAGTGAGGTTGAGTGGTTGTGGTGTATGTACCATCCTGAAACGCTTCCAGTCCTGTCACTTGACCCAGTCACAGCTGGAATTGGATTGTCCTTCCTTGTCTACAGGTCTAAAGGGGAAAAGTTCACTTGTGCTGAGTGCTTCAGCCATTGTTCCTGCTCTGTTGCTATAGTTCCTTCTCTTTAATCCCCCCTGGCCTCAATCCTTCAGCTACAAATGCACATTAACTTAATTACCTTGAGTTCCCTCCCTGGTGTCCCACAGCACTGAGTGCATATTTGAGGGTTTTGATTTGTGTTTGGTGTTTCACCATCTTCAGGCTAATATTGATGACTCTCAAAGAAACACCCTAATTTGAATATCTGCTCTTACAATTTATCCTTCAGCAAACAAAAATGTTAGCACTCACAGGCTGCTCTTTCTCTTGACCACCAGTAATATTTACGCTGATAATTTAAGAGTGGGTGATGTATTTGCTCTAGGCGATGTAACAAGTATTTTTATGGAGTTCAGTTGTTACTGACAGTATCATTGCTGAATTTCAGAAAACAAGTTTAGGGGGTGTTCTTCACCAGGTGATAACAATTCATGATAACTGAGTTTCTGTTAGTCTGCAAAGTCCAGGAATGAGGGCTGCTGGTGACTTATTGTCACTCAGGGCCTGCATTGACTCACAGGGATTCTGTCATCTCAGCTCAGGAATACCTGTCCTGTCAGTCCAGCTGAAGCTGTTGAAAAGATTGAGTCCATGGGTATTTTCTCTTTCCTCTGGCTTTCAGGAAAAAAAAAAAAAAGAAAGAAAAAAAAAAAGAAGAAAAAAAAATCAATGCACTTCACATCTTGAAAGTTAATCCTGTTAGAAATGTTTCTTTTAAAACACTGGGGTGCTGGTGTGGGCAGCATTCCCCTGTGGGCCAGCCCTAGAAGGAAAGGAGGGTTTCAGTGATTATTTGTTCTGGCTGCTTCAGTTACCTAGTGATACTGAGAAAGGGAAAGAAAAAGATGTAAAAACCACTATGAAACTGATTATTGAAGTTACTTGGGACTCGCTTTTTTCTTTCTAGAATAATGCGAAGTTTGTGTCCCTCAGAGTCATTTAATATCTTCATTAATCTCTCAGTGACTGAGAGTATCACGTATCTACAATAATGTACAAAACAGAAATGTATTTTACGCTGAATGCATTCTGCCAGGCTTCTCAACAGCTGTTCTCCTAAATTAAGTAACATACCATTGGTATTTCTTCATTTACATTTGCAGATAAGCAGTTGTAGAAATGATTGAGCACGTGTGCATGTACACTGAAAACAGGTTTATGTCATGTGCATCCTCTGATTCCCTGTTGTCATCCATGTAACTTGGCATACTTCTTAGAAATGCCATGAATAATGCCAAAATAATAACTATCCTGATAGCCATGCTTTCTGTCACAGTTATTTTTCTTTCCCTAATTCTGTAATTACAGCTTCTATAAATTATTTTACTTACTGTCAGTTTTTGGTTTGCATCAGTGAGATCTTGATGGAAATGAAGAGGATGATGTACCAGTAGGTTGTGGAGGAGTGTGAAGCATTATTTTCTTGCCAGTGAGCTGTTAGAAATTTGCACATGCAGTCTCCTGAGGAGTTATTTAATTCTTATTCAATTATTTAATTATTTAAATTTATTTATTTATTTATAGTAAAAAATGTTTATATATATATTATCTATTTTATCTATTATATTTATATTATTATTTAATAATTTATAAATAAATATTTTTATTATTTAAATTATTTAATTATTTAATTGCATCTCCCTTGTCCTGGCCATCCCTGGTGGGCTGCTTGTCCCCCACTGCCCTGGCTGACCACACTGCTCTGCTGAGCACAGACAGGCTGTGGAGAGCAGGCCCCTGCCAGGAAAGGGTGCACTGCAAAGCAACAGCACATCTAATCATTCCTTTTTGTAAACTGGTTATTTTAATTTAAATCACTCCTGTGCAAATGTGGTGATCTTTGAAATGACATTTCAGAGGGGTTTGTTTGAGGGAGTGAGTGGAATTGTAAAATTACGTTATTCATGGTAAACTCAGTGTTGTCTTTGTATCACAGAGAGTGAATTGTGTTGGTGCTGATTGTTCTACACCTTATTCTTGGAAAAACAAGTAACTTTCACAGAATCACTGGGTTGGAAGAGACCTTCAAGATCATTGAGTCCAACCCATGCCCTAACACGTCAACTAGACCATGGCACAGAGTGACACATCCAGGCTTTTTAGTCATTTTCTTTTAATGCTACTTGTTCTTGAATTACCTTTTTTCTTCTGCAACAGGTTCCATTTCTGCAGTAAGTATTGTAGGTGAGCTTCTAAACTCAGATGGATATTACTAAAATCAGTGGGGAAATGTAGTTTAAGTTTGGGGTTTTTTTTCCAGCATTAAGTGTTCTATAGAGCAGGAAGCAGTAAGCAGCACTGGGCTGTTGACAGCTGTGTGAAAATAAGGCTCCAGGGAATGGCTTTGCAGTCTTGTTTTCTGGGATTCACATGGTAGAATGTAGCTGGGTTTTGTTACCACTGTGAGCTCCTGGACTGCTTGTTCAGTTTCACAAACTGTGTGAGAGATCCACAGTAAAATGGAAGAGGAATGAACTTCCTGGAGCCCACACTGTCATCCTAAAACCAAGCCAGCTCTAAGAGCATGTGGGGATAACTGTTTTGAGTGGTCGCACAGTTATATCCTCTAACTTACCCTCTGAAAATTAATTTACAAAACATTGCCTTTCTGTTGTTCTTTTTCAGAGGTCTTTGACAGGAATCTTTACTACTTGAGCTGAGCACTGAAAAGAGATAATCCATCCTTTTTTTTTTTTCCAGTTTGCATAATAAATGTGTTGAACACGCTAAGATGAAGAGCTTTTAATTTTGCAAGATGTGGCTGGCTGTCAAAGAGACATTAAAGCAAATGTTTTCCAGCCAAATTGCATCTTGCTGAGGAGTGATGGATCCAAAGAGCACTGCTCACACGGCCTTGTCTGCACGTTCCATGTGGGCAGGATGGGAGAGGAAGAATTTAATGCTTTAATGTATAAAAACATTTAGGAGGAAAGATCTGCATTAAAATGTGGATTCAAAGCCACTGAGTCCTGGAGAAGTTTGGTGGGGTTTATTATGGCTGTTTTAAATGGGGAAAAAAAAAAACAAATAAACCAAACAAAGGTTGTTTAAGCAATAGGTTTTGTGACTCAACCACTCTATTGTATTTGGAATAATTGATAATAAAGTTAGGGAGAAATGCCTTGCTGCAAATTAACTGTTAGTTTTATAAATGCAGTCATCCACACTAAAACAGTTATTCTGGCTTATTTCTGGGGCAACAGTGTTCAGCATGTATGTTCAGAACACAAGTATAATTCTTCTACTGTAAAGGACAGAGGCAGAAAGAACAATTTTATTAATTTTCAAAGGATAGCATTTCAGAGGTTTTATGTCATTCAAAAATACACTGGGTTTTCTAATCTGTAGTTAAGCTCAAGTTGGACTTGAATGTTTTAAGATGCTGAAAAATTTTTGACTTCTTTTCCAGCTGTCTGTAACAACAACAGAAAGACAATACTAATTTTGCTTTGTATCTTTAGCATTTAGTGAGGAAGTTCATAAAAATATTTTTCTGAATGTAAATTAGATACAAAACAGGCTAAAATATTTCATGGGCTCTATGGAAATGATGGCAGTCCCAGAGAAAAATGGAAGCTTTGTGTGTAATCATCACAGCACACAACAGACAGTCTGTGAGATGCTGTCCCTGTGAGGAAAAGCCAAGTAGGGAATGAGAAAATAATAACGCCACTAATTGTAGGGTTGGAAACTAACACTGAAATTGTTCATTAAGGAGCCAGAGATTGTTCAAACATAAAAAGTATTTGTCATTCTGATTAATGTGTTTGCAGTTAATAGTGTTAAAACCGGCCTAAGTTACCCTGTTCTCTGTGGGTCTGCGCATTAAGGGGGATTGTTGGATTTTACAGCAGAACCTGGTGCCTGGAACCCAAGGGGCCACAGGGGTGGTGGGGGCACTGTGAGAAACTCACTAAAATGTTCATCATTCTTAATCCAACATTTGAAAGGATTACAGCAGTAAGTGGCTTAATGAAATGTTAATTTCACAATACCTCATTATTCGATGTTATATATTTAATTCAAAGAAAAATCATGTATAGTTGAATTAGCTTGTGACCACAATCACCTGTCATTTGGGTGGGAGTGTAACTGTTGGTATGTGTGTTCAAGCATACACTCAATGAAATAAAAACTCAGTTTTCTCATATGCCCATCTCCAACCCAAAGCACTTAATGTGAAAGTGAAGATTTGCTTATTATGCAGTTATGCAGGAGACCATGAGAGATTTTCAGGGCAGGGACCAGAGAATATATGCAAATCATAGTTGTACTGGGACCAACGTGCTTGGTTTTAGTCAAGTACCCTTAATCATAAGATCCTCATAAAATTATTTGTGTCTTGGTGGTGCCTCAGGAGCTAACAGAAGCAATTATAACAGAGAAAGACCCAGCAAAAGACGAAGACAAAAAAGCTATATTGGGCTTCTCTTTAAAGGTCCTGATTGGCTTTCAATACTGTTGTAGCCAGCTGTTAAAGCTAGAAATATAATATACTAAACCCACGAGTCAGTTTTCCTTAAATCAATGTGGCTTGTATGCAACCATATATTGGCTGATAAGAGTGAAGAAATCAGTTTTACAGCCCTCCTCAGTGGCTTGCTTGTGATGACCTGTCTCAGAAGGATGCTCTAATGTGATTAATGTAATTCAAAAGCAGAAATACAAAAAGGAAATCATCTTTCTTCAGTATAGAATGGGTATCACTTGCACAGGTAAGGAAAGCTGCCAGAAAAGGGAAAGGTAGGGTGGACTAACAACAGGTTTCTCAAATGTAGGCCACAAATTCACAATTTGAGCTAGGGTTCGAGGGTTACATGGATCCGAATCAGAGCTAGAAGAGTTGTATGGAATGTAGAGAAATTCACCCACCTGGAGGCTGCTAAGAGTTGTGTGTCAACAGAATGAGAACTCTTAAAATGCCTTTAAATCTTGTTTAAGCATGCTAGTTAAGATTGTATACAGCGGCAATTAGGGGAAATTGTTACTTTGTTAGTGCCTGAAGGAAGTTGCTGCTGTGCTGTTTGGATGCACAAATACCTGGTCACAGGAGTATCCACTGTGTGTGGAAATGCCAGTATTGGATATCCGCAGGTATTGTCAGCATGAGAAACCAACAGGAAACCAAACGAGTAAAATTCACCTTCAGCTACCTCTGATGTAATTTTCTTGCTCTGACTGGTCTGAAGTCCCAGGGAAATGGGAAAAACAGGGCTATTTTGCCTTTTTTGGGGAAAAGCAGGCTGCCTTGTCCTATTTGTGAAGGTGGGAGACGTGTGCTGGGAAACTTCTGGAAGGTGAATGTTCTGCCTGGGTTGTTCCCCTCTCTTTGGAGCAGCAGACAGAGATTTGTAACAGAATGTTTATTTCTTTGCCCCAGCACTATCTGGCACTTGTAACGAGTTTTTGTGTCCTGTGTCCTGGTGCAGAATGGGCGCCGCAGACAACATCTACAAAGGCCGGAGCACCTTCATGGAGGAGCTGACAGACACTGCCGAGATCATCAGGAAAGCCACCTCGAGGTCCCTGGTGATCCTGGACGAGCTGGGCCGAGGCACGAGCACCCACGACGGCATTGCCATCGCTTATGCCACCCTTGAACATTTTATCAGAGATGTGAGTGCCTCTGTGGTGGCCTGGGCACGGGTAGGCCGCAGTGGACGAGGCCTAGCGGGGAAATGGGGGAAAGGCGCCATGGCCTAGCTCGGGGATGTGGGGAAAGGACCCCAGCCCTGGTGGGCAGCGCCAGACGTGCTGTGTGTGTGCTGCAGGTGCAGTCACTGACGCTGTTTGTCACCCATTACCCCTCGGTGTGCGAGCTGCAGCGGCTGTACCCACAGGCCGTGGGCAATTACCACATGGCCTTCCTGCTCAACGAGGATGAGGACGAACCCAGCCAGCACACAGGTCAGCCTGGGCACAAAGTAACACTGGTGCTGATGGCTTTTCAGCCTAACAGACTTTTAATGAGCTGTCCATAGCCATTTTCCTCCTCAGACCTTGCCAAATGCTTTTTGGTTTGGTTTTGGCTTATTTTTTGTGGCTTTTTTGGGTGTTGGTTTGTGGTGTTGTTTTTTTGGTGGTTTTTTTGTTTGTGGGGTTTTTTTGTGGTTTTTTTGTTTTGTTTTTTTGTTTTGTTTTGTTTTGTTGTTGTTGGTTGGTTGGGGGTTTTTTGGTTGGTTGGGTTTTTTTGTTTTTGCATCCCTACCTACCAATTTCAGAAGTCCCCAGTGGCTGTTCCCAGCTCACTACAGGCCATTGATGCCTTTTTGGGCCACATAAAACAGAGGCCAGACAACATTAAGAGAACAAAAAGCAGTTCTATTTATTGAAAATATTCAGATATATTTCGGGCAGACAAAACCCCTTGGGGCTGCACCCAAAATGGACAATGGCTCACAGGGTTTCACACTTTTACAAGTTTGCTCCATTTGCAGGTTGGGGTTAATCTCCCAATGACAGCTTCAGGTAATGAAGTCATTTACCCCCAGCCTGCTCCCCCAGCTCACTTTAGTTTCCATCTCAGGGCTGAGGCAGTGAGGGGTCCTTGATTCCCAGCCTGGAGAGGAATTGTTGTGTGTGCCCAAACTGGGAGAGCAGAGCTCACACTGGCTGTGGAGTTTAGACTTACACACCAAAGAATTGCAGGGTTACAAATGTATGGACAATATAAATGCAAGATCCTTCAAGACGTCAGTGTGACCATTTACACCCCACTTGAACGTGGTACCCCCACTTTCACTCCAGTCACATGTTGAGGGGGTTTGGAAATGGGACATCCATTCCTGCACATGTTCCAGGAGGATATCTGAGCTGGGGTGGGTGAAAGAATCCAACATCCCAGCATCCAACTTCCCACAGCAGCCAAACACAAAGGATTAGGGAGGAGGGATTAGGGATCAAACATATGGCAGCTCCTTCTCTGAAAGATCTTGCTGTCTGAAAACATTTGCTATTTATGGGGCTGCACGAGCAGGATGTGTTTTGTATCTCCCATGGATTTCATTTCAACGGGGCTCCCTAATTTCAGCATAGTGTACTTCCAGTGTCTTCATCCTACTGTGTCAAGCAGCTCCAAAATTTAGCACTCCATGGAGTGAAAAAACACCTCTGATTGTTTTGAAATGTGTTGATCTCAGTTCTGGAATTATAATAGGCATCGTAAAGGCCTGTTCACTGAATCATCGTAGAATTGTCAGTTTTTTTTAATGATTTGCCATTGGTATTTGCCATTAACCTTTCCCCTAAATAAATCTTCATGTTGTATCATCTGCTTACCTTGTAAGCTGATCAGGAGAGGGGACTTACGTATTTGCCACATAGAGGAGGTTTTCATTTTGGTTTTATTTTTTTTTTTTAGGATCTGAAATGGAAGAGAATCCTGAATTTATCACTTTTCTTTATCAAATAACTGAAGGAGTGTCTGCAAGGAGTTATGGGCTAAATGTTGCCAAACTGGCAGATATTCCTGAAGAAATCTTGAAGACAGCAGCTCACAAATCAAAGGAATTGGAGAGAATAGTGAACATGAAAAGGTCAGAACAAATGTAATTAAAAAAGAAAATATTTCCTCTGTAATACCTATTTACATTCTCATCAGTGATAGTGAAATACTAAGGACTTTAAAAAGTATTTATTACTTACTTTGGAACTTGAAATTGTCTTTGCATACTAAAGTGTAGCAGGAAACATGGATGTTCTTCTTCTGGTTTAACTTGTAAATAAATATTTATAATATATTTTGATTGCCCTCCACAAATACACAGAGTTTTAGTGAAAGTTCTGGGGATTTTAATATTTCTCTGATACCAAATTTTCATTCAGGGGTGTTTGTACTTTACATATTGCAGTAGTTATGAAAATTCCTGTATCAAGTGGCATAATGGATTAGTAAATCCTGTAACGTTATGTGCACAGTTTAGATATTCATATCCATTTCCACTGGGAGTTTTTTCTTTTGCTGTTATTTTCTGTGGCAGTCCTATGAGCAAAATTCAAATAACGTCTTAGGAACATAATGAACCAAGATCTTGGTTGTATGATGGCTGTACCTAATCCTGAAAGGATAATTTTACATGAGAACATTTTGACTACTAATTATTTATAGGTGCAAACTTTGAAACTTGACAGTGCTCAACACTTAGCGACGATTTTTATGCCCTCTTAAGAAAGCAAAATAAAAACATTTGAAGGTACATGACAGTTTATAGGAATAATAATGAGGTGGCTTATGCTAATTGGAAATACCAGTCCATAATTGGCAAGAGTAAAAAAAAAAAAAACAAACCCCAAACAAACAAACAAACAAAAAAGAGCCTAACTTGAGCAGTGTCCTAACTCTGCTCTGCTGTTCCCAGGAGTGGGTCTGGTCTGTGTGGTGGGAACAGGAGGTACCAGTTCTGGGGAACCACACCCAGACCTGCTGGGAGCACTGCCCTTGTGCTGTCACAACGCCCATGGGCTAGATGCCTTGTCTTACTTTTTTAAATCACTTTCACATTATTTAAGTAAATCCACAGGGTAATTTCATCCAGTTTTGACATTACTGTCGTTGGCAATGTGTGTTGTCCCATTTTAAACTTAATATGTCACAGCTCTTATAAATCAAAAAAATGCTAGGAAGAAGCAGGAAGGATGTGTGCACTCATTTATATTGAAAATGTGTTTTCTTTTTATGATCCTACGAATGCAAATTTGTACAAACTGAATGATGAAAATTACACAGGGCTGACTACAATGCTGTTTATTTCCTTTAACAACGTGTTCTTACCATTTGCTTGTATCATTTTGTCAACGCTGCTGGTGCTGTAAGTTAGTTATGAAGTTAATTTGTTGGCTGACCTAGAGCAGGAACACATACCTTAGAAAATATTAGCTGGCTGTTTGAAGATCACATAACGTTTTGAGCCGTGCTATTTTGGACTATGTATAAAATTTTGCAGATGACTGTAGGACTTTCAGGGCTTGATGTGCTTCACTTAAAAGTATGTCTGTATTTTGATTAGGTGTTTTTTTTTTTCTCCCACAGGAAAAAAATGAAGTCCTTTGCTGAGGCATGGAAGATAAATGATTCTCAGGATTTACAGAAATGGAAAAATATGTGTGAACCTGAGGATGACAGAAAGGATGATTTTTAATCCTCAAATCATGGTTAAGGATGGAAGATACTGGAGGTGCAAGATACGTGTCTGGAGACTAATGGATTTTATCAGGGTGTAGTTCCAGGTGTTCTGAGTTGACTTTTCTGCTTTCTGAGACATGACAGATGCTGCATCATGTGAAATTTTTTCTCTCCGCATCCGTTCCTTTTCACCCTTTTCCTTATCTGCAAACTGTCTAATGGGGATCTGATCTAATTTGTTTAAAAAAACCGTGAAAAAGTTACTGATAAATTATAAGGTAGTTTTTTAAATAAATAAAATAATTTGTTTCACCTTTATTTTACCTTGATTTCTGAAGAAATCTTTGTGTGTGTTGGGATTATGTAGTTGAGTCTCAACTCTGCTGTACAGCCAGCACCTGCTAACAGTGGATACCATAGAGAGACTTTTCTCCTTGTTCCAGTATCAATGCAATAAAAATTCCCTGATTTTTTTACAGCATCCTTTCTTCCTGAAACTTTCCCTTGTCTGGCACGGTCTGGAGAGAGACTTAATCCCAAAAATAATGCAGGGGTATTGTAAGGGTGAGTGAAGGAGGTGATTCAGAGTGTGCAGCTGGCACCCTCAAGAGCTCTGTGAGGCTGAAAAATTCGGAAAGGCTTCTCAGTTTTTAAATTTCTAGTTACCACAGCCAAATTTCACATGGGAATATGGTATCCAAATGGGTTTTCCCTACAAATAACCAGACTAAACAAACTGCTGTGAAAATGGGACAACGATGCTGGCATGCTTAAGGCTCAGCAAACAGTCTGAAGCATTATAAGAATGATGCAGTGGAGTGGTGGGTTTGGCTGCCCTGCAGCCCTGAGGAGCCCACACCTGAGCAGGGAGTCCTGAGGGGGAAGCCCCAGGAGTAGTTTGGTGGCAGGGTTTATCCCCAAAGGACTGACTCCATGCCAGGAACCCCCTGGAGCATCCCCTTCCGGAAGGGCTGCAGAAAAGGGGGCGATTTTTTACTTGTCATAAGCAGCTGCTAACCTTAAACAAACGATTCTCTCCAGGCTCTTCCGGTGGCAGGACATCAGTCAAACAAAAACAGTGAGTCTGCCACAGTGAGTCTGCCACAGCAGGGATCAGTGGGAGCTTCTCCTCCCAGACTCTGCCGTGCACTGGCCCAGACTGGAGCAGCTGAAGAGGAAAATCAATCTTCCAAGGTGCCACTGCAGGTGTGTGTTTACCTAAGGCAGGTGTTATGAAGCACAGTGAAGGCAGTGCTCTGCTGTTAGCAGTGCTGTGGGTCTGAGGACCTCTGACCATTGTCACCCAAGAGAATGAATGAGCCATTACTGAATTCCTGTATGTGCTAAGTGCACTTCTGGTCTTCACCCTCGAGGGAGCATTCAGACTGTGCTCTGACAAGGAAGGAAAAAACGACCTGATTACAGTGAAAGGAATGGAGAACTGCAGTTAAGCCTGGGGAAGTGAATTTGGTGCTGCTGGGCTGCTGGTGCTGTCCAGAACCACCACAGCAGGCTTTAATGTCTGTGGTCCCACTGCAGACAAGTGATGATGGTGAGCCCTGCTCTGTCAGCAGGGGAGCTCTTCTGGCTGTCCCGCTGAGGTTTCTTGTAGGCAAGCTAGATGATCACTGAGGACACTGTTTTACTCACTGCTGTCTGTTTCCTGGTGAGCAGGGAGAGTGCTGTGAGGATGGAAGGGGGCTCTGGGAGGGGATGCAAACTGCTGCTGCTGTGTCTGTGCTGGTTTTGGGGCACATTTGTGATCAGGGACAGTGCAGCTTGTGTCAGCAGGAACCCAGGGCTTGCCTGGGAGCATTTTTGGAGCAGGAGATTTTCCAGACAGACAGACCCTCCTCCACCTTGGAAGAGTGTGTGGGGTATAAAGAAAAACTTACTGGAAAACAGGGAAAAGCCTTACTTTTTAAAGACATTTTTGTCTTCAGTCCTGCTGTGGTTGAGGGTTTTCTGTGTCTTATAGCAGAAGTCTTTCTCAAAGACAGCTGAGAAGCTGCTCTTGTCTTTTTTGTTAATTATTCTTTTCAGTCCCAGCACTATAATCTTCATTTAGAATGTCAAGTACAGCTTTTGGTAGTGGGATCATCTTGGAGATTGGTCCTATTTAAAAGTCAGAGTAATAAGGTTTTGTCTGTGAGCTGAGTCAACAGGTTTGATCCTCTAAGGTTAAGAGGAGCGGCCTGTGTAGATCGGGATAGTGGGAATTCATCCTAGTCTTGGGATGACTTCACAAAGGAATGTTTAAGTCTCATTTTCCCAATATTAAAGGTTTTGGAAGCCTGGAGAGGGTATTGGCTTCTGTTCCCAGCACATTACTGACATGGTGAAACACTGCTGTGAGGAGCACAGCTTTGTGCTGCACATACAGGCACAGTCTGTAAGACTTTGCACTTCATGGCTTTCATCCTTATTTCAAAGGCAGCGTTTATCCCTTTACTGAGCTTTGTCATTGCTGTCCCTGCTCTCAGCTGAGAAATGTTAATGCCTGTCTCTGGAAGGTGATGCCTTCAGAGCAGCCAAACCTGGCACAGCCCTTGGATAGAAGAGGGGGAGGGAGAGGGCTGGGTGCAATCCCTGCCTATGTGTTTGATTATTTTAAAAAATTATTGTAGAATGTGCAAAGCAAAATACATTAGCAGGAGCAATTACCTCTATTGCTGCCAGACAACATCTTTCACTGAGGGAATTCTCCAGAGGATTCTTCTTTGTGTTGCATAGTTTTCCAAAGGTGGAAATTTATAGAAGTGACATGAATTTTCTAGCACAGAAGTTTACAAGGTGTATAAATCGATTTAGGGATCACTGAAATGTCAGCTGAGTCAGGTATAACAAAAAGTGTGTTTCCTGCAATTAAATTAATGTTTAGTATTGATAGGTATCTGAAAGTAAATTATCCAGATATTTCTACTCTATGTGAAAATACTGCTAATTTAATTCAATTATTTTAGCAGAAACATCGTAGTTCTGATATAAATTCATGTTTTGTAGTGAAATAAAGGTTTGGTGGATTGCATTGCACAGAGAGAAGTGGGACTTCCTTTATTACATTCAAGATTTTCCCCTGTCTAGACTTAGAGACAGATAGAAAGGAAAGGTTATTTTCTTAACTTCCTAAAAATCTTTAGCAATTTCTGAAACAATCACCTTGATTTTGATCCTTGCAGGCCAGGCTGCTCATTGTGAGGTATTGCCTGAAACTGGACTGGTTCAGCCATAAGTGAACTGTATAGAGACTTAAGATGTTTATAGTTTTCAGATATTTATGTTCTTTCACACTTGCAAGGATTCTGTAATTTTTTTTAATTGCCCTCTGTGCAGATGTTTCCTTGAGAACAAGTAAAAGTGTTTTTACAGGTGTTATAAAATAAGGTTGTTTTTATTTAAAATACTCCTAGCTGCCCCTAGTAACAATAACGAAAATCATTTCTGATGTTGGTGGAATTTTTAACCTTTTTATTTTTTAAGCTGTCCATTTCTGAGACTTTCCGATGTGCTGTAGGAAGAAGGACAATTCTCGGGAGAGGAGGGATTGGAAAACTCAACACACAGCAAATTTCAAACGCACAGTCAGCAATAAGGAACTAGAAATCAGTGCTGAGTTTTCTGAATCATAATAATCTCAATAGCTAGGGTGAACTAATACTCAAGAGTGTGTCATGAAGATTACTAGATATAATTATCTCACTCTTATGTAACACTAAAGTTTCAGTTGAGTGCTGAGCTTTTTCTCTCTGCCTGCATATCGAATTATTCTTCCTTGTGTTTTGCTCTCTGCACAGTGCTGTAGGAACTGAGTCTCAGGGCTTGCAGAACATTCCCAGTCTGGTGTGAGCACACACTGACAGCTCCTGTTCAGGTTTATTCTGCTGCCATTCCCAGGGCAGGGTCTGGTCCCTGGCTGGGACAGAGCCCAGATGGGGCACAAGGCTCCAACACTGGGAAAACAGGAGGCAGCAGGAGGAGGGGAATGGGCTGTAATGAAGAACACCTGGAAACAGTATTTTGGTCCTGGTTTAAGCCAGCCTACCCACAAAGTGCATTTCCAGGGGGGTGATGCACTTAACGGTTTGGACTTTTTTTTTCCCCCAAACTGATCTCAGAATAGTTAAGTGTTAATAATGCAAGGTACAGAACACCAAGGTGGCCCGAGCCAGCCTTTCCAAGGGCATTCCCAGTGCTGAGGCTGTCACACTGCAGGCAGGACAGTGTCCTGGGACCACCCTGCTCCCCACAGCTGCTGCCTGGGTTCACGTCCTCCTTGGCTGTGTTTTATGCCCACCCTGAGCTGACCTCACCTCGCTGACAAGTATTTCTGCATAAATTGAAATAATGGCTCTATTTGCAGTGCTTTGCCTAAGCAAAGCCTCTGTTAATGCAATTAAGTAGCTCTGTTAAACGAGCTGATCTTCTAGGCAAGTTCCTATTGTTACTGGCTCCTACATAGGAAAAGAAAACTTCACTAATCCATTAATTAAATTTCAAACTAAATCTGTGTAAGCCTTTTGACACATTTTTTTGAGTTGCAATTAAGGCTTAGAAGGGGTCTGTGGCTGATGATATCTTTGGTCTATCCCACAAGCCATCAGGCTGAGAAGCTGCAGCTTTCCTTCCCCTCTTTTTCCCCAGCAGTAAGACAAAAATCTCCACCTGATTTCTTTAGGATGTACATTTCCTCCTCTTTTTAACTCTTACAACATATTTTGTTTTCTGTTCTTCACATCCAGTGGTGTGTGCTACAACCAACTCATCTGCAATTGCCTTTGTCTTCCCCCTGATAAAGAAGGAGGCTACTCAACAGAAAATACTTTTTTAAAGCCCTAGATTCTGTAATTTAAAGAATTTCAATTTAAATAAAAATTTAAATGAATGTAAACTTTCCTCTTTCCAGCAGCTCCTTGCAACTAAGGTGAATCCCTCTCCTTCAGTGGAGGCTCCAGCAGTGCTCTGGATTTTGTATAACCTGATGCCTGGAGAGGCTCCCTGGAGCAGAGGCTGGGCAGAGGGATTTATTAAAAAGCAGGGATTTATTAAAAACCCTTCCAAGGGTTCACCTTGGGCAGTGCATGAGCCAAGGCTACACCCTGGATGGATCCCAGTCATGAGTTCTCACACTTTTATCAGTTTTGCTCCATTCCCATATTGGGTTCATTGTCCCATCCCAGCTCCAGGCTCTGCAGTCCCACCCTCCCAGATTCTCCCCTCAATTCTCTGCTGTTTGCACTTTCTGGGGCTGGAGCTGCAGCGGTGTCCTTGGTTGTGGGGCTGGAAAAGGATTGTTTTGTGTGACTGAGCTGTGAGGGGAGCTTGGGACACTTTGTATGGAGTTCAGAGTCACACACCAGTGCAGTGCAGAGCTGGGAAATGTGAAAGGTAGAACTTTAGGCATCATTTCTGCCTTTAGAAGCTTTTAAAGGCATAACCCCACCCACCCCATGAAGTGAGGGGGCTGCAGGGACCCCTCCTGGACCCTCTCCCCGGGTCAGTGACTTCACCCCAGCTGTGCCATGTCTTCAGCACAAAGAGCTGAACCTTCAGTGTCCCTTAAAAATGTTCCCAGGGACTTAAACATGGGTCAGTCTAGGCTCTGGGTTAGAAGTCATTGTTATTTATTTCCCTTGTGTTTCACCAAATCTCAGCTGATATTGTCTGTACAGCTGTTTCTCATTTACACATTCAATAATTTCTGACTTCTCTATTTTTGAAGTGTAGGTAAGAGAACAAAAAGGAGAAGCATTTTGACTCTTTCCTACCTTTGCACACCAGTCCTTTAATACCCTGCTGATCACCACAGTGTTGCAATAAAGAAGTATCTGACATATTTTCACATCTCAGTCTCTCTTGGTGTGTCAGGTTTAGGTCCCCAGTGTTTTGAGACAAGTTCACATCAAGTGTCCGGTGCTGTGTGTGAGTTTCCCTGAGCTCAGCAGGTCTCTGTGGTCACCATCAAGGATTTAAAACCTTCCCTTTTCTCTTCTGTGCCATTTTCTTTCTGCATCACTGACAGCTGCCCTGCCAGGCACTGCAAGAGCTGGGCAGAGCATTTGGGCTGGGTTTACAAGTGAGGAAATGGAGATTTTGACAGGACCCGAGGCAATACAACCTCTCCTTTGCTGGCAGCACGAGGCAGGAGTGTCAGAATAGCTTATAATGCTCCCAACAGGGAGTGCAGATGAATTATTTGCAAGAGCAAAGCACTGGTCTTGCACCAGTGCCCAAGTGGTGTTGTCACACACAGGTTATGAGCTAGGCAGTGTGTTCCTGTGAGTGCTTGCCTCAAGGTTTACAAGCTATTGGAAAGAAAGTTATGGACAGAACTGCATGGAAAAGTGCACTTTTTGTTGCCTGACCCTGGTTTTTTTTCAGCATCCAAGGGCTGTACATGGAGCACGCACCTTTTTGGTGTCCTAGAAGAAGTCCTTGACTCACCTCAGCTCTACTCCTTGTTACACTTACAAACCAATTCATACTGGGGTAGTGAGACCTCTACAGTGATTTGGAATTCACAGTTTTGCAAGATTGGAAGGGATTCTCCAAAGTAAACGGGATCCTACATGAACCGAGGGCAGAAGCATGTTTATGAACAATAACATTTTTTTAGCTGGTACCACCCCAAAGCCATGAGAACTGGACTTGGTGCTGCAGCTCTGAGATCTTTGCCTTACAGGTTGGGCTTGGCATTTCCAGCCTTTGAGGGCCAGGACTGGGGGAAGGGTCTGCTCTGCTCTGTCCATGGTGGATGGGCTGGTACCAGAAATCCTCCCTGAGCTGTGCTCTGTTGTGAGGGAACAGCAGTTTGTGTGGGTCAGTGGTGTGCTGCTCCCTCCATGCCCTGGCTCATACCTGCCAGGACAGATTCCTGTGAACAGACACTGCTCTGGCTCAGTCAGATCCTTTCTGACACAGACACTTAAGAATTCCTGTTGGATTGGATCCCTGGAAGTGTTCCAGGCTAGGTTGGCCATTTGGGCTTGGAGCAGCCTGGGGCAGTGGGAGGTGTCCCAGCCCCTGGAAGGGCAGCTTTAGGGTCCCTTCAGCCTCAACTATTCTGGAACTGGTTCTCAGCCTCATTTGGGAGGATGCATCAGCCTGGACGTTTTAAGTTCCAGTGGCTGATTGTACCTGATCCTCTTACCCAAGAGTCATCTGAGAGACAGCTTGTCTATTTTGATTCTTACCAAGGCTTTTTTTTCCCCTTCCCCACATTCACCAAGAATTCATATTGTGCTGTAAACAAAATGTAGTTCAAGGATTTTTAAAATTTTTTATTTTATTCTGAATAGAAGACCATCTGATGCTACATGCAAAGCAAAAGCTTTCAAGAGGGCAATTCATTACAACCTTTGTAGAAAATACAAAACTAATATATGCAGTCCTCAGCTGAGGGTTGTTTATGTGCTGCAGCAGTTTACTGTTGGCAGAAACCTTCACCTCACACACAAATAGGAGGCAGCAGTCTGTCAGTCATGTCCTTTAAGAGCAAACATTGTTTGGATAGCATCAGCATCAGTTTCATATCTGTGCAGTCTTGTCAGGGTGGATCCCTCTGGGGTGCACAGAACGAGTATTTTAATATTCCTGTAAGCAGCAGCATTACCCACTGCTCCCAGCCCTGAGCTGGGGTTTGCCCCCAGAAATCCAGATTCTGCTCTGGGGGTTGGTCTTGGCTGCTCATTCAGCTCAGCCTCCTCTGCAGGGAGCCAGGGGGGCAGAGCAGGGATGTTTAGGGTTTGGGGTCTGGGGTGATGATGAGGACCTCCTGCAGCATGGGGTGTGTGTGGAGAGGGGCCAGCCACTGCCACAGCTGAGAGCCAGCTTGAAGGAAAGCACCAAGCAGTTGGTGCCTGGCTCATTTCTCCACATCACTTCTCACATGCTGAATGATGAGAAGCAGGATAAAATTCCTATGCCAAAGCAGAAGTTTTAGGCCAAAATGTCCCTTTGCACACAGAGCAGGATATGGGAGAAGAAAATGTCCAAATGTGTCCTTTGGTCCTTGGGTCTCTGCTCTTGGAGTCACAAAATCCCAGACTGGCTTTGGAAGGAGCCCTAAATCCCATCCAGTGCCACCATTCCCAAGGCAGACATTTTCTGGTGTCCCTGATGTCCAACCTGGCCTTGGGCACTGCCAGGGATCCAGGGGCGGCCACAGCTGCTCTGGGAATTCCACCCTGTGCCAGCCCTGCCCACCCTGCCAGGGAACAATTCCTAATTCCCAAGATCCCATCCAGCCCTGCCCTCTGGCCCTGGGAGCCATTCCCTGGGTCCTGTCCCTCCATCCCTTGTCCCCAGTCCCTCTCCATGTTTCCTGGAGCCCCCCTGGGCACTCAGGTGGGGACTCTCAGCTGTCCCTGGAACTTATCCAGGCTGAATGCTTCCTTTCTCAGCCTCTTTCTTGCCTTTAATTTCCTTTCTCCACAGCAAACTCTTCCTCTGCCAGCAGGTCCAGGAGCACAGTGTGCACAGTCTGACAGCCCAGGTACCCAGCAGCTGCCTCCAAAAGGTTGTTTTATCAGTGGGGAACATGATTTGTGGCATGTTAGCAGAAACTTCAGGTCTTACTCCCTGCCTTTATATCCTGTGTTTTCTCTCTTTTTTGGAACTTATTTCTGGTCAGTTCTGAGGACTGTGTTAATCAGAGGCACTGGGGTTGTGCTGAGCCATGGCTGGCACAGGGAATTTCCAAATCCTTCCTTCAGGCTGTTTTTGCTACTGGACCAGGATCCTCCCTATGCTGCAGGGCTTCTGACAAGGGTCCACGCTACATGGCAAGTAATTTTCCTGCTGATAGCAATGTGTGGTTGTCTTGGTTTGAAAGACAGGTGTTTGCCAAGGAAAGCAGAAGCTTCCCCTTGAACTGAAAAAAAAAAAGTGATTCTTCCGATTATTATAATTTTGGAATTAAGAGAGCTCTCAGGTAAAGATATGGGGGTAGGAATAACAGTTCTTTACTAGTATATCTAACAAGACAAACAAGAACAACAACAGCTATGAAATTACCCACACACAGAACAGTAACTCAGTCCCAGTGTTTTTTGGCTGCAGGCACCTTTTCCCTGAGCTGCAGTTCCCGGTGCTGGGGGCGGGCGGGTCCCGCAGAGCCGCAGGAGGGCTGGGGGTGATGGCAGCGCTGTCCCAGGGAGAGAGAGAGATGGAGAGAGAGCCCTCCGCTCACGGTGTGGGTCCCGGTGATCAGTAGAGTGCTGGATGGTGGTAGTTCACAGCGAGAAGAGAGCAGGGCAGGGTCCGATAGTGGTTTCCCGACGCTGGGATGGGACACAGACGGCGATCGTCCTTCTCGTCCGAACTCCGTGGGGGAAATGGGGTGAGGCCCAGCCTTCCGCTTCCTCTTCTGGATGTTTGAATCTCGAGGGGTTTCCCTCTTCCCTCCCGTCCCCTCCCCCTTGTCACCAGGGCCCAGTCAACAGGTATCTTAGCATGACAATGGGGAAAATTCCACAGAGGGAAAAAAAAAAGAAAGAACTAACCCTCAACAGTGGTAAAGGACAAAGGAATGTGGAGGAAAACCTGGAGGGAGTGGGACTGGAAACCAGCTGTGTCCTGAGGATGTGAGGTGGGCCAGGTTCCTCTGTGCTCCGCTGAAGCATCTGCCCTGGTGTGAGCATGGTGTGACCCCCAAGCACCCCTGGTGCCCCTTGGACACTGCTCTGGGTTACTGACCTGCAGGGAGTCAGAATTCATCACCACCCCTCCCAAGAGCTGCCCTGTGAGTGCTTTGCCTCTGGAGAGTTCGTGGCAAGGCCAGGTCCTGCTGGCACTGGGGGCATCCCTGAATCCTGCAGGGCTGGGGACACAGGGGATGCTGAGTGCTGCCCTGGGGGCCCTGCTGATGGCCAGGGCTGCTGCACAGCTCTATTGGACAGAAGTTAATCATAAACTTTAAAAAAAACCCCAAAATTCCTCATGGCTTTACATGAAGAAAAAGGTGCTATTGTTTATACATAAGATAAGGGATAGTTAGTTTGGTTTCTAATTTGCATAATTAGAGGTATAATTTCTTCTGTCTTAGCCATCTTGAGAGACTGTTCATGCTGTTACAGGTATGAATGAGATAAAGCCTGTCTCTGCTCCCACACCCTAAAAAAAACATAACTTTTTATTTTGCATTTTGGGGAATGAAGTCAGTTCTCTGGGTTCATGAGTGGTCAGGGCAGAAAGCAGCTTCTCAAGGCAGCATTGGTGGCACCAGTTGTCACCTCCCCACCCCCTAATCACCATGTGTGGAAAGTGTAAGGAGCAGAAAGGGCTCCAGGCTGAGCCAGCTGCAGATCAGGAATCACCAACACCTGCCCAGGCCCCAGTGAAATCAGCCCCTGGAAGTTAAAAATCCAGGTGATGCCAGTGCCACCTTCCTAAACAACGAGGCTGAGAATCCCAGAATGGTTTGGGCAGGGAAGGACCTTGAAGATCGGCTCGTTCCACGGACACCTTCCCCTGGAAGAGCAGGAGTCTGGGATGGCTCTGGGGAATTCTCTGTTGTTGGGTAATTTTTACCAGTGTGTGAGTGGATGCTTTTGTAGGAGAGAGGGAAATTGATTCAAGGCAGTGGTCTGGATGGTGATTTTTGAAAAGGATTCTGCTTTTCCTGCAGAGCTGTATGTGTGAATCAAAAAGCACAGATCAAATCAGTAATAAGGGAAACACTGAATAATGGAGAGGAGGTCTGGAAGCTGGGCAAAGTAGGTGAGATTAAGTTCAGTGAAAATAGTCTGCAGCACTCATGGAGGGAAATTTCTGTAGCAACTGAATGGTGACAATAAACTTTCACAACAGAGTACAAGTTCTGCAGGAATATATCTTGACTTTTTTTTTTTTCCTTCACTTTTCTGGATTTTTATTTTTACATAGCTTTATGTCTCAGGTTTTCAGACAACAAAACATTTTCTCAATTAACAAATCGGCTTGTTTGACGTGCTCAGAAGATTCACAGATGGATTACTTCAACAGAAGACACAGAGATTTAGTATCAAGGACACAAGTGAAAAAAAGAATCTGTTTCTCTAGGTTTCAAAGCAGAATCTTTTACTGAACCATGGTATGTGTGTGTGTGTGCGCTACTTCACAGAAATTAAAGGGATATCAACTTTGCTTTTCAGGATATGGAAGCCATAGCTTCTCATAACTCAGCTAAAGTTGTTAATAACAGAAACCAACCAATGCAGTACCATCTCAAGGGTTTCAAGACAAGTTTTTAATGCATTCTGCAAACAGAACCATCATGTTTTCTTTCAGAAACAATGAAAAAAATCCATCTACTGTTGCTAATTAAATCACAGTATGTCTCAGTGCGGTTACGGGCTGCAAATTGTATTTATTTTTCACAAAACAAATTATATTATGTCAGGCTGCTGGAGTGAACAATAGTTATTGTTGGGAAATAGGTTCAGATAAGTTGTACAAGCTACACTTCCTCCCTTAGAGTTTCCCAAATTGAAGTTGCAGGTTGTGGCCTGGGGACAGAGTGTACCCTGAGCTCTGGAGGCACCAGGACCTCAGTCCTGGCAGGTTTCCTTGGGGTCCACGTGGTGGGAAATAATTAGCACAGCATCCCAAGTCTTTCCTTATTTCATGAATAAAGCACATCAGTAGTGAGGTTTTCCTCTCTCTCCCCATCTGTGCTGGGTAACCCAGCACAACAATGGTGACAGTTCTCACTGGGTAAAACACAATTTCCAGGAGCATCTCCCACATAAAAGTGTCACAGCTGCAGGGGGAGGAGCACAGGCACAAGGCACTGCTCAGGTTTCTGGATCGGTCACTCAAAACTTGCTGATGAGTTTGGGGAATCTTCCCACAAGGAATGAGGAAGAGGAGCTGCTGGAGAGCCTGGCTGCTTTTCCCTGCTTCCTCTGCCCGTGGAGTTTCCACCTGTCAGGAGTGTCCCTGGAGCTCTGCAAGGAACAGGTAGATCCATCCCTCCAGCTCCCTGAACTGGGTCTGGGGTCATCCCACACCCCCTCCCCACGTCCATCTCCCCTCTGCTGCCAGGAACCTCTAGCAGAAAAGGTGGCACAAACCATCCTGGCATCATCCTCCAGCTCTTCAGTGCCCGGGGTCCCTTTCCTTACTCCTTCTTCCTTCTCAGGCAGGTAACTAGATGGACAGAAATAAGTTTAATGTTTTCTTCTGCATCTATTTATCAAATTGTATGTAGGATGCACTGACCATTGGTTTGCATGTCCAGGAAGATATTTCAGTCAGTGGATTAAATAAACATGGTTCCTGAAGTAATAGTCACTATCTAAAACACCTATAAACTGATTTTTTTGCTGTTCAAAATCACCTTTACCATTATTGGCAAAAGAACGTTGTATATAAACACCCTCTCACTCCAGCTGAGATTTGACTACTCCTACACAAGAAATAAGCACTAAAATGGTGTTACAGAAATGCTGACTTTCCCCTGGAAAATAAGGAGTCTAAGGTATGTCTTGTTAGCTGGACCCACTGAAGTTTCTAAAGCTGATATTCAGCAGTGATGTTTTGCTGGCACTTGGTGCAAGTAAGGCTTAGTTTCATGAAATGCATTTATGTTCTTTCAGAAACTACGTCACGACCCCAAAACTGAATCATGGAATCACAGGATGGTTTTGGCTGCTAGGGACCCTGCAGTTCACCTATTTCCATCCTCCTGCTGTGGGCAGGGATCCCTCTCACTGCAGCTGAGATTTTGGGGGGTTCTGTTCTGATTTGAGCAGCAGCTTGTCCTGTCATCTGCTTGAAGTGGCAGTTTGCAGGATGAAGCAGAGCTCCTCATTGTGAGAAATAAGGCTCACTCTTTAGAATTTTTAAATGTTTAATAAGGGATAAAAGGGATAATATCTAGTGCTTGGGTGCTTGGCAAACTGCCCAAAGCAGTTAGCTATAACAACTTTCTTTATATATTTTTTTTATTGCACTGATCAAATGCATATTTATATTTAGATTATATTTATTTATCTATTTCTTTTGGGTTCTTTTATATGGTTTGGGATTTTTTTTTTAGCTTTGTTCCACTCTTGACTCATTGTGCAGTAGTGTAGGTTTGATTTTTTGGGATCATGTATGTTACTTTTTTACAATGTATATGCTATTTCGTCACAACGTGTATGCTATTTCCTCATAATGACAAACAGGGATTTATTGATAGCTGCAGGGTCAGCAGTAGAAGTCCTTTTTATATTCTTTTTTTTTGTTGTTATCTCAGTGGTTCTTTTAATGTTATTTAATCATACAGATAGTTGTAGTTATTTCCACAAATTCGTCTAAGTAATTTTTACTATTGTTTGTCAATTACAAAAATGAAAGCATTCTGCAAAAGGTAATATTTTAACTTTTAACTTGTTTTAACTTGGTCTCTATTTTAATGTTTAGTGAAAGCCTAAATTATATGTTTGTTACCCTAATACATATATAAGCTGTATATGGCCTGGGCATTGGCCACCAGAGCCGATAAATTATACAATAACAGGGATAACACCAGATATATAATAATAGTAATATAGATATATAATAATAATTACACCAGAACAGGGATGAGGTGAAGCTCTGCAGGGAGGTTTAATGTTTGTTGAAGTGTATAAAATAGAAGCCTCTTTGAGTCCCCCAGACAGAAAAAAGAATGCAGGGATTGAATTAAAGCCTTTAGAGAAATTAAAATATATTAAGCCACACAGACATGAAGAAGTGTAAGCTTTAGTTTTAAGTAAGTAGAAATATTGTTAAGTCACATAGATATGAAATAGGAGTGTAAGTCTTAGTTTTAAGTGCCTTAAGAGAGTAAAAAGCCCTAGAATCTAGTGTAAGGTACAGGCCTGGTTGAAAATTCATCAACTCAGTCCCAGACATAATGGAAACATAGTAAGAATATTGCTGACATTTTCTAGACAGAGAAGATGAATAGATAGAGCTGTATGTGCAAATTATGTGTGAGAATTAACACTGGTTTTGTACTCTAGAACTAGGATTCTAATAGGTGAGGAAGGAATGTTTTAGATTAGTCTTTTAGCTCATTGGGTGATTTAGGAATAAAAACACCTGTATTGGGGTGAGAAAGGCATCCTCCACCACCACCACCATCATCATCATCATCATCACTACCACCTCACACATGGCAGAAGAAGAAGAAGAAGAAAGAAAAAGAAGAAGAAGGAAGAAGAAGAAAGAAGAAGGAAGAAGAAGAAGGAGAAGAAGGAGAAGAAGGCGGCTCTTCTAGTCCTTCCAGGCCCATTTGTACTTGGTTTGAGATTTTACACACACAGGACTGGATCATACAGGGTTGCATCATGTACAGTATTCCTGGGATTTATCCCCTCTGATTTCAGGAGTCAGGGGAAACTGCTGTCCTGCCAGACCCTTCCTCAACGGCTCAAGGGGTAAGTGACTTCTGTTCCATTCCATTCCTGGGAGAAAAAAAAAAAAAATTGGAACTGCCTAAGGACAAGAAGATCACAGGGTGTTGGTGTTTGTAGGGCACAAATTTGTTGTTGTGTGTCTTCTGTGTCTCCACGTAAATGGTGGAACTCCTGCCTGAACATTTTCAGCACCAGCTTCACCCCAGGTGAGGAATTGGAAGATGAGGTGTGTGCTTTTTGAGGTGTGTGTTTTCTGAGTCTCTGTTTTTGAGGTGTCTGTTTCTGCTGATGGGTTTGGTGCCTCGAGGACGAGGGGAGCACTGAGAGCTCAGTGTGGCCAAGGCTGGCCAAGGCTCTGTGGCCCTGTGCCCAAAGGCCACCAGGCCCTGCCCAATTCCTCTGGGACTCGGTCACACCACAGCCACGCTGCCCTAATCGTTTTTTCCTAAATAGTTTTTATTTGGAGTGCATGATTGTTTTCACCACAAGCTGTGTTTGGCCTAAACTTCCAATATAATTGATTGTAATGAGAAATGTGTTTGGGGAATAAACTCCTGTTTGTAATGCAAATAGATTCATATTTCTGCTCTTACTTTATTATTTTTCTTTTTCTTTCTTTTTTTTTTAACTCTGGGTAGATGAGCACTGCAGGAAATCTGTGTGTAGCTGTACTTTTGTTAGATTAATTAAGAAGATTAGCTGAGAAATCCATGTTTTATCAGTAGCAGAATTAACAAGCACTTTGAGATTTTATTTTCCTGATTGTTTTCTTTATGAAGTGTCTTGCTTCATCTGGGAAGAATGCAGAACAGTGAATATTACTAAGAAATCCAAGTGAAACCAGCATAATTTTGTTTCAGCCTTTCCTACCAAACTTCTTTACCCAACTCCTTTTCTTGACTGTTCCTCAGTTGTGCTTGTACTTCTAATTTTAACAGCTATTCTGATGCATATATGTTAATTCATAGGGTACATCCACGTTAGGCTGACAAGGTACAGCTCAGAGCTCAGCTCAAGCTGGAGCAATAATAATCCAAGACAACACAGCACAGAAATGGTGCAGAGCAATGAAATCAGACCAATAGTTTTTATATAAATTATATATATTTCATCTATATTTCATACCCATTTTTATGTAATAACTCAGTTTTAGTCATACCTGATGGCTCTAATTTTAGGCAATTAAGATCTTTTGACTGTTAGGAAGAAAGGACAGACTGCACAGAACATAAAAAGCCTTTATAAAACACTGAAAACAATAAAATCTTTGTTTCTAACTATCTGCATGTTATGTCAGAAATCCAGATGTGAGTCAATAATTTATCAGAGGTTCAAAGTATTCCTGCAGCTGTAGTTAAACAGGCAGGAATGATGAAATTAGTCCAGCTGTGGCAGCTACCTAAAGCTCTTGCACATAAGTAGGTAGGATTAATCACACAGGATTCATTTCAAACCAGCAGGAAAAGGCTTGGCATGTTTTGCTTTTAGGAATGCCATTTTGTGACTGCCAAGGTGCTGTCACTATCCCTGGGCGCAAGGAGATGCCAAAAGCAGAGTGAGAAGTCTGTGCACACCTGGAGGATTCCCCTGGGGCTGCTGGGGTGTTTGTTCCCCTTTTCTGAGCCCTGGGCCACAGGAGGATGCTGTGCATGTTCCCAGGCTTGGTTGTCTCAAACTGAGATGAATGACCAGTCACTCACTCGCTCCAGTGGAAATTTCCAAACTCAGAGCAGGATTTGTCCCAGTTACTGTCTCCTGCTGGATGTGAAGTGCTGGCTGGGGGTCATGAAGCTCTGTGTGCCATGCTTAACTCTCAGCATCTCAACAGCTTTCCTGGAAAGAGATTGGGAGCCCTTCTTGTGGCTGCTGGGGGGATTGTGAGGAATAAATAACCTGCAGTGTGTGCTGCACAGACCCCAGACTCCACCTGCTGCTCTGGATGCTCCCTTAGAGCAATGTGAGCAAACCCATTCCAGCCCCTTTGTGTGTGCCCAGAGTGGTTCCTCTCCTTCCCCTGGGTCAGCCTGGCTGTCAGCCTGCATTCCAGGGCAGGAGCACAGGGACAAACCCTGTCCCTGCTGGGGGATGGACGAGCTGAGCCAGCCACAGTCACTGCATCACTCACTGACGAGTGATAACCACTGCAGCCTCCAAAAACGACCCCTCACGCCAAAGGAACGTGCAGAGGAGAAAGGGCTAGATGAGGATAACTACAGCCTGTGTCAGGGAAATGTACAAACTACACAGACACGAGAGATTTCTATCAGAAATTATTGAGGGTGCCATTTTCGGATACAAGTTGGACTTGAGGGAGAGCACTGTAGATGCCGTGGAGAATTACCCAGGATGTGTTCTCCATAAGAATGGGGAAAATTGTTTAAAAATATAATTACCCTCACCCATTTCTTCCCCAGAGTATTGGAGAACTTTTTCTAGAGGTTTCTGCACATCCCTGCCTTTCCTGTGCTGTGGGCTCCTGTGCCTGTGGGATGTGCTACTTCCAGATATTTCTTTCTCTTCCAGAAGAATACTCTAAGGGCATTATCTAATTAGCCTTTCTTAATATCTGACAAAACTACTATGCAATAGCTGTGTCTGATCTGTGTATCTACATGGTCAGAAGTTTGGAATTATTTCCCCAAAGCCATTAAACACCAGAGTGAGAAATAGAAAGAGTACATTCAGGTCATTGAGAGAAGTATTTTCATGTTGCCTTTTTTTTGGTGAAAAAAAAGCACCACTCAAACAAGGAATAATCTCACTCAAAATCCTTCAAAATGGACAGTGTAAGTTTATTATTGATAGAATCAAATAGTATCAAATGGCAAACTGGAATAAATACAATTTTCAGCACCCCTTGCAACCCCACTGTTTAACAAAAGTGTTGTGTCAACATTTGAAACAGTACATGCAACCCAAATCTTAAAAAAACCCATAACAATAAAGGGGTGAAGATAATTTTTTTAAAATTTTCTGGTAAAATTATTTTTATTTTATATTCTTACTGTCCATTCTGTGGGAACCTACTTGTAAAACAAACTCTATTTATGCATTAAAAGGACCAAGTGTACTTTGATGTGGACTCAGGCCTTTGCTCATTTTAGAATGTAGCAGCAGTGGCTTTGTGACAAGTAGAATAAATGTTTAGTTTTGCATTCTGTTTAAAATAGATGTATGCATGAATTTGAAGTACAATTATTACACCTACCCCCAGGAAATCATTCCACTACAAAGTTTATGGAAGTTGCTGATACATTTGCAGATGGGTATTGTTGATTTTATTTTTTTCAAATTATATTTCTCTCAGCCATTTTTTTTTCACTTTTTTCGTGGTTTTTTTCCTTCCCCCACAGAAAATTACAACCCACACCTCCCAAGCAGTTACCAAACTTCCCAGCTGAGAATGTGAACAGAAACATGGACCAGGAGGAATGCACATTATCAAGAGTGGGTCAGCAATTACAGACACCTGCTGTGCACTTCCCACCTGCCCAAAAATCCCCAAATAAGCAGCAGGGACTGATGTTCAGCTCAATGTCTTTGCTCTTGTTTTACAAGATGTTGTTTGGTGTATCTTTTCTTGCATGTGAGGGGTGAAAACATTGGCTCAGATCACTGTTGTCAGGGCTGCTCTGCCTACAGCCTTTTAAGATTATTTTTTTCCCTGCTGTTACACACATTTTCTCCAGGCGTTTGTACAGTCCCAGCTGCATTTGAACAGATTCATTAAAATGATTTTCAGTATATTGCATCTGTACCAAGACCAAAAAGCAGAGTTATCCTGTGAGGGCATTGTCTCAGAATGCTCACACCACCCTGGGAGGATGTGGGTGCCCTGCAGGGTTTGGCTTCTGTGGCTCCCATTTGCCACAAACCCATTTTTAGGGTCTGTGGGTCTGCCTGCCCTCCAAGCTGGGTGCAGGGAGAAGCTGCTCAGCTGCACAAGACATTAAATATCTCTTCCAAGGCTCCTGCAGGGAATGCAACTTGTAGATTATCAAACCTGCTTCTATGGAATTATGCACCCCTGTGGCAGATTATTTGCAGGCTTCATGCCAGATGGAGAGAATTCTCAGTATCAGCATCAGGCCTTGTAAACATCACCATTTCTTCCCAGGGCTACTTACTTATTCCAGATGGCACCCGCTGCACTCTCTGTATCTTTCTTCCAATCTGTGGGGCTTACTTTTTCCCAAGAAACGAAAGTGCTTTAATATTTTACACATTTTTCCTATTTCTGTGCCAATATCTGAGAGTATCTTGACAGAATAAGCAGAGAGTGATTTGCATTTGTACTTGGTTCACATGGAATAAGGGAGAAAAAAAAAAAAAAACACCCAAAAAAAAAAAAAAAAAAAAAAAAAAGAAAGGAAATGTTATCCTGCTATGCCTTTTAAATCCTGAAGTCATTTTCCCAGTTACCAAGAGCTTTCTGAAAGTGAGAGCAATCACAGCCCAGTGTCTGCTGATCCCCTTGCTCTCAGGGGCTCAGCCCTCACATTCCCTCTCCCGACTCACATTTGGAGAACGTTGTGAAATCTGTGTTAGGACACGCCAAAGCCTTTGGAACACTGAGAGCACTAATTTGAGATATCTCCCCAGAACGTCGGGACAGTTTCATACTTTAGCAATTTGTGAGCTGTAGGACAATACCCTTCTTAAGGACACCACACTAATCACAGGGTCTGTGAAATTCTCATTACACAGCTCCCAGAGCAGGGGAAAAGGGAGTAATCTCTACCAGCTTTAAAAGTCAGGGCTCAGCTCTGACAGTCATATTTCCAACGAGTGAGTGTGTGTCTCTGTATGAAAATTATAGGCATGTGAAGAAAGTTTTGCAGTAGTGTTGTCACTATATTTTGCATTTTGTGCTTAGCTAATGGTCATTGCATCTGTATTAAATAAAATAGTCCTGGAACTGTTAATTAACACGTCTGGTCAACAAGCTGAATCCTGGCTCTTCCCTTTTAATCCCAGCTGGCAAACCTTTGCTGAAAAGGAACCAGTTGAAAACAGGCTTAAGGAGAAAAGCTGCTGTCTTTTCTTCCCCACGTGATTATTTTAGTGCTGATTTGGACTATCAGCATTTCCACATTTGAAATGCCACTTTCTTTCCCAGCATTACCCTCGACCTAATCCTTTCACTCGATTCACTGTGCTGCCCTGACCCTACACGACCCTCCTGTTTCTCCCCCACCGACCTCTCCTTTGCCCAGGTGTTGGCCTCTTCTTGTCCTGTCCAGAGTCCTGCTCTCACCCCCAGAAATCCCAGGGGGTTTTCCAGCTCTTTCTTACCCCTGCTCCAGCCCTGCCAAGCACCCAGCACTCTCCTGGCATTGCTGCTTTGTTTTCTCCACGACTCCCAGCCCACCTTTCCAGTTCCCCCCTGCCCTGCCCTGGTTCTGTCTCCAGCTCACTCCGTTTCCTTTCCCTCTGCTCTTTGCCCACCACTCATTCCCATCCCTCTGCCAGCCAGGCTCAATTCTCCCTCAGCCCACTTGCCTTTGCCTCCTGCCTAACTAGTGCTATTTCTCCAGTTTAATTGAGTCCCTTGATTCCACCTTTTCTCTCTTTTTTTTTTTCTCCTGCTTTTGATTTTCTCCAGCCTGTGAGACACCTTCTGCCATGCATTTATTTTTCTCATTTCTTTTCAGCAGTCCTTTGTATTTTCTCATGCTGTCCTTGACCACAGGCTAGAACTCACCAATGGATTCTGCAGACACACCAAACTGTTTCTTTCAAAAGTTGCTCTACAACCTTATTTAGCTATTCTTCTCCCAAAATACCAGCAGGGAATCTGCCAGCTGCGTGCTGGGGATGCTGCCTGTCACAAAGGGCAGCACTTAGTCACTGTGCTTCTTTTTTAGCCTCTAGGCTTCTGACCTTGTGCTTAGACTAAGGGGCTCCTGGCTTGGATGGTTTTCCTGTGGTTTTGCAACATTTTTGCACTAAGAGGTTAAGGCATGATCTTTAAAAAACAAAGATGATGTTGTTGATGATGATGATGATATCCTCACCTGCACACCAGGTGATTTTCAGGTGTCTGCCTTCTGCTGGAGCTCCCACTGAGAACTGGCCTGAGATTCCTGAAGGAGGGAATGTCATGGACACCTGTGCTCACACCACTGAGCAACCACAAGCAAACCCATGACGAATGAATTACCACTGTGGTATACAAAGTGACTTAAAATTGATTTAACCAGAAAACTCCCCCCAAAAATATCTCCACACAACAGGAGTAGTAACTCTCAAACGACATCATCAGCTGTATTTAAACCCAAAATTGTTTGCAAGAGATTCAGGACTTGGAATGGAAATGATGTTTAGTGTGTATTTCAAAACTTCCCTGCTTTATCAGATGACTGAATCTTAGCTGAATATTACAAATACCTTTCAAGTAGCCAAGTTATGCTCTGTGCCTCGAAGAGTAAACAATTAGATCACCAAAAGTGAGTAAAATCACAGAGAAGAGACTGGTTCAGTTGTGCCTCTCAAACAATTTGCAAGAGGAGACACGGAGGTGCATTCTCAGTGAAACTGGGTTTTTCTTCCCATAAGTTATTGCAGCAGTTCTTCAACAGCTTTACTAAATTGCTTTGTGTTTGATACGTTACCTTGATATGAAAACAGAAATAGTGATTTAGTGACAAATAAACATATAACAGCATGGAGCATGTGTATAGAAACAGACATAAAAACATTAGTGTAACAACTTCTCCTCCATTGCTTTAGTCAGCTTTTATTACCTTTACACTGACAGTACTTTTCCTGAAGTGTTCTTTAGAGCAGAGGCCTAAATTTTGCATGATTTCTAAGATGGATTTCCCAGAGGGTTGACAGCTCACTGCCCTGGCTCCCAAATCCCCAGGGATCACTTCTGGGTCTGGGATTCAGCAATCCCACTGCTGTGGGACACAACACTTGGTATTTCCCCCCTTAGGACATCTTTGAACTCCTTGCACTGGACTGGTTCCCAAAGGAAAATTCAGGTTAAATGTAGGCTAATTGGGTCAATTTATCACTTTAGGCCCACCACTTTCCACTGCAGATCTACAGCAAGGTCCTCAGAGCCTGTCCTGGCAACACTTGGCCATGTGCTTTTATAAATGAGTCCCCCAGAACTGAGATACAATAAAATGAAGGTTAGGATATAAAATAAAGTAAAACATTGTGCTTATCTGTATGTTCTTTTCCTCAGAGTCCTATGGAATAAATTACATCCATGTATTCCTTTACATCTGTTTGCACATATAACTTGATCGTGTTCATACATATGAATTTGGCCTAGAATTCCTTTTTTTTAAAACGCACAAACAAGCCTGTCTTTACTGTCAATAATTCAGAATTTTTAAAAATAATCCCATGCAGATAGATACATTTAGATGTATTAGATAGTATACACATTCATATGTACACTGTTGACATTTAAAGCAAAAAAAAATAGTTTGTCCTTGTAGAAGAATGGTCAAGTAATAAAGATAATATCATGGAGAGAATTAAATCATGCTTGAACAATAAAGGACAAACTGATGGTTACACAAATAGCATTCACTGCAGTGAACAGGAATATTAGACTCCTTTTAGTTCCTATAGATTGCTGTGCAATGACATATTCAACATTTTCAACTTAGGAAAAAGGCCTGCATGTCTAAGAGAAAATGATGTAGTCAAAAGAAAATATTTTCTTTCTTTCTTTCTTTCTTTCTTTCTTTCCTTCTTTCTTTCTTTCTTTCTTTCTTTCTTTCTTTCTTTCTTTCTTTCTTTCTTTCTTTCTTTCTTTCTTTCTTTCTTCTTTCTTTCCTTTCTTTCTTTTCTTTCTTTCTTTCTTTCTTTTTCTTTCTTTCTTTCTTTCTTTCTTTCTTTCTTTCTTTCTTTCTTTCTTTCTTTCTTTCTTTCTTTCTTTCTTTCTTTCTTTCTTTCTTTCTTTCTTTCTTTCTTTCTTTCTTTCTTTCTTTCTTTCTTTCTTTCTTTCTTTCTTTCTCCCTTTCTTTCTTTCTTTCTTTCTCCCTTTCTTTCTCCCTTTCTTTCCTTTCTTTCCCCTGTAATTTTATTTTTTTCCCTGTGTGTCTCAGGTGACCTGGTGGAACAGATGATGTATGAAGGTTCGTGATTTATGCAAAAGCTTTATTAAAATCACGTAAGCTGGGACAAGAGCCTGTAACTTTATCTTGGCAAAGAGGGGTCCTTGCTGTAGGATTTCACAGTGATGTATGATGTGCTTGTTCTGGAAAGCTCCAGCTCCTCACTGAGTGGCAGGCTGCTCTTCTCCCTGCCTTGCCTTTCTTTTGCTTCCACCCAAGGACACAAGATTCCAGGGAATTTTACACACGGAGCTGATTCCCTGAGCCAGCACTGGGCTGGGAGGGACCCAGGCAAGGACAGGGGCAGGTGAGGATGGCTGGACACGAGTCCTGCCACATTCTGCAGCCACCCAGGTGCTGTCCAAGCCCTGCCCAAAGCCTGGAATTCCCTGGGTGATGTGCTGGGCTCAGATTTCACTGTGTGGAGACTCAAACGATTCCAGTCACAGCAGGATTTGTGTATCTATTTGTTTTTTTTTTTTTTTTCTAATACAAAACTGTCTGTTGACAAGATGAGAGCCTTGCAGCCCTGCACGGGCCCATAGTTCCTGCAAATAATATGCAAAACCACAGGTGCTGACACAGATCACACGGGAAATATTTTCTAACTTGTTCTGTGCATTATACTGCAGTACTGAATATTGTAACTTCCACATTTCTATTCTTCTTTTTTTCCTTTTCTACTCATGAGACGCAGTAAAGCAAGAGAGAGAGAGCTGTACATGCAAAATACGTTTTCAAATGAAAGAATTCCAAGGCTTTTCCTGAAAGAGCCCTAAGAGGAAGTTTAAGTTGCTAAATTAAAGGCATAGCGTGGTATGAAATTTGGTAGTTGGTAGAAATTTCCATACTGGTGTGCTTCATGTAAAACAATTCTGGACGCCAGCTCCCTCGCCAAAGTTTATGTGCTGTAACTAAGGTGTGCGGGCTCCACTGTGCCAGGGGCAGGAACCAGACCGCACCTGCTGCCATCCTCGCTGCCCCGGTGTGAGAACACACCTGGCAGGTTTTCTTTTCGGCAGGTGCGAGCCTCCCCGTGCTGCGGCCGCCAGTGGGGGTGTGTGAATGGTCCGAGTTTGGGATGTGTGAATGGTCCCATTTGGGGTCTGTGAATGGTCCCGTTCGCGGCAGCGCAGCCCCACATCTCCCCGCACCTCCCTGCACTGCCCAAGGTCAATGCGGGGCTGGGGTGACACCTGGGACGCTCCCCCGCGCCTTTATCGGCGTGAACATCGGGTTACAAGTAACGGGTTTTTTGGTGATTCTCCCGGGTTTCTCTGCTGCCTTTTGCTTTAATTCTTTCGGCACAGCTCGAGAGCGAAGTTACCGGCTCCGGGGCAGCGCTCGCCCGGCCCTGCCGCTTTCCAAGGTTTTCGCTCCAAGAATGGAAAAGGCAGAAACTATCGAGAAACCACGGGGCAGACCCACATCTCCCCGCGGATCCCGGCCCGGCCCGGCCCGGCCCGGCCCGGGATGGAGGGGATGGAGGGGAATGGAGGGGATTGGGGGATGGAGGGGATGGGGGGAAGGGTGCGGGGGGGGGGCAGGGACCCGGGCGCTGCGGCGGCGGCGACTTTGCTCTTTAAATCGCTCTCCAAAGCGGATTTACGGCTGATCCCCCACGTCAGCGCCCGGGGGCCCGCTCGCCGCCGCCGGCGGGGCCTGGGGCGGTGGGAGGCGGCGCGGGGCGGGGCGGGGCGGGGGCCGGGGGACACTCGGGCGGGGCGCGGGGCCGGGGCCGCCCCGTCCGTGCGTGCCGGAGCCCATGAATTGCTCCGTGAGCGCCCGGCGAGGCTGCGCCGCGGCCGCGGGCTCCGGGCACGATGCAGAAGAGCGTGCGGTACAACGAGGGGCACGCCCTGTACCTGGCGCTGCTGGCCCGCAAGGAGGGCACCAAGCGCGGCTACCTCAGCAAGAAGACGGCGGAGACCAACCGCTGGCACGAGAAGTGGTTCGCCCTCTACCAAAACGTGCTCTTCTACTTCGAGGGCGAGCAGAGCGCCCGCCCCGCCGGCATGTACATGCTGGAGGGATGCAACTGCGAGCGGGTGGCCGCTCCCAAGGGATGCGCGGCGGGCAGCGCCAGGGATGCGGCGCTGGACAAGCAGGTACCGCCCCACGCGTGCAGGGTGGAGGGCAGCGGGGAGGGACGGCCGGGCCCTCGGGCCGCCCCCTCGCACCCCCGGGGGCGCCGCCCCCGGCCCGGCCCCTCCAGGAGCTCCCGGGGAGCTGCAGGCGCTCGCCAGGTGGCCCAGCCGCTGGTTTTTGAGTCCTCGCCGAGGAGTCCTCGTTGCTCCCTGACTCTTTGCGTTTGCACACACACCCCCACCCCCCCCAACCCCCCCGTGACGGCCGGATTTCGGGGAGGTGCCCGCAGAGTAGCATCTCACCGAGCAGGTGCCCGGTCACCCCGCCGGGCAGCGAGCTGCTCGTTCCTCAGCAAACTCAGCGCAGGGGCAGGGTGTGGAGAGCCCCAGTCCCCCGGAACAGCTCGGGGACGCTCTGAGCCCTTCCCTGTGGGGCTGGCATCTCCCAGGGATGCTCTGGGGAAAACAGGCTCTCCGCTCGCCCTCGGTGTGGCAGCCCAGAACTGCAGCCCGCGGCATCCCAGGGCGGTGGGGAGCTCCTGGCCAGCCAGGTGCTGCCAGGGATGGGGATGTGGTGGTCCAGAGCCCGAGCCGGGTCCCGCCGTGGGGCGAGCAGCGCTGGAGGCTCCGGTGGGATTCCTCCCCCACTGACAGCCCGGGAATGCCAAATTCCTGCTGGCCCTGCCCTGGCGGCCCGGCTGATCCTGCCCGAGGCTGATGTGTTCGACGCAGAGCTTGTGTCAGAGCACAGGGTGGTTAAATGCTCCCGTGGATTGCATAACCGAGGAGCAAAGGGCGCTCGAGTTGCTCGGCGTGCGCTGAGATCGCAAATCTTCAACCGCACACCTCCGGCTGCCTCCGCCGAGTTCTTGGTCCGGTTCGAAACGTGTTCGGGTCCGGCCCTGGCGTGCCCTGGTGCTGTTCTCCCCGGCGGTGTCGGGCAGGTTTGGGAAGTTCGGGTGGCTGTAGTAGCCAGGTTTTGGGCTGGCTGCAGGTGTTTCCTCACGCCTGTGTGAGAAAGTGACACGGACCACAGCCAGGTTCTGAAACCCAGCACATCCCCTGGGGTGGTGAACTTTGCAAGGAGAGCTCAGAGCCGGGTTTTCTATTTTTTTTTTAGATTTTATTTTTATTTTTTTTCCTCCACCTATAAATAATCCTGGTGTGCCCAGGCAGGCTCTGGATGTTTTGTGGTTGAGCAGGTGAATTTTGGGGAGCTGGGATGTTGTAGCTATGCCATGTTCACCCTCCAGTCCTTGCACATTGCTCTCAGGTAGGATTTTACAGCGTTATGAACGGAGTACTGGAGGATCCCCAGATGATGTTGAACATGGAATGTTGCCCTGCCTTCTTTACATTGGTTTACTACTCTTGTTTATCAGTGGTGGTGTTAAATTACAGTTTGACTAACAGAACCGCCTGAAAATAAATCCCTTCCCTGCCTGTTCTTCGGGAGCCCTAAGTTGTGCTTTTATAGTGATGAATGAGTTGTTCATAATTACATCTAGTAATAATTACAGGGCAGGAAGCTGAGCTTTTATTGCTTCACACATCAACTATTTGGGTGTTTTAAAGATTAGCAGACTGCTAGGAAAGAGGCAGAAGAACGCTTTGGGTTTTTGTTTTCTTTTTTTTTTTCATGGGATGCTAGTTTGAATTTTCAGGAGAGATCATCATGAAATATCCTTTCCTGCTCACCTTTTGCTTGATCCCAGTCTTTATTCAAAGCTTTTGTGCATTAGTAGCTTTCACAGATGTTTGCTCATTAAAGTGCACCCTTGTTTGTAAATACACATAGAGACACAAATCTTTGCTAGAGTGTACAGGAAATTCCCTGAGTGACTGAAACTGATCCATCACAAGGAAAAAAAAAATCAAAAATTAAGCAGTCTTTTTCATTTAAAAAATGTGTTCATGTTCTTAAAGGTGTAAAGCAATTAACCATGAACCTTCAGTCTGTTAACAGAGGCAGGCAAACTAACTTCAATCAGATGATAATGAAAAGTCAATATTGCACATTCTGACTCCTGGCAGTGAAAAAATACTGCATAGATTTAATTTGCTTTGATTTCACCACACAGATGTATTAATGGAATAGGAAAACCAAAACCAAAATCAAACAAACAAAACAAGAGGGGCTCTATGGCAGTTTCTGAAGAATCAGATCTCCCTTCTGCAAAGGAAGGGCAAAAAGCAAGAGTTATCTCCTTTAGTCTGGGTTTTATTTACCTGAGTAACTTAGACATTAGACTGATAAGGGCTATAGAATTACACAAATGAAGGAGGGAAAGAAGAATTATAATCACATGAGAAAGCTTCATCAGCATACCTTCAGTGGATATTTGAAAAAGCAATGCATTTTCTCCAAGTTACGTAATAAAGATTATGGAAAGTGCTTGTGGGACAAATAGATTTGTTTTCCTCAGCTTGCAGACCTTTTCAGTGTCAGTTTTCAGTGTTTTTGGGCATTGATTGTCAGGTCGTGCGCCAGGTGAAACTCTCTGTTGTCAGAGCTGAGTGGGACAAGTGCTGGGCTGTGCTGTCCTGCACAGGACACAGAATTTTGGGCACCAGATGTGTCCAGGTGTGCTGCCCATGTCCCACAGCCATCCCAGGGTGACCTGTTTCCCCTCTGCTGGGGACATTGAAGAGTTACAGGAGCCACCATTCCTTGGAAGATGCCAAATGCCTTCATGAGATTTGTTCCAATGTTGCAGCATTAAGGGTTTGAAAAACAATTGCCACAGCAGAATGCACTTATTTAGCCTTTTCCATTTACACTTCAGTCTGTTTTTTTTTTTTTTTTTCTTCTTTTCAGAGGGGTATTTGCTACAAAGTAAAATCAGTTGAAAGTACAGAACCTGTCCTAACAATGAGTGTATAAAGAGTGAATCAACTGATATTCTGGAAATGTGTGGTCAGGTTGAGTATGCTGCATGTACTAAATTATCTGCAGAGGGAATTCTTGTTTTTAAAGAAAAGTGTGTTGATCTCCCTCAGATTTTGGAGGAGTTTTCATAGACACCAAACAGGTGTTGCTGTACACTCTGATTTAACATTTCAGGAAAAAAAAAAAAAACCCAACAAAAAACCCCACAGATTTATTGAAGGAATAGCAGTGTGGAATATGCTGAGTTTCTAAACAGCAAATTAGGACATGTAAATACCACATGCAGAATAGTTTCTGGTTTTAGTTAAACTGCTTCTACCCAGGGGAACTGGGGGTTGTAAACAAGTGCAGCTCCCAGCGAGTCCTCTGCTGTGGCACTAAGAGTCCTGATGAAAATACAGTTCAGCTTTTCTTTCAAACCCTCTGGAAAGAGAATGGCTGGCTCTATCTCAGTGAGGGGTCAGTCTCTCTCAAAAATAAAGCAAAATGCCCCAAATCTTGATTTTTGCAGTGCCTCACAGAAGGCTGGCTCTTGTTTTCCAGCAAGTTTACAGATAACATTTTTTTTTTTTTAATAATAGTGGAAGCAGGTGATTAGAGGAATGTAAATATTAACATTATTGTTATTATCCACATTGGGAGGAGGCCCATGTGTTTAGTTTCTTTCATAACTGTGCATTGAATACATGGAAATGTTCTGATACTGTTATTAATAACTTTCTCAGAGTATTTGAGGTTGTAGATATCACATGATTGGAGAAGAGATATTCTTTGTGTCTTGCCTGGAATAATCTTCCTCCCACTTAGCAATATTAAATGCAGTATTAGGTACATCTCCCCACAGATTAACAGAATCCAATCATTTGAATTTTTTTTTCTGCCTACTGCACTTCTGGTTTTATTGTTTTGTGGTGTTTCTGTGGTGTAAAACTCCCTTTTTTACACTTATTCCTTGGCACATGGCACCAACAGCTTGGCTGTACCTCTCAGCTACTTTAACATTTGTTTAGCAACAGCACGTACAGGGTGGTTTTTAATGAAGATGAAACTAATTAAAAGTTACTAATTTTTTTTTTTTTTTTTGGCGAACACCCCCCCGCCCCCCCCTGCGTTGCTCAGTACCCTGTGCCTGTTTGGTGCTGTACATGGCTGAGGAGCTTTTTTGGGTTTTTTTGGCACCTTCAGGATTAGTATTTCCATAAATCTTACTGCTTGCACGTGGGCAGGGAGCTCCCTGTGATGTTCCAGTGAAAGGTAGCCCAGAGACCACCATGTTTGAGAAACTTCCAGGAGAAATTAAAAAATACCAGATGAGTTTTTCTTCTCTGCATCTCACGAGAAATAAAAGGATGTGTTGTGCTTCTGTTTTCTCCATTTATTTATTTTTTTTTTTAATGGATTACCTTCAACAGAAGTGAATTTACAGTGTCCCCTGTGACCTAAGGCAACAGTGGGAAATAAATAGTAATAATTAAAAAAACAAAAAACAAAAAAACCCCCCAAATCCACAAACTAAAGAGAGCCCAACCCAAAATTCAACCACACAGACAAACACAAACTCCCCTGAGATCTATCCAGGGAATGATCTCTGCTCTTTGATAAATGTTTTGTGTTTTCTTACTAGTGAGCACAATTTGTAAACAAAGAGAAGAACAGGAAAATCTCACAGCCATATTTGTTGCAGTTTTGCCGAAATTTAGGCATTTCCTCCTAACTCCTGAGAATGTATTTTTTTTTTCTGTTGTGCTGCTGTTTGTAACTGTGCCCGTGTGGGGAACCTACAGAGCTGATAACTGAGTTACAGGTAGGGTGTGGTTTATTTTTTACATGCCTTCCTCCTGAAAGGCCAGTGGAATCCACGCAGACATGGATTGGAGAGTACTGATGACATTTAATATTTTATTATTAAACTTTTCATCCACATCAAATGGGTTTGGGCAGGAACCTGGCCCCCATGCATTTTGCTTTCTGTTTTTGACTTTTGGTCACCCTTGAGGGTGAAAGGCAGCAAGAGACCCCACCTGAATGTCTGAGAGTAATTGAAAGGACTGATGGTAATAAGACCAGATTTTGGTGAGACGAGGTTTTATTGGATAGAAACCATGGATTGAAGCCCTCAGATTTTCCCTGCAAGGCATTGCAAGGTCCTGAAATATTGCAACGGGCTCTAACAGAAGTGCAGAATCTGTAATTAAATTATTGGATGATAATTAGATCCCAAGGCAAATGACATTTGGCAGGGGTTTGTTTGTGGAGCTGCTGGGAGATGCTTTTAGCCAGCAGGTGAAATGTCAGACTGGGTGACTGCAAGCACAGGTCAGACCTCGCTGGAAATGCAAAAATCCCAGAGCCCAAAGACCAAAAATGTTCCCAGTCACGGAGTGGGAGTGATGTGTGCCACAGTCCCCAGCTCGTGGTGGGGATGAGAACACCAAAATAAACCCCAAATACAGCACTCCTACCTGTTCAACACAAATCCCATTCTTCCACCTTCCTTACAGCCAGTGCTGCTGCTCATTCCACTCTGTCTCCTTTATTGATGGAGCTGCATCTACTTGACCTTACCTGTTTGGTCCCTCAGATGTACCAGGATATCTGTGGAAAGCAAACTCTGAGCACAAGAACAGCAACTCAGTCCCTAAATTACTGAATAATTGTACTTCATTTACCTTCATTCACTCTGATTTGACTTTTAAACTTGATTTTTTTTTTCTTTTTCCCTGCTGTTTTTTTTTTTTTTTTGGCAGGGTTTGTCCAGGTGGAGAGCAGTGCTGGGTCAGCAGCTCCCTGTCCCTGCAGGATCAGGAGATTTTAGGCAGCACCTCTTCCCAGCTCTTTCTGTGTACCAGTCATTACTGACTGAGGGATGGGATTTTTTAACACTGTGCCTCTGCACTAAATGTGTAGGAACATATGCTTCCATTTGAATTTCCAGGGTTTTTTTTTTTGGTTTTTTTTTTTTTTTTGGTTTGCCAATCCCATAAGGTCTTCTGTTTGAGATACAGAATCAGTATTTATAGAAGCAGAGGCTTCCCCAAGTCAGTCCAGCCATTTCAGTATCTTTTGGTGTTTGCCATGAGCTCAGAACCAACTGAGTTTTTTTGGGAAGTGTTTATAAGCTGCCAATTCTGAACTGAGCTATGTTATAATTTTTAATTTTTCTTCTGGAAGTGTTTTTTTTTTTTTTTTTTTTTTTGGTAGATCTGATCAGCTCCACCACACACATGGAAAAAAAAAAGGATTGTGTTTTAAGAGGTAAATGCTATAACTATTGGAAAAAAAAAAAAAGGAATTTAGTCTCTCCTTTTGTTCTCATGGTGCTGTGGAACTGTCCATTTTGTGGGTTCTGAGATTTTTAAGTGTGATAAAATGTCTGAGTGACAGAAATTATCTGAATAATTATTCTGCAGGCTCCAACTAGTGTGACTCAAGTTGTTGAATTACTGCAACATTTCCATTGCACTGCAGTGTGCCCTTTGCAATTGCTCAAGCTCAGCAAGCTCATTGAATTGCTGTAATTCATTGTACTTATTTCACTATGTTGCATTTTTAAGATGCTGTGCCTCTATTTGGCAATCTGCATTAGGGGCTTTATATATTATTTATTCTGTATTATGAGCTGTCTGTAGGTGTCTTCACCTGTGCAGATGGGAGATGCAGGACAGGTGCTGCTGGCAGGATTTTGGGAGCCCCACCTGAGCTGGATCCTGGGGCAGACAGAAAAGTCCTGGCCAGTGGGGGAATTGGTCACCCCATGCCAAAGTGGATGTTTGCATCTGCTCTGACATTTCCCATGCTTTTTCCCCATGTCTCAAACACAGCTCACTGTTGGTGTTTTCCCTCTGGTGCCTCAGGACTAGGCTGGCTCCTCCCCTCTTGGACATTGAGGATGGCTGCAGGTGATCCCTGGGTCTGTTCCATTCTGATTTCTCCTCACTTCCTCTGCCTTGCTCAGGTTGTTTCTCCTGTTTCAGCAAACGCTGAAGATTTTATATGAGGACTTTATACTCTTCTCTGAAGTTGTGGGGATCATGGGGACCTTTGGCAGGACGTCTCTGACATCCTCCAGAAGGGAATCACAATTTGTAATTAACCCTCTGCATTCATGGAGGATCAGGCATGGCAAGAAGACTGCAACCTTCTTTTCCACCAGTCAGGTTCTCTTCGATCTGGTGCTCAGAACAATTCTAGTGAACTATGAAAAATGCTTCCTCCTAATAGATCTGTTGGGTGTAGACGAAATGCAGAGCTCTCCTGAGAGAATGGGGGGAGAGGAAGTGATGGAGGGTTCCAGCAGGGAAACCTGTGCAGCATCACCACTGCCATGCAGGTGTTGTGTGTGCAGGTGAAGGGGACAGCAGTGCTCCTGGCCCTGGGGTGATACCCCATGGATAATCAGTTGCATGTGAAACCTGATATCTGATTTGATATCTGACCTGTTTGCTGTTCTGAGAGCTTGATCAGGAACATCTGGCAAAGGCAGATGGGGTGGAGCTGAGCCCTGAGTGTGATCTTCCAGATTTTTGTGTTGATTTTGTGTCACTGAGGTCTTGCAGTTGTGCTTTCCTGGCCCAACAAGTATGTGATGGCTGAGAGAAGTAGCAGGGCTTCCTTTCTTGTGAAGTACTCAGAAAAGATTTGTGACTGTGAGTAATAATGGTAAATAATCCTTGTTTTGGGGACCCAGCTTGGCTCTGGAGGTAGGCTTGCTGGGAGGCAGAGCAATCTCTGTGAATGTAGTGGTTAAAATACAAAAGTGCCACTCAGACAACAAAGATCATTGGTTTTATCTCACCAGGCATCCAAACTGAGTTCCATCAGACCTGCTGGGGTTTGTGCTGACCATTGCTGCAGTAATTCCTTCTTACCCCACTGTGAAAATAAATGTGTTAATTGTAGGGGAGCATCTGGATGATGCAAGGAGAGGGTCACAGGACATGGGGTGAGGAGTTTCTGAGCTCTGCTGGTCAGTGTGCAGGAGATGTGCATGCAAGCATCAGATCATGTCTCACCTGTGGCTGAGCCAGGATCTGCTGAGAGGGGCATGCTCTGAAAAATGCTCTGCAGTTTGAAAAAGGCGTGTGTTTGCACACCTGGGACTGAATTCACACACAGTGCTGTTCCTCACCTCTCTGTACCTGGCTTTGCAGCCTAAAGCCAAAAACTAAAAAAAAAAAAAAAACAAACAAAAAAAACCAAACCATAAAAAAAAGAAAACCAAAACCACAACCCAGTGAAAACCCCAAGTCAACATGAAACTGCCATACTAAACCTGAAATGGAGCTCTTTGACTCATGACTTCAGCTGTGGAAACAGCCACACAGAGGCAATCCAGGTGCAGAGATCCTGCTGTGAAGGGTGCCAGCTTGCAGGACTTGAGTGAGGGATTTTTGCTCCTTTCTTTGCTGCCTGATGCAGATGGGAGTTTGATCAGAGCATCACTTGCTGCCCCAAGAGCAGCCCTGGGTCACTGGTGTCCAATGATTCCAGCCCCAAATGTGCAGTGACCTGAGAGAGCTCTGCTGCCAGCAGGGCCAGAGGGGCTGCACACCTGCCAGAGCTCTGGGATGGTGCTGAAATGATTTAGAGAGAAGGATCCTGCTTGGATGCTGCTCTGCATCCCTGTGGCTGAGGCACGGCAGCCACTCTGAGACACCTTGATGCACTGGGATTTTAGCTTTTTATATTGTCCATACATTTGTAACCCTGCAATTCTTTGGTGTGTAAGTCTAAACTCCACAGCCAGTGTGAGCTCTGCTCTCCCAGTTTGGGCACACACAACAATTCCTCTCCAGGCTGGGAATCAAGGACCCCTCACTGCCTCAGCCCTGAGATGGAAACTAAAGTGAGCTGGGGGAGCAGGCTGGGGGTAAATGACTTCATTACCTGAAGCTGTCATTGGGAGATTAACCCCAACCTGCAAATGGAGCAAACTTGTAAAAGTGTGAAACCCTGTGAGCCATTGTCCATTTTGGGTGCAGCCCCAAGGGGTTTTGTCTGCCCGAAATATATCTGAATATTTTCAATAAATAGAACTGCTTTTTGTTCTCTTAATGTTGTCTGGCCTCTCTTTTTAGGTATCCCAAAAAGTCATCAACCTAACAAACTGACAGTGATTCCAGGTGGTTCTGCATGAGGTCAATAAAGATATTTACCTCCCATGGAAAGGAGGGGGGAAAAAAATAAAGTATCTTCCCAGCACTGATTTCAAGCATGTTTTCCTAAAGCTCAGTGATTTTTCTGCAAACGTGTCTTGGATTATTTCATTTTGCTTTTACCTTTTTTGAGGGTGTTTGAATGTGTTTCTTACATGTGTTCATTACCGGGGTGACACGGAGCAGCAGGATGCTTGTCTGGGCTATCTGTGTCCTGGGCTACTTGCCTCTTGAGCCCCTCTCACCCTGTGGCCTCCTGGTGAACCAGTTTCCTGTCTGCTGTGACTTCTGCAGGCACAAACCAGCCTAATGGGTGGATTTCCATCCCATCTGCTGGCACCTGTGTGCCACCATCTGCATGGGGAGGTTTGTTTACCCTTGCAGCCTTCCCAGCCGTGGCTGCACTGGTGGCACTGGAGGGGATCCCACCAGGTGTCACCTGCAACTTTCATTACACAGCACGGCCTGAGAGGTGCCAGGTCCCCAGTCCTGTGTCTGGGCTGTTCCTCCTCTAATTCATGGCTTCATTTCCCTCTGGCACCTGTTGGGTGCATCTTGCAGGTTTGTCCTTCCAGGCAGATCCTGCTGATCCCAGTTGTGCCACGTTCCTTCAGGCAGATGGGTTCTGATGCACTTGGCTGAAAATGGAAAGAGTTTCTATTCCTAGTATTTCTTTTGTGAGCAAGTTATTTGTAATTGCAGCAAGTCCCCTTAATACCACTTGCATTAGAAGGGTGAATCTATGAGTTTTTAAATAAATGACATTCATTACCAGTGAAATATCACATTTTGCTCCCTCTTTGTGGAGTCTCCCTCTTTGACCCTTTCCCTCCAGCATTTGTTTTGCCTCATGTAAATTTAAATCTGCTTTTGATTTATGTTTCTACCCCACAGATGTTAGTGGTGGTGCTTCCAGGCTGCCTCATGTGCAGTGCTGGGAGCTCTGGGGGAGCTTGGTCAGTCCAAGCTGACTGAAAATGACAGAAAGTTACTCCAGGTGTGAGCAGGAACAGAGCAAGAACCTGTGCAGGACTGAGTTCATCATTTGTGTCCTTTCCTGTGGGTTCTCCAGCTCACTGTGTCCCACCTGTGCAGCTGCTCCAGCAGCTTCCAGGGCAACCACATTTTATTTCTTGCTGTGAACATCTCTTCCTCTCCTGGCTGAGACATCCTGACTTTCTGCTGCAGTTTTTAAGGTGGGGGAGAATTGTAAGCAACCAAGTCCTCTTATTCTGAGCAGTGTAAGGCATTTCATCTTTGTGAATTGTGTTTCTTCATCTTTCCTAATACATTTTGATATTTATACTTTCCCACTTCACAATAATGTCAGCATTTGACAGTTAAAATTTTTCTACAAATTACTGTGCTGTAATACAGAAATTTGTAATTTTTGACCTTCTTGAGTGACTCAGGACCACAGACCCGTTGGGCTTTGAGTCCATCCACATTCTTCAGTGGTTTCCTGATGCAGTCCAGTGGCACCCAGACTTTTTGCTTGAGTGAACCTTGAGTGGTCACAGTGACTGGGAGAAGTTCCTGAGGACTGGGAGAGAGCAGATATCCCTCATATCTTCAGGGGCACCAGCACACTGTTAGCTTAAAACAATTTTCTTATACACTTTTAATTGCATCGGTTTAATGCATATTAATGAGGGTTATACATATCCAAAAAGTCCTGTAGGTTTATGTGTTCTGGGAATTCTTTTGCTTGGTTTTAACCATTGACTCCTCTGTGTGCCACCCTGTAGATTAAATCAATACATTTAATTTCTTCTCCATGCTCCATTCTGTTGTTTTGACACTACCTGATAAGCAGAGAGTCAGTAATACAATTTTCTCTTGGTGTCGTGGTTCTTGTCACTGCCATCAATCAGACAAGCTGATCCACAAATGCATTGAATCCACATAGCTGTTCCACACCATTATCTGAATCAGTTACACAAATCAAAGTATTTAGCAGCACATAGTCTCTATTTTAATATTATGCCAAGATCTAAGCTCTGTTTATCACACTACTATTTATGTATGGTAAATGGTGCATACAGAAGCTGACAGGTTATATAGGTTATACTATATCAAAAGGCAGTTAAAAGGGATTGCAAACTGTATTAGATCAGAATCTTTGTGATCAATAATATCTGGCAAAAGCCAGTATATAAAGGGGAATGCCAATAACTATTTATAACAGTCATGTTATAAATATATATATAAATATACTAAATAAATGTAAATAATAAATATAAAATAAATAATAAAAATAAATAAATAAATACATAACAAGCCATTTGTAGCAGTCCTCCTGGAAAGCCTTTCCAAACCCATGAGGGTGGGGAGGTGATTTTGGGGTGCCCAGTGGGGATCCACAGAGGGGAAATCACCCTTGACCATCAGTGCCTTCAGCAGTGATGTGGATTGAAGCTCCCTGAAGGGCCAGCCCTGAGGACTAGTGAAAGATGATACTGAACCTTCACCCAGGACATTTAGTTCTAAGATGGGACTCCTGGCACAAATAGTAGGAATTTCTTTAATAAGGAAAACCAGCAAGGCTTCTCACTCTGCTTTCTTAAATTTTCCTCTCTGCTTGTTGTCAGGAAGTGGAGTCACGTGTGAAAAGAAATATATATGCCAGGACATTGTTTCAAGTTGCTGTACAGTGATCAGTGTTGTCTTCTTTCTGGAAGAAATTTGCTATTGGCTCAGAACCATAAGAAAGAAAAATCAGAATTCTTAAGAGTTTACTGCGAAATAAAAAGATAAAAACTCTTTCTGTCTTTTTGTGCTTTTGATGTGTTTTTTTTTTTTCCTTTAATGCATGTGTTAGTGCACCATGTATGTGGCATGTATTTTCTATTTAATTTTTGTTTGTTTGTTCGTTTTTGTTTTTATTTTTTTTTTCTGGGGTAGTGAAAGAGGTTGTTTTCTTTTTAATCGCTTCCCATCTGATTTAAATTTGAAGTAGTCATTCTGGTTTGGATCACGTTTAAGTTGTGGCAGGAAAAAATTGTGCAACTACAATAAACCTAACTTTAAACTTCTTTTGTGCTAATGAATAGAATGTGATATAACTGCTGCTAACTCAAGCTGAAGCCTTTTTTCCCCTTGTCTTGAGTTTCTTGGAATATATCTGTAATTTGGTGGTTTTCTGCCTTTTGTGTTCTCCTTGTGCTGAGCAGTAACAGCGTTTTCAAAAATACTTAGTTTTGCTGCCCTGGGAAATGTACAATAAATTATTTGGGCTGTGTTTTAACAGGTAAAGCACAGAGAGGGACATGGTTCTGCTTCATGATGTTCCAGAGCAGTCAGGACTCACCTTGGCTCCAGTGTGTGTCACTTACTTCTTTACCCATTTTTCAGATTTTCCCCTTGCTCTTTCCTTCTTCCTGTTGTTCACTCAGGTGGGTTTTTTTTTATTTAATCTCCTCCCCCTGGGGTATATTTGGGGAATCTCTGCCTGGCACTGCAGGTGCATCACAAATAAGCCTGGGATACCCCCTAGCACAGCCCAGCATTGTGAGGGTTCATTTATTCCTACTCCACTTAGTGCCATAAAAATACATAAATGCTACTTCTTGCATCAAAGACATAAATTAAATGTCTGTCCTTTGCCTGATGTAATTTCACAGCAGTGGATTATTTAATCTAAGTGTCGTCAGTAGACTTTTCTAAATATATCAAGTGGGACCAGGTGCCTGATCTGCTTTAATACCATGTACCTTTTATTAAGGGTTGATCAGCTGCCATTTCCATTTATATTTCCTGGTGTTCTTTCTTGATTCAAAGTTATTTTTAAGTCACCCAGGTCAGGAAGGATATGAGTGGGGTGGAGTGCTGAGGGAAGTGTGGATAATTAATGGGAAACATATTTAAAAGGGAGTTTTGAGAGCTTCCAAAGAGCAGTATTCAAACGTAATTGACTCATTTGATTAAAAACACTTATTAGATTCAGGTTGCTCCCTTTGCCCTCTTAACACCCCCTGAATCATGAGCCCATCAAATTAATTATTACTGAATAATACTTACATCAGTAGCAGTACCCAGTTCTGCTTGTATTTTATGTATAACCTGCAGCTTCTATTGTAGATTACTCATGTAGTGAAAATATCGGTGTGTGTTCATTTTTAGTTGTTGTTTGGGAAACTGGAGTGTGTTAAATGTGCTTAGAGCACCAGCAGTTTCCATGAACTATTTGAGGCAAGCACAGGGCTGCTGAGATAAAATTATGGAAAGTTTCAGCCTGGAATTATTGGCACCCTGTTTTGTTTTCAACAGGATTTCAATGGGATTGCAATGTGGCACAATGGAGTATGTCATAACATTGTTTTTGGGGTTGGTTTTTTTTTTTTTTCCTCCTTTTTTTTTTAAAGAAAGTACTTAAAGGAGAACAACTAATTTAGTGAGATACTGGAAACTCACTTTGTCAGTGAGGGTGGGCTTAGTTGTTGGCAGTGGTGATACTGAGCAGGAGCTGTCTCCTGGAATAAATTCTTATGGCTATAACTGTCAGTAGGCTACAGTCTCCTCCTCTACCAGCAAAGAGTCCCAAAGCCTCTCCTATTTTCTTTGTATGCCCCTTGTCCTCTGTCAGGTGGCCGTGCTGGAAATCTTTGGTCTCTCCCTGCCTTCATAAAGTTCTCCTTCACAGGAGGAGCTGCAGGTGGGTGTGCAGTTTTTTGGCTTTTTTTTTTTTTTTAATTGTGCAGCTGGGTGTTCCTGCAGCTGCCTGGATTGGTGAGAGAGGAAATTTGGGATGTTGTAAAGTCCCTGCAGTGCGTGGGTCACAGCTGTGCCACCCTGTGCTGCTCTGGTGTCCCTTTGGGCACCCGTGGGCTCAGCCCTGCTGCTGGCCACCAAAACCACCCTGGGCCACCAAAACCAGGAGCAGCAAATCCCTGCAGCAGGCTGGGTGTGCTCAAACCCCCACCTGGGAGCACAGACAGGCTCAGCCCATCTCCGTGCCCCCTGCTCAGCCCTCGGGGAGGCGAATTTGGGAGATGCTGCTCGTGCAGCAGCTGGTGGAGGAGGCAGAGCCGTGTGGCTGTGGGTGTCTGGGAGCTGGGCACGCTGAGCTTGCCATACATAGGCACAGGGAGATGCAGCAGACATTCCAGATTGGATCAAGTGGAAGTGTTGGCACCTGCTAGCATAACAAACACGGAGCAGACAGCACGAGTCCTGTGATCCCCAGCATGGAATACCCAGCATGGGCTCAGGGGGATGCAGAGATGCACGTTTTCTCTTGTTGGTGTTGGTGCTGAAATCTGCTCTGAGGGTGTCCTTAAGCCTAGCAGTTGAAATGTTTGTTTTAAAAACTCATGTTGGGTTTTTTTTCTTATGTACTGGTTAGGCAGCATGGGCTTCATTTCTGGAAAGGTTTGTTGATGCTCACCTGTGGGGCCCATAGGGGAGGTATTCACTCACAAAAAATGGTATTTTTTATCTTATTAAATATTACATAACATTTTATATATTTTGTATTATTAAATATTATATTTATTAACTTCAAGAGTGTGGCAGAGTATCCCAAATCTCTGGAAAATTTGTAAGTTAAGTTTCCAAAGTAAGCCCATTTAACCCTCTGTCATCACCTGGAAGAGCTCCTTCTTGCAGTCCTGAAATTGTACTAATTGTACTAAGTACTAATTGTACTTAGTTAAATGTATTTTATGAAGTGTGTCTACATAACTCCTATCATCAAGGTCCACCAAATGTGGCAGGAATAATTCTTTCCTACTGTACTTGGCACCCATCACACACTTAGTGTTGCCCTGTGTTTTTTAAATTTTTGTGTAACTTCCACGTCCCTAACATGGGCTGTATTTTTAAAAATAATGCTTGCACATCTCCTGTAGGGTTACCCAGATCAACAGGCCCAGAATTTCTGGTTTTCCAGAATCAGTTGACAACCAGCAGGAATATTTTTGTTTTAAGTATATGCTGTCATCTCCTCTATTTAAAAAAAAAAAAAAAAAAAGGAAAAATACTATTGAAAACTAGCACTAGAATTGGTCTCCTAGCCAGGCACCCAAACTCAGATCTGGAAACTGATGATGGTGTCAGGTCTGAGCTGTTCTGATGGCTGCAGAACATGAGATCACTGACAGTGACAGTGCTGTTGCCAGGCCCACCATTTCACCTTGAAGAACAAATCTCTGATTTATTCTTTTTGTTTCCCAGTGGCTGTGTTCCACTGCTTGTCTTTGCATGGAGGAGCTCTGCTGCCTTCTCCTAGCTCATGGCTGTTTCCTTGGGGCAGTGCTGATGTCCAGGACGTTGAGGTTTGGAGCCTGCAATTTGTTTGAGAGCCTCTCAACACTTTCATATGGCTGGAGACCTTTCATTTAGGGCATTTTTCAGGCTGAATAAAAAAAAAAGGGATTTTGCAGTGCTCCTGCAGTGATGCCATGCCTTGCAGCTTCTTTCTTAGCAGACAGTGTTTGCCTCCTGACATCCTGCCCTGAAAGATGAGTGAGGCCAAAAATACCTCAGTTTTGGAGGCCAAAAAAGCTCATTTGTGTTTGCACAGCCCCAGGCAGGGCTGTGGGAGGGTGTGGTGGGGCACAGAGCAGCTCTGAGAGGATGTTCAGGGGCACAGAGCACCAGACAGCTCCTGCAGAGCTGGCACAAGCACTGGGAGTGCCAGCCCTGAGCTACTGTAAGTCATTAATTAGTGCCATTCATAATTGTTGTGTAATTCGTGTGGGATGATTCCAGCCTGGTTCTTGCAGCAGATTGTGGATTATGTGAAAGCGAGCTTCACCACCACATACCAAGGGTTTGGTTTTCACTCTCTCCTGGGCTCAGCAACTGATGGCTGGGTAGGGTTTTCCAGGGAATTACATGAATTGGAGACATTGCATGCCATGGAAATTTGCCAAAAAAAGAGAAAATTTGTAAGCAATTATTGTCCCACAGCACGCCTTAATCATACACAATAATTTCACAGCAAAAGAGGACAATAATTTTCGAGGAAAATCAGTTTCTCTGGGTGTGTGTACAATACATTTAGCCTTTCTTTTACTTAAGAAAATCTATGGGAAACTACATGGTAGCAGCTTTCCTATTTAGCAGTGAGAGCTTTCTTTTGTGGTTCAGGAAATGTTCACATTGGACTTCTGCCAAATTTTGTTGTATGCCTTAAGTACATGAGGTATATGGAATGGCCACCTGTAATAAAAGTAGGCAAGTATAAATTGGCAATGAATGACTTCCCAGGCAGTTAAGTCACACAAAATCCAGTGAATTTTTTGACTGGATTGCCACCTGAGCTGGAATTAGCAGAAGTCAGGAGAAGGGCTCGAGGTCACCTGGTGCTGTGGGAGTAGGGCACAGGTTATGGGAAGAAGGGAAGAGCTTTCAGGGCTGCACAGGACTTGCTGTGGGAACCTAAGGCAGGGAAAGGGATGAGTACACGTGGAAAAATAATGGAATAAGCTAATTAAAGAGACCAGTCTGGCATGTACACCTGCCTGTCCAGGTGTGTGCTCACCACAGTGGGTCCTGTCCTTGCCCTGAGCTCCAAGGTGCAGGACACTGATCAGCCCTGAGTAGCACAGCACTGAGGTGCTGATCCAAAACCAAAAGGTGTTTCTTTCTGGTAGTGTTTCCTTGGGATTTTAGTTTTTTATATTTTCCATACACCTGCAATTCTTTGGTGTGTAAGTCTAAACTCCACAGCCAGTGTGAGCTCTGCTCTCCCAGTTTGGGCACACACAACAATTCCTCTCCAGGCTGGGAATCAAGGACCCCTCACTGCCTCAGCCCTGAGATGGAAACTAAAGTGAGCTGGGGGAGCAGGCTGGGGGTAAATGACTTCATTACCTGAAGCTGTCATTGGGAGATTAACCCCAACCTGCAAATGGAGCAAACTTGTAAAAGTGTGAAACCCTGTGAGCCATTGTCCATTTTGGGTGCAGCCCCAAGGGGTTTTGTCTGCCTGAAATATATCTGAATATTTTCAATAAATAGAACTGCTTTTTGTTCTCTTAATGTTGTCTGGCCTCTGTTTTATGTGGCCCAAAAAGGCATCAATGGCCTGTAGTGAGCTGGGAACAGCCACTGGGGACTTCTGAAATTGGTAGGTAGGGATGCAAAAACAAAAAAACCCAACCAACCAAAAAACCCCCAACCAACAACAACAACAACAAAAAAACAAAACCAAAAACAACAAAAACAAAACAAAACAAAACAAACAAAAAAAACAAACAAAAAAACACCAAAAAACCAAAAAAAACACAAAAAAACCCCCACAAACAAACAAAAAAACCACCAAAAAAACAACAACACAAACCAACACCCAAAAAAGCCACAAAAAATAAGCCAAAACCAAACCAAAAAGCATTTGGCAAGGTCTGAGGAGGAAAATGGCTATGGACAGCTCTTTAAAAGTGTATCTGAATTGTGCCTACAAAAATCTTCCCAAAGGGACGCTAAACTTTTTTTCCAACTCTTTGATTTGTTTTATGTGATCCTGCTTGATATGTAGTATATGGTGTTTATTTTCTTTAATATTAAAGGATGGAAAAGAGTTAGGATAGCAGACAGAAAATGCAAATTTTCTATTCCTCAGGTACCTGCATCATAATGGTAACGTTTGCTGGTCTGTGTTTGCATCTGTTTTATGCTTTGTGGTTTCTTTTTTTTTTTTTCAGAGGTAATTGATAAAAAGTTTAGTACATTGTAATAAGGTTCCTTTCTCTTCCTTGTACTGAATGAACAAGGTCTGGTAGGTTTTGGTTGTCTCTGTTGAGTTTTTGCGAGGTGCAGGTGATGTGAACTGCTGCTCCTCACTCCTGCACAGAGGACAGTGAAAAATCTGAAGTGAGGGCAGTGAGCAGTGGGGATGGAACACAGGAGGGGCTGAGCAAAAAGAACCAGGAATTTCTGCATGTGGTGTGTTTTCAGTGCCTAGAAACTTGGCTGGGAGACAGTGCAGGAGGGAAAAGCAGTGGGAGTACTGGGTTGGAATTGGATTTGCACCTTTTTAACCTCAGTGAGGTCAGTCAGAGTCCTCTGCATTTAGGTGAAGCCTTGCATTTATTTTGTTGATTAGAAGGTTCCAGCGTGGTGGTCCCAATTCAGCCAGCTAAATGAGAGGACACATTGCTGGGAGTTAAACACCCACTATCCTTAATTATTGTGGTGGTGCTGGTTGACAGAAGCACATTGAAAATCTTCATCCCAGCTCTCCACCCAGCAGTGTAAATAGCTGTATTTGGATGACTGACCTTCTTAGCAGGACATGGTATTTCTCCTGCACACAGGCCCCAAATTATATGGGGACATCTGTCACTTTGCTAGGCTGCAGAATTGCCTGCAGCTGGCTTTATTAGGACTCTGCTGCATAACCCCTTTAGCTGAATGACATTGTCACTGCACTGCACAGAAGAATTGTGAGCAAGTTGCTGTTCAGTGTGTCACATTTAAATGGTAGTCATTTAGCTGGAGCAGTGGCATAGATCAGCACTTGGGGAAATTTAAAGAATTATCTGATATAAATATTTACAAGATACGGGTTTCCCTGGTAACTTGAAATATCTAAAAGGCAAACCTGTAAAAATGTAGGGAGCTGTGGCACGTCTCTTAGTGTTAAGATTTGTTCAAGATGGTGTTGTACTAGAAAACCATCATTTTTTTGGAGAAGTAAACTTGGTTAGTTTACTGCAAGACAAAATTTGGTTGATACCTCTTACAAAAAGAATAAGCTCCTTGCAGCACTGGCAGTGCAAGTAAAGCATTTGCCTGCTGTGTTCTATAATAGCAGCACGTGGCTTCATTTTAAAATCATTAGAAAGAGAATAACCCTGGCATCTCAGTCACACAGTAGCTGCTGAGAGCAGCCCCTAAAAGTTGTGGTTTGGAGATTTTATGGCCCGTCATTGGGAACACTCTGCTCTTACCCTGTTCTCTGGATCATTTAAGGACTAGCAAGTGGCTGTGGCCACAGAGAGCATAGCTGGTGGCTAATTTGTACACATTAAAATATTTTATAACATATAAATGGTATAAATTATTTTATAACTCTGTTATATATGTGGTTCTACTCAGCAGCTCTCGAGACACCTGTAGCTCGTGTTCATGGAGCTAACAATCTTCTGTTGTAAAGAAAAGGTGTGGGAGGATATTAAAAACAATCCCGTGGGTCTTGTCAGCTGAGTTTACAATGGCTTTTGTGCTTTTTGGAGTTCCTCTGAGGTGGAGGATGAGAAAGAAGCCCTGACATGTCAGAGTGGCACTGGAGCTGTTTGCCTGGAGCACCTCGTTCCCAGGGTCACACAAAGCCTGGGGCTCTGGCTCTGCACCAGAGTTTGGGTTGAAGGTTGGGACTGATGGTCCTGGGGGCATTTCCAGCCCTGTTGGGTCTGTGGTTCTCTGTGTAACAGCCCTGCCTCCTCCACAGCAGCCAGGGTCTGATGCACATCTAAAGGTTTCACTCCCAAATTGCCAAAATCAGAGCATCACCTTTGCTGTGGGTTGGTTCTCTGTGGCTGGATCCCACAGAGCTCCCCCCACAAACTTCCTGGTGGAAATTTGTCTGCATATGATGACAGTGATGGCAATGCCACTTCACAGCTAGAACTTGGTTAAACAGTATTCTTCTTCTTCTCATTTTTCTCCCTTATTGCATCTGGCTACATCAGTTGTGTTTTAGAGCAGGCAAGTAAATTAATGTGCTACATATATATATTTTATTATTATTGTTATTATTATTTTTTTTTTTTTTTTTTTTTACCATGGGGATACACAACTGGGATGTTGCAAGGCAGTTTGTTTGCCCAGTTCTGTTCAAAGCGTGAACTTTGAAACTTCTTCTTTAGTTATCAAAAGTACTTCTGCATTGCTTTGTCTTTGGTAAAGATAATTTTAAGGGCTTGATAGGGATTGCTTTGTGGGTTTCTTTTTCCTCTCTAAGAAGCCTGAATGAGGTTATCTTTCTGACACCATGTCAAGCAGTAGGATGGCAATCTCCATAATTACTACAACTCCTGCAGTAGTAGTAGTAGTATCTCATTTTATGGAACTGCTAGAACAAAGAAGTTTATTAATGTTTTACATTACAAAAGTTAGGGAGGAGGTGTCAGAAATAGAATTCTAAGAATGAAGGCAAAACAGGGGGAATCCAGGGAGGGTGTCCCTGCTTGCTGCTCTTCACCTTCTTGTTAGAATTACTTTGCATGAAAATGGCAGTTTCAAAAGACCTGGGGGAGGAAAGGTCATCGAATTCACTGCCTTTTTTTTTCCTGTCCCGTGTGTGGTTGAGTACTTGGTGTGATGAACACACCTGGAGCTGCATCACCATCCATCCCCCTGAGGCACACACAGCTCCTGGTGGGACAGGTTGGTCCTCACAATTGGTTCAATCAACACAAAGTGCTTTGTTTTTTGATTTGATTTTGTATTTCCAAACAATTGTTGATACAGAGAAGCATTTAAATTTACTTTGGGATAGAAAGGTGTGGGGTTTTTAACCTCTTGCCACCACTCAACCTTTCCCTTGCCCAACTTTGGTGTAAGTCAAAGCAGAAGATTTCAGTAGAATTTTTCCTCTTGTTAGAAATAGTCTTCAAGAAAAGGAATATTTAATCTGTTGCTGCAGAAAAAACCCATGTTTCCAGCAGGAAAGTGATCGAGGCATTTAACTGACCTGAAAGCTGCAGCTGAATTCTACTGTATTTTTTACATTATTCCCTGTATGTCTGCTAATGCAAAAAAATTATGTTCTCTATGGTTTCCCTTTCTTGTTATCAGCAGCAAAACTGGGTAGCTTTTCCATCCTTACACACTGCTGTGTGGTTCTCTGCCTTTGAAAAGGGTAATATTCACGTGGGCTACAAAGCCCTGAAAAATGAGAGGATTTTGAGAAGAGAAATTGAATTTCTGACATAGTCTTCCCACAATACATTCCAGTGAGTTAAGAACAAAAAGCAACAGAAACTGTTTGTATTTAGATGCAGCTGTGAGTAATAAATTGCTTCTCAGATGTTTTGATGGAAGCTGATGGCTTAAGGATGGGGTGTTCTTCTGTATTTAACAACAACAACAACAACAAAAGATCAATTTTGCTTAAAATTAGAAGAAAAATCAGGCGGTGTAGTTTGCTTGACAGGATGAGGGATTTCAGTTAAAACCAAGACTTTTATGTGCAGATGGAAAAAAAGAAATGTGAGGCAAATTGAATTTCAATGCTTGCCATGTGAATACTTCTTTGATCACTCAGGCTGTACTATTACATGATATGTGAATCTTTAGTATATTTTATCAAAACTCCAGTAGAGGGGAAGAAATCGCAACTTCTAAAACTTGGTAACAGCAGCACTAAAAGAAAGTGCAATAGCATCCCCCAAAATAATTCCGTTTGGATTCAAGCTGAAGCTGGTTTTGCCACTTGACTTCATTTGCTGTTCCAGATTTTTCTGCAATTTGTTACGAAAAAGACTGTGAAACACACACAGTGGAAAGCAGAGCTTACTTAAAAGTTTCTTTGACTGTATGGCAAGTTCAAGACTTAATGAACTGCAGCTATCAAACACAACTGTCAAACTGGCAAGAAATAATAAATTTGGCCTTTTTCCTGCCAGAGAGGAGAGATGAGGATGCTGCTCTGCACTTCTCAAGCCAGGGCTTCACAGGATTTATTGTGGAAGGGCAACAATGGGAAGGCTTTCCTGCTCGAAGATTATGTCCCCTGGGAGCCCAGAATCTCTGTATTTATTCAGGTTAGCTTGAGAAAGCTTTGCTGCTGGGGATGTGTATTGACATAGAAAGCAAAATTTGAGGTTGCGTAAGAAGGAGGAACATAAAATATTCTCTTTGTGGGAAATGAACAGAAAATCCCATTGTTCTGCATACAATTTACTCTCTTCTGGGAGAGAAAAAGTGATGCCTGTGCTTCTCTGCCCCCACTTCTCAATCTTTCTGTAACTCTGTCCTCTCCTGAATGATGTTGCCCACTTAGGATTGCTCTTGGTTGCCACTGCCACTTGTGCCTTGCAAGGAGGTGACATTCTCAAATGAATTCCAGGTTCTCAAATGTGTGAGGATTGAGATTCCCAAATGCCCGGTGTGTGCACAGCAGGCTCAGGCTCTGCTCTGCCCAGGACAGCCCTGACAGCAGAGTCACCTGTGAGGTGACAGGAGCAGGGTCCCTGAGCCTGGGGACACCCAGGGCCCTTGGGCACAGAGCTCTGGTCAGCTCTGGGGTGGATCTGCCCTGGGAGGGGCTCGGTGCAGTGCAGAAAGTGTTCCACAAAATCTGTGAAAGAAAATGACGTTGGATAACAGCAACCAAACCCCGTTATTTAAATGCATGTGATGTGAAATGTGCCAGGGAGGTGCCCTGCTGAGAGACCCAAACCGTGCTGCATTCACCTGGTCCTTGGTGACAGAGCACAGAGGAGCTGGCAGTGACAAACCCAAATGTTGCTGTTACACAGGAGCTGTGGAACATCTGGAAACCTCTGTTATCAGAAAGGTACTTCCAGAAGTCAGGATTAACTAATCCTGCCAGAATCTGCTTCAATAAACAGGTTCTTCAACTTTTCTATCACAAATCCTTCTGTAAATTTCATGCAAAAAGAGAGCACCTCTTTGCTAAACATCCAGAACTGCCACGGCTCTGGGGGGAAAGAGTCCATGAAGGGCATCCTCAGGTACTGGGTGTTTGAAAGGAGCTCAGCAATGGAGCTGGGAAGGGGCTGGAGAATTCCTGAGAGAGCTGGAGAGGGGCTGAGCCTGGAGAAAAGGAGACTCAGGGGGGATCTTGTGGCTCTGCACAACTCCCTGACAGGAGGGGACAGCCAGGGGGATTTGGGATCTGCTCCAGGGAACAGGGACAGGAGCAGAGGGAACGGCCTCAGGCTGCTGTTATCCAACGTCATTTTCTTTCACAGATTTTGTGGAACACTTTCTGCACTGCACCGAGCCCCTCCCAGGGCAGATCCACCCCAGAGCTGACCAGAGCTCTGTGCCCAAGGGCCCTGGGTGTCCCCAGGCTCAGGGACCCTGCTCCTGTCACCTCACAGGTGACTCTGCTGTCAGGGCTGTCCTGGGCAGAGCAGAGCCTGAGCCTGCTGTGCACACACCGGGCATTTGGGAATCTCAATCCTCACACATTTGAGAACCTGGAATTCGTTTGAGAATGACACCTCCCTGCAAGGCACAAGTGGCAGTGGCAACCAAGAGCAATCCTAAGTGGGCAATAAATTGAGGTTTAGGGTGGATTTTTGGGAAATTCCTTCCTGGAATTTGCTGTGCAGCCCTGGCACAGCTGCTCAGGATAGAGATGGAGTCCCCATCCCTGGAGGAATTTCAAAGGTGTGAGCATGTGGCACTTGGGGACACGGCTAGAGGTGGCTGTGGCAGTGCTGGGGAAGGGTTGGGCTCTGATCTTTGAGGGCTTTTCTGACCTAAACAATTCCATGATTCTGTGAGTGTGATTCTGTGGCTCCCTCTGGTCTGTTTGGTTTAAGCCCTTTCCCCTTTTTTGGTGGGTGGGAGGTTCTGCCATGGAGTGAGAACAGCAAAATGAGTGCATTGAGTGAGAAAGGGATTATACTTTCTGCCATGAGTAATTTACCTCTTGTACAAACTTTGCTGTTTGATTAATAGTGCTGGAATTACAGGTGTGGCTGAAACCAGAGCATCCATAACCAATTTGTGGGGGAACAGAAATCCAGGCACTCTCTGTAAGATGTGAAAATTTCTACCCTGTTATCAGGCAATATGAGTAATTGTTGAATTACTTAAACAGCAAACTTCAACGTGTCCTTTGCTATATCATGACACTAATTTGGGTGAATATTAGGTATATTGTCTCTATGTTTAAAGTATTTCACACTGGAAAACCTTCAAACTGGATCAACTCCAAAATCTCTGTTACTAAGCTATTTGAATGTAGCAGAGTTAACATAACTGGGGACATACTAGTAAAAACCTGAAAAGAAATCATGTGCTGTAGTTCCAGTTGGGAAAATTGTTCAAAACTGAATATATGCCTAAGTGGGTCTTTGACAGTAAATATTATAAAATGTGGATTCTATCTGTAATGTTATTGGTTTTACAGCCTGAACATAATTTTGTTTGACACAAAGCCTGAACACATTTCAGCTATCTCCACACAAATTTTGAAAACTTAATTTTCAGCTCATGGTTGGTGTAGTGCAACTCAGTTCTTACCCTTCTTACAAAACACTGGTGGCTGTGTGGCTGCGACCCTTGTCAGTGTGAGATTTTTTGCTATATTTGCAAGGTGGAGTATTGGAGTATTTACTGTTACAACATGTCCAAATAATGTCACACATTTAAGGAAATTGCAGACAATCTTTGTGGCAAACCTGAAGTTGAAAATGGACAGTCAGAAGTCCTGGGGATTAGGGAAGGATTGTCATGTGATGGAATCATCTTAATTGTTGCTTGGCCAAGGTGCTCTTTTTTCTTTTTTTTTTTTTGGCTAGTTTTGGTTGTTTGGGTTTTTTTATTGCAAATTTGGAGAATTCAAAGGACAGTAGATAGAAGAATGTGTGCAGAAATGTCATGGAAACTTCATCCAAATTTCTTTATGGGTGAGACAAGACAGGACTCAATCACTGGATCCTTGATGTCCTGAGGTGAGGTCGATGTTTTATCTCCCTGAGTGAGCCCCATCTGCTCAGAGGGATCTCAGACCATCTCCTGGGGGTCTGGAATGTCCAGGTGTGCCAAGAGAGGCAGTCACATCTTCCCTAAACAGGAACTTTTCCACTCACAGTCCTTGGGGGCGAGTTTGGGAAATGTAATTTTGCTGAAGAACCTGTTTGTCTGAGAGCTGTGGTGAGAGCAGCTCTGTGTTCTGCTCTGTGGCTTCTGGAATGCCATTCCCTGCCCTCCTGGGTTTGATCCAGGTGGCCAGACCAGCCAGTGTTCCAGTGGTGGGACTGTGAGTAAATTGAAGGTGGAGGTCAAGGCAGAGTCTGTCACTTTCCTTGTCAATTGTTTTACAAGGTTGTAATGAGGCTCTGACCCTTCAGGCCTGCTTAACCACAGAGTGTGGCTGTCAGAGAGCATGGTGCCAACAAAAAGATGTTTTCCACTGCCATAAAATCATTCAAGTGTCATGAAAACCTTGTACTTGGCTCTTTGCAGTGGTCTTTGATTTTCCATCAGGGCCCTGTCAGTCTCTGGTGTTGGTGTGTGACTGTATCAGTCTTGTCCCTCATCTCACAGAAAACTGCAGTTGCTTGAAATTTCAAGTGTTTGGTATTTTTTCTGAAAATGTTTATAGATAGAAATTATTATATATAACAGGAGTGTAACAAGGTCTGAGATGTGCTGACTTCTTATTCTTGCCTCCCTATCGTGTGTTGGCTCACTTCAGGGAGAGGAGCTCTGTTTATAGCAATCTGGAGTTGAACTCTTTTACAGCAGATCTATATTTGGGCATCTTTGCACATATCCTTCTGTCTAAAATGGGCACCATAATTCTTACCTTGTAGAGGAGTTCGGAGATTAGTTACTGTCTGTAAAGAGCTTTTAAAATGTCAAATCCTGTGTTTGCATATTTTCAGAATACAATTAGAAGACAGTCAATTAATCTGCTTCTTGTAAATTAATACATCAAAAATGTTTGCTCTGTAGAAATTGCTTGTGTGGGTGCTTTGGGGTGGATTTATCTTTTTTCCTTTTTATTTTTGGTACATGTGTGATGACGGTGTTGCTGAGGAGGCCAGGCTCCACTCTTGCACTGCACAATGTAGGAATGCAATCCTCAAAATCCAGGCTTTTAACATAATTTCATTATTTACCTGCCTGCTCGTTCTTTAAAATGAGGCTGCATGTTTTCAGCAGTGAGGATAATTTATTACATAGAAAAATTTAGTTTGGGCTCAGGAGGGTTTTTCATTACTTTCTGTGTTAGGATTAATGAAGCAGGGTGTGTGTCTCATCTTGATCCTGTATGTTTGATGCAGGAGCTCTCTGGAGAGATTTTTTTCTGGTCCATATTACATAAGTAATCAAAATAGCAGGTTATAAATGTTCCTTCTGGCCTTTAAAGTCTGATCTTTTAATTAAAACACAGGGATGTCTTCTGCAGGGCAAACCAAATGCTGAGGTTTGTGTCAGCATTGGTGTGGAGGAGCTTTCAGCACTGTCAGGTTTCAGAGGAAAGGGCTGGAGAGCTGTGGCTGCTGTCAGTACAAGGAGAAAGGTTAAGGTTGTGACAAATGGTGAACAAATGAGACAGGGTGGAAAAAAAAGAGCAAAACACAGAAAGCTCTGAGTCCTGAAAAAAATGTTTAACACTGCAACTGATTATCATACTTCCTTTTGTCTGTTTCTGTCTGTTTACCCCATCTGTCCTTGCTGTGTCAGTTTGAACATCACATTTTTCTACTCATACATCTACATTCCTACTGATACTGCTCTATTTCTGCTAGTTTAGTTGGATTTCTACTACTTTATTTGTATTGTGCTTAGTTACATGATAGGGTTGTAGTCTTGGTTCACTTCTGTGCCATGCTTGAAGAGGGACCAAAATTTGGACTGAGCTGATTGTTGATTCCCTCCAGTTTGGGCCAAATGGAAGCTGCTGGAACCCTGAAATGGGGGCAGGGACAAGGAGTGAGGGGCTGTACCTCCAGCCCACCTGGGCTGGGCTGGGTCATCCGTAGGGAAAAAGAGATTTCTGTGCTCATTCTCCATCACTTGCACGGCAAACATTTTCACTGCTGTGACCCCCACAGGTACCTGCCCATGTGTTGAACCCTCCACATGAATGGGTGTGTCCTGAAAACATCTGAAATTGCCATTACAACCAACACTTTCCAAGAAAGTGGCTGTTCCTTTGCCAGCATAAGGAATATATATTACAGAGGAACTGAAGACTGGGAGGGATCAGAGGCAGCAGGTGGTAGCTAGAATGTTATGTGTTCAACTGTGAGCTGCAGCTCTGAGTGCTGTGTCCTTTCCCCAGAGCTTGGGAGGATCAGACTCCTGGGAATGGGGTTGAGGGTGAGCACAGGGCTGGCTGTGTCCACCACCAGGTCTTTGGGGCAATTCTGTCTCTGCCTCTGGGCTTGAGCAGGTCGGATTTGGCAGTGCTTTGTAGGACTGACTCTCCACTTTTCAGGAATTCAGCCTGTAGGAGTATCCTCAGCCATCAGACAGCCACAGCCTCAGCCACCTGGGGAAATGAGATGCAGGGATGTGTCAGTGGCAGCCCCAGGAGCCCTGGTGCTTGTGGGAGGGGAGGCAGCAGGGCTGTGAGTGTTTACTAGTGACTGTGCTGTCACTGCCAGGCAGCTCTCGGGTCCCTGGGAACCAAGGCTTGTGGTTTCTGGCAGGAAATTCCCACTGGACTGTGTCAAATGCACTTTGAGATGAAGGCACCCGGGCTCAGTTTATTATTAGTGAATAATTCAGCTGCACTTACTTGCTGGACCCATTCCTGTAGGTTTTACTTGTTAAAATTTCCTCTTATGTGGCAGGATTTTTCCTTGTTGATAAACTGCTGCTGAAGTAGAAATGGTCTGCATTGAAAATAGAGCAGATGGGGCCATATTAGCCTGGTTCTCTCATCCATGAAAACAAATGCTATAACCATTGTAATTTGGTGTAATTTCAATGCAAGTCAACAGAGTTGCAGGAGAGTTTAGGTCCTCAGTGACCTTTGTGTATTCCTTGACTTCTCTTTACATGCAAGCTGGGCACGGTGTTTTCTAATTGACAGAGTAAGAGTTTATAACACAGGGTGCATTTATGTGTAATTTCCCTAATTGGAAAAACTGTTGATTGCACCATTACATATAATTACCTCAGTTGTTCTTGGCCAGACAATATTTGCAGGATGGCTCAGGAAGGCAGTTCACTGTCAGATGCCAGAATAGATTTTATGGGGTAGGTTGGCACTCAATTAATTCAATACTGGTTGAAGAAAGGAGACATGAAGCCACCCCAACCCCTACCCAGTGCAAGGTACTTTGTATTTGTCCAGTTTGAAGCTAAACCTGGAGCAGATACCACAGCCTGAATATCCTCAGTGTGGGAGATCCAAATCAGTATCTTCTAATGTGCTCTTGGCAGATAAAAGCCCTATTCTCATTTACTTCTAGATTTTTATTTTTTTCCTCTGCAGTTCTGTTCAATATCAGATGTCTACCAGTCAGGGATGATGAAGTAATACTAAAATGGTAGAGAAACCTCCTGGAAATCCACCAGAAAGAAAAAACACAGAACCTGAAATACTCCACTGTCTCTCTACCAGGTTTGCAAATGACTCCTTTATTTTTTTAAAGAATCAAAATCAGCAAGAAAAGCCCCAGGAAACTTGTAAGAGACAGCACTTCCTGAAGCACATCTCGTTTATAATCGGGTGCAAAGCAATCTGAAGGATGCAGAAGACTCCCATGCCACCAAGGGAAGTTTTAATTAGCCCCTCTAGGACTATGAGAAAGGCTTCAACCAAAGTTCCAACTTCTCTAATTACTTGTCCCACATGGTGCCCATGAGGACATACTGGGGAAGGCATCAATTTAATACTTGTTTTACTTTCCCCTTCCCCTCTCTTCTGAAATGACTTTCCAGTTATTTTCAACTTCAGGACAGTTTGCATTCCAAAGAAGTGAATTCCATGTGTTTGCTAGCCCAGAAAATCTGCACAGTGAACCCTCTACTCTCCCTGCATATCACTGCCCCTGCATTTACCACTTCCTTTGTCACAGAGCACCAGGCTATCACCATTTCTGTGAAGAACCACTTTTTTCTGTTTGTTTTGAAGCTGTTTTCTCTGACCTTCATCTAATAGATTTTATTTTATTTGCAATTGGAAAAGAAATAGACCTGTGACACCCTATTCATCCACTTTGTACACCTCCTGGTTTTGTGGACCCCTGTTGTATCCCCAAAGTTGCCCCTTTCACGGAATTACAGAACATTTTGGTTGGACAGGGCCTTTTATGGGTTTCCTAGTCCAACCCTCCCTGCAATGAGCTGTGACATCTTCACCTTGACCAGGTGAGTCAGAGCCCTGTCCAGTCTGACCTTGAATGTCTCCAGGGATGGGGCACCCTCCTCCTCCTGGGCAGCCTGTGCAGGGCCTCACCACCCTCATGGAAAAGTACTCCTTCCTTATATCCAGTCTAAACTGGCCTCTTTCATCTCAAAACCATCCTCTCTTGTCCTTTGCACTGCTGAGTCTCAGGTTAAGTTTTTACTTACCCAGCTGGGACATACTCAACCCTTTCCACACCACTTCTGTCCTTTTCTGGACCTTTCCCAATTTATGTCTAGAAGTACCCACGGTATTCAGGATGTTTCATACTGTTCACGTATTCATTTTGTTCTGTTTCTTTCCCAGTCAGCCCTGTACTCTGATTTGCTTCTTTTGGCATTGCTGAGCATTGGGATGGTGTTTCCATGGAACTTTTCCTGGGATCTTGCTCCTGAGTGGTGGTACCAACCACAAAGTCCATCTTTCGATGTGTGAAGCTTGCAGTTTTTTTCCTCACGTAGTGGCTTTGCATTTGTGACAATTAATTCCATCTGCTGTCTTGCTGTCTGGTAACCCAGGCCTGTTGAAGTTCTTAATAATAGATTCTCATCATTGCTACCTAAATAATGTACAAACCTTATCATCCTTTGTGATGCCTGTCCCAGCCCTTAACAGAATTCCCTGATGAAGTCCTCTGATGACTTTGTTTCATTCTAAGAGTTGGCAGATTGATCAGTATTCCAACCCTGTTTCCTAGCTTTTGATCAGATTTTTTTTTTTTTTCATCTGTGGAGTGACTTTTTTCTTTTAAGTCCTAGATGCTGAAGCATTTCCCTAGATATGTATCAAAATCATAGCAAAAACTGTTTTTGTTGCAATCCAAACACCTGTTGAGGCCTTCTGAGAGCTCCTCTGTGTTTGCAGGAGATGCCATCCTTGCACGAAGACCATCTGACTGTTCCCGAGTACATCGTGTTAATTCTGGTGTCCACTAATCCTGTTCTCATTACAGCTTCTACCAATTGGTGTGATGCAAGCATGAAATGTGTTGGCTCACTAGATTTCCCTGGAAACTTCAAAATGAATTCTCAGTCTTGCTGTTATTCCGCTCTCATGATAATTTAACAGCAATGGGATGTGGATTTCCTGCCAGGAGTGGTGGCACAGCAAGTCCCAGCATGGGGGAATCTTCCCTGGCAGAGGAGAACCCTCTCCTGCCCACCAGCATGCTGCTGGCAGAGATATGGAATTACAGGATGGTTTGGGTTGGAAGGGACCCCAAATCCCATCCATTCCCACCCCCTCCATATCAGGGACACCTCCCACTGTCCCAGGTGCTCCAGCCCCAGTGTCCAACGTGGCCTTGGGCACTGCCAGGGATCCAGGGGCAGCCACAGCTGCTCTGGGAATTCCACCCTGTGCCAGCCCTGCCCACCCTGCCAGGGAACAATTCCTTCCCAGTACCCCATGTCCCCTCCTCTTGCTGAAACCAATTCCCCTTGTCCTGACACCACACATTGCTGTAAGTTATCTCTGTGAGGGATTGCTGCCTTCTCCCCAGACATTCCCCCCACCCCACACATGCATCCTTGCCCACTAATTCCCTTCTAGAGATGCTGCCTTCTTCCCAACATTTCCCCTTCTTTTCCTTCCATTTCCCCAGGATGTGAGAAATACAGAATACACATTTTGTTTTGTGCTTCAGAGGCTGGGCAAAATACTGTCAGTAGAACACATCTGAAAACTTCATGAGTTAATGTGTCCTTGGACAGCATAAGCTGCTTTGATTTAGGCTGCAATTTGCTGCTTTTCCTTCTGGGATTACTGAGGAGTTTTCAGTTGCTGCAGTGATTGTTCTCTTTTGCTCAGTAATTTACTTGCATTTCAGGTTGCACACAGGCTTCCAGATTCTGAAATGAAAATGTCTTTAGAAGTCAAGAACAAGAAATGTTTTTAGCTTGTCTTGTTAAATTTCAATTAATCACCTCTGCCACCTTTCTCAGCATCAAAGGTTTGCAACACACCTTGCAAACATCAGGCAGTGAATATAAGCCTTAAATACGTGGAAAATGATTAAGCTTTTGAAGACATTGAAGACAGGGTTTTGTTAGGGCTTTTAATGTTTTGGTAGCAGTTTTGGTACACGGATAATTTTTCTGTCATTGTTTTTCATCTCTGGTTTCCATTCTCATCAATACTGATGCCTGTAATATTCTTTTTAACTTGGTGGCAGTGTCCTGGCTTGAATAGTTAAACCAGGACTGCAATAAGTCAGTGAAAAATTAGGAAATAGCACCTCGCAAGACCTTGGCACAACTAAGTTTTAAAATGGCAATTTTGCAGTTCAATATTATAAATTATTTTTATGTTTAATAAGGAAAACTTAGAGAAGGGCAGACCATGGACCATTTCAAAATCCACAGGACAGTGTGGTGTCACCTTGCTGCTCTGTGGAGCATGATGTACTTGTTGGCTCGCCCTGCTGATGGGAGGGTGGGATCTCAAAAGCACTGCTGGTTCTTCCATCGTTTCCCCAGAGTGAGCTTTACCTCCTGGTCAGGCAAAGATGGCTGAATTTACAAGGAGCTGAAGGCAGGAGCTCACGGTGGAATTGCCAGGTGACATTCCCGGGGGCAGCAGCTGCTCTGCCTCTGTGGGAATCCTCATTCCTCTGGGTGCCTCAGTGCTTCAGTCATGGGGCTGTTTGGGGCATCACCACTAATGGACCTCAGTGGTCTTAAAAGCAGGATTTCTGTTACAGGGCATGTATTATTTGGGCTAAATTTTTTGATGGGCTTTTTTGGGGGTTGGTTTTTGGATTTTGGTTTTTTTGGGTGTTTGCTTCATTTGTATTTTTTGTTTGCTTGCTTGCTTGCTGTGTTTATTTATTTATTTATTTTTTTTTCCTTTGGTGAGAGTTTGTTTGACTGATTTTCTTGTAATCAGAACAATGGTTCTTTTCCCCCCTCTGGAGGGGATCTGTTGGCAGCTGTGGAGGTTTTGCTGCCTTGTTTTGAGCTCTGCCACCACTTGGGCAGTTTTGTCAGGGCAGAGCTGTGCTGAGTCCAGCTCTGGTGCAGGAATTCCTCACCCTGAGCCTGGCTCCAATCTTGTCTCCATCAGGCACCCATCAGTTCTATCCTCATTTCTCCTTTTTCCTGCAGGGAGAAACACTAGTTAGCCCCAGGTATGGTGACACACAGCAGTGCTCCTGATGTCCCTTAGCTTTCCTTGGCTGTCACTCATGCCTTCATACCTGTTCCAGGTACCTGAAGCTTTCCCTCCTCTTTTTTTCTCAACCTTTCCTTGAAGAACTCTGACAAAGGTGTCTTTTGTACAAATGAAGCCTTGGCATGTCACTTGTGTGCCCCTGAATGCTGGAAAGACACCTTGGAATGAAATTACTTGTTTTATGTCAAAACACAAATTGTTCGTATTAACTTCCATGAGCTCTGTGGTTTTCAGAATAAAGATAAGCAACAAAATTGTCCAGCAGAACTTGAAGCACAAGTGCATTCCTGGTATCCAGCAGATGGGATAATGATGGTGATGAGGGTAGTTGATGTCAATATGTGCTACAGTGCTTAAATATTTACTGTTTTCCCTTCAGGAAAAGGACAGTGTGTATGTAGAAGGATATTTTTTACCTGTACTGTGCTGCAGAGATGTACAAGCTGAACTGTTTGGCATTGAATGGCAATGCTAAAATTATATTGTCTCTGTGTAATTATATATACAGGCCCACTCACATACATCATTTACTGGAGAATGTAATAGGGCATCACAGATACCATCTTATTTTCTTGTAGTAAATTATTTCTTTAAATAAGCAGTATTTATTTTGAAAAGAGAATTCAAAGATGACTTTGAGATTCTTTTTGGAGGCATGTTACGATATTTTCCTTGCACTTTGCTTGCTCTAGTGTTGACTATTCCTGGATAAATGAAGTGAGAGCTGATGCTGAGTCTGGAATGCAATATGCCTGTTGAGGGGCTGACAGATGTAGGTGATTTCAAAACAAATGCCTTCTGTGTTTTAGCTTTAGTTGCCGTTGGGTCCGTCCATACTGTGGCTGCCCTCTAAGTTAGTTTAAATGTAGGCATTTTCTTGGTCTAACTGTGTGTTTCTGGCGTGCCTGTCACCATGGTAACTGCACACCTCCGAGTTTAAATTCTGTGTCATGAGATCACTGCAAGTCTTGCTTTAAAGAGGTCTGAGTTGCTGCACTTCAAAAGTAGGGAGGGCTCTGATATTGTCTCTCCCTTTACCTTGAATCCCCACACAATGGGATTAAATTCAGTGCTTGTCTGCACTTGTGTCTTTATTCTAATTTTATATGTAACAGCTTTATGAAACACGAATAACTTGTTACATAATACGCAGTGCTGAACAGTGTGATTTGTCTTTAAATATGCTTTTTAAAATAGACTATTCCACTCTATAAACAGAGCATATTTGTGTGTAATCTTGCTGCACTTTTCACTGTGCTGTAGGTTATTTTCAACTGTGCTGTATTGTTGTAAAAGTTCTTATCTTTCACAGCTATGGAGAATCCTATGGACCTGATTAAATGTTTTTTTCTTTCCTATTCATGGCATTCAGGTTTAAGTGATATGTTCTGATGAAACCCCACAGGTTATAAGATTGTCCTTTTACTCATTTGTCAATCCTCATTTGGGATCTGGAGCTGTTAAATTTCTGAAACTTAATAGATCTGAGCCTGAACTTCCTGTAGTTAAAACCTGTTAAATGTGAATGCTGCTTCTGGTTTGGCCTCATTTCTGTGGTGTTTGTCTGTAATGCTGCAGTTCTAGTGGTCTTCTGCATGAAGAGTGCATTAATTAATAAATTAATGCAATGCACAAATGAATAATTTCTCCCCATGGAATGCTGGGGTTTTTTTTTTTTTTTTTTTTTTTTGTGCTCATGTTACCCAAAAAGAAGCCAAATGCTGGAGTTTGGCTGTTGGAGCCCAGAAGCCGAGACAGGAATTTCTGTTCCCTGTGTACAGGTGTGGAGGTGGATGAGGGATAGGGGAGTTCTGGGCAGTGAGGACAGTGGAGGGATCCAGAGAAGTTCAGTCAGAATTGCTCCTGAATGACCTCTGACCCAAGCCCGGATGTTTTTATGACCCTCACTGGTCCTGCTGCCTGTGAAACATCTGGATATCTAAAGGGTGCATTTGAGGCAGCTGTGGAAATTAAAGGTGTGTGTTGTTAAAGGTGGGATATTTTCTGACCTGTTTTCGTCTGAGCTGGAAGAAGTCTGTTTATTGCCCGGCTGCAAGTTGGTGCACAAGCTGAGAGAAATAAGGTTGTAAATCACTATCCCTGTAGGAAATGGGAGCTAAGGTAGATCCCTGGTGGCTATCCCCTTCCCACTCGCTGAATCTGTTAATGCTACATTCTGAGAGTAGCAAAAACCTCCCTGAAAGTTCTGTGGAACACAGGTGGGCAATGCCCTTCACACAAGAAATGCCAGTGGGAGTATGACAGCTTTTGGGTGAATAGCATTTTCTGGTGAAAAAGGCAGCTGCGATGCAGTTATGGGTGAGGCTTCTTGAGACAGGGGCAAACGTGTTTTTGGGAGTGTGATGGATGAGAAGGGTTCTTGTTCCTCTGGGAAGGTGGAGAATAAGCTAGAGCCAGTGCATGGTCTGCATTCTTTAGAGGAGGCTGGGGGGATTCCAGGCTTGAGTCCCCATGCTGGCTTGTCATCAAAGTTTTAGGTTAAAAGATGTGAGAGAGAACTACAGACATGCCACTGTAGTTCTGTTATTGTACTTGGCTGTAGGAGCTCTTTAGGGAACTGTATTTTGTTGTCTTGGATGTGGAAGTGGAAGAACAATAACTTAGCAATAAGTACATGAAAGCTATTACCTTGATACACATGGGAATATTTTCAGGGTAGTTTTAACTACATCTTGAAACATCCATGTTTCAAGACTAAAAGTTAAAACACGTCTTCCTTGGGCTGGCAGCACATTGGGCTGAGTATAGAAAGTGTTATGTTCGTTTTTATTTGCTGGGTGGGATGTTTTATGTGGTTTGTATTTTTTTGTTTGCTCGCTTTTTGTTTATTTTACGAATTTTATATTTATATTTAATTTAAAACTCTCTGAGCTTTTCCTTTGTTCTAATTTGCAGCATTACTTTACTGTTCTCTTTGGCCATGAGGGGCAGAAGCCACTGGAGTTGCGTTGTGAAGATGAGGTTGATGGAGATGAGTGGGTAGAAGCTATTCACCAAGCAAGGTATGAAACTTGATTTGTGACCCTCTGATCCATTTTATTACAGATAAACAGATAGCATTTTGAAAATCTAAACCCACATTCCAAACAGAAATAAATGTTAACATGTTGTGTGTTTTTCCCAATTCATGAGTATGTTGTAGGAGAAAAAGACCTTTAACATTCAATGCTTATTACACTGTCTTTTATCTTTTGTAAGCAATTATGCTGCAGTTGAAATTAGTTCAGGAAGAATATTATTTTATTAGGAAGAATGCCCTAGGATTAGTTCTCTGTTAGAGACAAGTGCGTTATGTGAATGAGGAAATTAATGATATGACAGGTGAATAAATGAGTTTTCCTTAAAAACTCTTACAGAGAAAGAAGTGTAAGAGAGAGGAAGTCAAGCCACTAAGGATGATGAAGTGTGACAAATAGAATTTTGACTTCGAAACTGAAATCCTGAACCTCCTGAACCACAGTTCTGTTGAAAGGGACATGGTAGGACCTTGAGCCATGCAGTAGTCTGTGCTTGAGGAGAGGTCTGTGTGGCAAGGAGCCACGGTTTAGGTGTAACTTGAATGAAAGTAATCTCACTGAAGGCCTGAGGAGTGGTGTGTAGAGACAAAGCTGCTGCTGAAATGCACTTTCCGCAGCCTCCACCCATCCACGCTCACCCCAGCGAGCCTGCAGTGCCATGGTAACGCACAAGGAGCCAGGCAGCTCCCGAATTGCTTAGGACATGAGCCATGTAAACACAAGCGGTTCTGCTTCAGAACTAAAATTGAACATGGGCAGCCCGTAGATTTTAGTTTAGAGCTGGTGAGATGAGGCCCTGGTGCAGGCCCCGTGCGGCCTGGTCAGCTCTGGGGCCTGCAGGCTCCGGAGCAGGCCCGTGCTGGGCCAGGACGGCCCTGCGGCCTGGGCAGGTCAGACTGCGTCAGCCTGGAGCCCGTGGTGCCTGGAGAGGCTCTCTGGAGCACAGGCCACACAGAGTAATCAGGGTATTATTAAAGGAGTAACACAGGTACTTATTAAAAGCCCTTCCAAGGATTCACCTTGGGCAGTACAAGAGCCTGGCCAAGGCTACACCCAAGGTGGATCCCAGTCGTGAGTTCTCACACTTTTGTTATAAATGAGAAACAAAGTCTCGATATTTAGCAAAATTTAGATTGCTTTATTTGATACAGAGGGAGGAAGCAGCACGGGGGAACATGAGGGGTCAGCACCCACTCCACGCTCTGTGGAACCTTGGTTTGCAGCTCCTTTATATAGGATGGTTTTCCTTCTTCAGACAGTCTTCAGTAGTCTTCAGACAGTTTGTCAAGGTCTGGTCTTAACAGATAAGTTGCTATTGATTGCACCTAGGCAGGAAATCTGGTTTGGCAAAGATCTTTCGGGTTGCAATTGATTATACAAAGGCAGGAAATCTGATTTTGCAGTATCTTTCAGGCTGTGGAAAACCCCCCTTTTACAAACTGGTATCAAATACAATTTACTAAAAACCGCAATATTCATAACAGGGGGATTTAAACAGAATGATTTAATCATATATATTTTTCTCTATCTAATGTCCATGCTTCATTTCAGACCTAAGTATTCTGGTTTATACAAACCCCAATAATTTTATGATTAACACGAATTTTTTATCAATTACAAATTTTGGTCCATTCCCATATTGGGTTCAGTGTCCCATCCCAGCTCCAGGCTCTGCAGTCCCACCCTCCCAGATTCTCCCCTCAATTCTCTGCTGTTTGCACTTTCTGGGGCTGGAGCTGCAGCGGTGTCCTTGGCTGTGGGGCTGGAAAAGGATTGTTTTGTGTGACTGAGCTGTGAGGGGAGCTTGGGACACTTTGTATGGAGTTTAGAGTCACACACCAGTGCAGTGCAGAATCTGGAAAATGCACAACCTAAACCTTAAGGCATCACCCTCTGGGTGACCACCTCATTCCATGGCTTGGGGTCCCTGGACTCAGGGTTCAGTCGTGCCCCTCGCATGGCAGCCACAGCCCTGTGCTGCTGCAGGGCTTGTCCCTGGGCTGGGACAGCTTTTGCTGTGGAGTGCTTGATGCCTTGGAGTGGCTGCCTGGAACAGAGGCTAGACAAGATTGAGAGAGTAAAATCAGGTATTTGTTAATGGCCTTTAACAGATACACCTTTGGCAGAAGCCTCCCAGAGGCTACACCCAAGATGGACAATGGTCACAAGTTCTTCAGACAGTTAATCGTTTGGTCTATTTACATATCAGGGGTTAATTCTGCAATTACAGCTTCAGGTAATGAAGTTATTTACCCTCAGTTTGCTTCCCCACAATTCACTTTTGTTTGTACATTTGGGGCTGAGGTTGTATGGTGTCCTTGAGTCTCAGGCCCAGTGAGATAGATTTGTGTGACCAAAAGTGAAGACAGTAACTGACACTGTATATGGAGTTTAGAGTTATACACTAAAGCAGTACAGGATTTGAAAACTCTTAAAGCTAAAATCCTAGGGCACCCTACTGACAGTGTGTGAAGAAAGGAGCAGGGCTTTTTGCCTCATGCTTGTGGCATTCAGGGACAGCAGCATCCTGGGGTTCTCTCTTTGCAGCATCAGTTTGGTTTTGGCACAATCTTTCCCTGAGAGGAGGGGACAGCCGTGGGGATTTGGGATCTGCTCCAGGGAACTGGGACAGGAGCAGAGGGAACGGCCTCGGGCTGGGCTGGGGGAGCTCAGGGTGGACAGCAGCAGGAATTTCCCCATGGAAAGGGTGCTCAGGGATTGGAAGTACCCAGGGAGGGTTTGAGTGCCCATCCCTGGAGGTGTCCCAGGAATTCCTGGAGGTGGCACCCAGAGCTCTGGGCTGGGGACAGGGTGGGGACTGGGCACAGCTGGGACTCAGTGTCTGAGAGGGATTTTCCACCTTTGGTGATCCTGGGATCCTGGGATTCTTTTCCATTGCCTGGTATAAAAGGCATGTAAGCAAGAAAAGCTTTGTAACATGAGGTAATTTTTTTTGAGGTAGTTCAGTCTGTAAATCTGTCATACATTAATTTTCAAGGTAGAACTGACACAGAATGAGGGTGGTGATAAACAATACACAACTGAAAATATTGAGAGCTTGGGAAGAAGTTGGTGTGACATTCAGGGTCAGGGCAGCTGGCTTGTGACTCCACCAGGAAGGTGTAATTGCAGGCTTTACAGGACAGCTGGGTCTCTGAGGTAGCTAGGATCAATGTTTTTATCTCCATCCCTTTTGCTATTTGGCTGCTTCTACTTTGTTTGAGTCTCATGACATTCAGCTATGGACATCTTCATGATGGACAGTATCTGGTCCTATGCCATTTGAGGGATTTTTTTAATCACCTTTTCTGCATAAATTTAAATGGGGACTAAATTTAAATTTCTTGGGGAAGTTTCCTGTGGATACATGTATGGCTTTCTTGTCATTTCTTGGACAAAATTCCAATAAGCAACAAAAACAATTGTAAAATTTAGCTGGCAAACATGGAGTGTCATTCCCTATTGTGGGTTACCTCCTTGCTCTGATGATTTTCTACATAACTGGAAGCTGCTTTTGTTTGTTTGGCATTGTGTTGAGCTGAACAACCTAGAGTTTCTAATTAGTTACTAAACCATTGGGTCTTTTGCTGAAGATACATAAAAGGAGGCTAAAGTAATAATTTTATAGTGTTGTGTAAGACTTTTCTTGCCACCTTAATTGAACAAAATAGCACAGATTTTCTTTAGGGTTTGAATTTTTCCTGTGTCATGATCTAGACCCTTTCCCTGGAGTTTATATGTATTTTTTGACAAGTGGGAGAAGTTTTGGCAACTTCTTAAGTGCCGCTGTTGGTTTGAACCTAACTTAAGGTTTTTGTTGGGAACAGATGAATGGCATTTGATGTAGCACTTTGAAGATACTTTTTTGTACTCTCTGTCTCAGGTGTCTTGGTTACAAATTGTAGGAGGCATTGAGAAGATTGCCTCTGCTCTTACATTGAAAACAGACCTGGGAACATCTTGTTCTGTGTGAATATGCTGCTATTTGAGTAAGAGAAGTATGTAATTGGTTTCCAGAGGGTCTTATCTTCACAAGGACCTGTGGTAATCTCTGTATTAGCTGAGACAATGCAACTGAGGTAGTTGAGGCTTTTTGTTTTCTGAGATTGACATATAGAAAATCTAATTTTGGACTGCTTTTCATGATTTCTTTTCCTTCCCCAGTACATGTTTGTAGCCATCAGAATTTCTTCCGTGTCTTATTTGCTTTGTCAGTTATAAACAGAGTGTTGAAAAAGGATGCTCCAATCTCAGTGAACCCCATGGTCCACTCTGGGTAAATAAGAGTTTTATTTGGATGCCAGCATGTAATTAAAGGATCTTTTCTGTGATGTTGTCCATTGTTTCTGTCCATAGAGCCATCTCCTCACATGGGGGATTGTTTGGCTTCTGAGCAATAAGTGGGATATTTAATCCAGTATATTTTAGTGGAACATCATTATCAGCTCCACATCAGTACTTGCTTTTCTTCTCCTTCCTTTTTATTTGAATTTTCACTATTTTGGTTTCTCAATAATATCCAGGGTGGTAGAGCATGGTTTGCTTCTTCTGAGCTACATTTTTGGGCGGGAGGATTTATTCCTGGCAAATCCTAATTCCTCTGCTCTTGACTGCATCTGAAAGTCCTGTTTTTGGCTTTGTTCCAGAACTTGTTCTCTTATGAAAAAATCTGTGTCATCCTCAATACCCTAAGGTGTACTTATCACTTTCTCTTACAAAAATCTTCTATAATTTAAGGCTTTTTTTGCATTTAGCTCAAAAACTCTTAGGCTTTTTTTTTTTCTTTCCCCTATGGATGGAGTATTAATAAAATTTATTTGACTTTTCTACTTCAGCTTATTCCGAAGACTTGAATTCACTGTGTGTGGGAATTAAAACCCTTCTTTCATGCAGGCTCAACTATGAACTTAATTGAGAAACTGATTTGAAAAGGAAATATGCTTTTTAAATTTATTGCCAGCTTAGTTTTAATCAATCTCATTCCTCCAGGTCTGCTCACTGCACAGGTGATGTGGGAGAAGAGCAGGGAGGAAAATGCTTCTTTCACATGGGTCACTGTTTAAAGTGTATGAGGAGCTACTGCCCTCTAACAGGCAATTTAAAATTAAAAAACAAACAGAAGCAAAAGGCTTTTGCTCAGATTTGCAAGAACACTTTGCTATGTATTTTACACAGTGTTTTGCAGGAGGTTGTAAGATAAGTGTGGCAGCTCAGAGCTGTCTTGTACTGATGCCTTGCTGTCAGTGAAGCTGTATTAGCTGAGGCCTGGCTTTTAGCCCGTAATTCCCATGATTTTGTGGTTTCTGGTGGGCTGGAAGTGAGGCAGGGGGGGTGCATCCAGTACATACACCCAGTGTGGGCCCCCCAGAAATCACTGAGCTGTGCAGCTCTCCAGGACCTGCTCCTGGACCTCCATCTCCTTGGAGTGGCTACCTAGAACAGAGGCTAGACAGAGTTAAAAGAATAAAGTGGGTGTTTATTAAAGACCTTCTATAGATACACCTTGGGCTGTCAAAACCTCCCAGAGGCTACACCCAAGATGGATGGTGGTCATGAGTTTTTCACACAATTATAAGTTTGGACCATTTGCATATCAGGGGTTAATTCTGCAATTACATCTTCAGGTAGTTAAATCATTTACCCCCAGTTTGCTTCCTCACAATTCACTTTTGCTTATACATTTGGGGCTGAGGTTGTATGGTGTCCTTGAGTCTCAGGCCCAGAGAGATAGATTTGTGTGACCAAAAGTGAAGACAGTAACTGACACTGTATATGGAGTTTAGAGTTATACACTAAAGCAGTACAGGATTTGAAAACTCTTAAAGCTAAAATCCTAGGGCACCCTACTGACAGTGTGTGAAGAAGGGAGCAGGGCTTTTTGCCTCATGCTTGTGGCATTCAGGGACAGCAGCATCCTGGGGTTCTCTCTTTGCAGCATCAGTTTGGTTTTGGCACAATCTTTCCCTGAGAGGAGGGGACAGCCGTGGGGATTTGGGATCTGCTCCAGGGAACTGGGACAGGAGGCTGAGCAGCTTCAGTGCAATTAGTATGGAGTGCTCCTGGTCTCATTTTGGGACAAAACTCTAAAACTTTGCTGGTAGCACTACTGGAACGTCTATCCTGGCTTGCTGCCAGAACAAAGAGATTTTAGTAATGAGTCCATGGTTAAGCTTTCTCCAGTTTTCCTATGTTTTCTGAGCGTGTCAGCACAAATGGTGCATCATCTTTTCTCAGGGCTTATATTAATATCTTCTTCTCTCCATGTGGTAGGTGATGGTCAATCAGAGCTTCTTGAAATACCCAGTTTGAATCTCTACAGGTTATGGTAGTAGACAGGTTCAGCCTTAGTTTTCAGGATGTTTTGTCTATACTGGGCTTTATGGAATTGCTTCCTTCAATAAAATATTACTATAAATTCATATAAGCTGTGGTTTGCAGCAGTTGTTTCTTTCTTTTAAATGATACCCCAGACAGAATACCAGACCTAGGCTGGCTGCATGCATGTTGTTTTATGTATTTTTCTGTGTTCCTTAGACATCTGTACATTTCGGTACAATTTTCTCTTTTTTCTGCACATGCATTTTTTTATACATATGTGTTCATGTCAGTATTGATACGCTGTCCTCTTGTAAGGCTCCTGGGATTACTCTGGGTATTCAGATTAACATGTTTGGACATGGTGATCTCTACTCAGGCATGCAGAGAGATGGATGGAAAGGGCTGTTAGAAGTATGTGAAATTTATTCCAAATGCCCCTGATTTTTCCTTTCCCAGCAGTAGTTTCGAGAAACAAAATGGATTTAGCCTGTTGTAAATTAGTGTAGGTGTACACAGGCTTTCCTAACTAACTCTTCTTCGAACTGCTAATTATGGGAGTGAAGGAGATGTTGCTTGGCTTCCAGGCTGAGCCTGACATTTTAGACAGTCAAAGCCACCCTGCTGAATTGCTCTAAGAGCATCTCAAAAGAACAAAACCTTCAGTCTTCCTGAGCAAAGTTTCTTGTTCCCCAGTAAAACAAAGCTGTGGAAGTCCAGCTTAATGCATTTAAAGAATCCAGTAAATGTACATAAATTTCTTCCCCTAAAGGAGGAAACAAAGAAATGAAAGAGAAGCACTGTACGTAGCAGTATCTTGTCCCCTACTTCAGCAGTTTATCCTTTGTGAGTCTGTGTCCTACTGTTTTCCTACCGTTTTCCTCAGTTAGAGTAAAACAGAAATGAATCCTGTCAAATTCTTTATTGAAAACAATTGGTAGCAAAACTTCTACAACATTTTGAAAAGGATAAATGTAAAAGGAGGGTGTTTCACCTGTCTGGATTAGGCAGGAAAGACTATTTATAAATGTATATCAAAACATTTTATGTGTGTTACGTATGTATCTTAAGATCCTCGTAAAATAATTAGTGCTAATTCAGACACTATTAGTGCTTTGAATTCAGACACTTTTTACAAGGTACAAATGCCTTTTTAGGGTGCAGAGAGATTCAGTACTCTAATTTCTGAAAAAAAAACAGAATTCTTGCAAAACAAAAGAAATTATCATTGAAAAATTGTAAAGAATGGATCTCATACTTCACTGCTGTTCCTTGCACAGCTGAGTGATAAGAGGATTGCTTCGTGACAGATTTATTTATGTATGTTTTTTACTTCTTGGAAGAGGTGCCCCGACCTTCATTTTTCCAGTGTATTGTTTACTTCTTCTGTAGCCAAATATAACAGCAAATGTAATAGAATTAAATTCACTTTTTATTATTTTTATGATCAGTACAAGGAGGAAAAACTTGTACTTCATGATAGCTGTGGGAACTTATTCTAATTATTTTAAATCCAAGCTTGTTTTCCAGGTTAGATTTCAATAGCTGTGCTTAATATTGGCCCCCTCCAGTGTGTAAGTGCAATAACACTGATTGAAATACAAGTAAATATTTACAGGAAAACCATACTGTAGAGGATGCACATTACAATTTTAAGAGTCTCACAGTATTTAATAGCAAATGTTCATTGTATTATGAGTGCTATAACAAGCGGGAAGAAATTTAAAAGGAAGAGATTTGCAATCCGAAAGTTCCTTCTGTTAAATCCTGTGCTCAAACTCAACAATAGAAAAAGATGTGATATCAAATAGTGAGGGATCCCTTGCCAATGATTCAGGGCCTCCATTCTGCTGTGTTTTGTTTGGTCTTTATCTTGTAAATTTACCCAACTCTCAGAGGAACAACCTTCCTGAAACCTGAGGTAAGAGGCAGCAAAGTGTTTTGATTTTGTGACTTTCAGGGTCAACCTGGTGAAGATGTTGCACGGGGAGAAATTGATTTCTCCTCTACCTGGTGCTGAGAAGCATTTCTGACATGGTGCTCTGACTGTGCCATCTAATTGCCTTCGGGATATTGTCCCTTTTCAGGGAAAACTGCCCAAGAGCTAAAAGAAATACTGATACCATGGTTCCTGATATTGGTTAAGTTAAAGGCATTTATTTCAGTAATCTTAAAACAGCCTAAAGAATAAAATGTGTTAGTACAGTAAAATGACAGTTTTGATGGGAATTCTTCCATAAAGAGATCTGGCAGATGGACAGAAATAGTTCTAATGAAGTGCTACATGCTCCCCCAAGTCCTCCCAAAAGAAGGGAAAACATCAAGACCTTAAATAAAAGAAATTGAATTTACTGAATTGTTTGGTTTAGTGTGAGAATTAGAAGCTCATAAAAAGTGCAGCTATCTTGCTCTCAGTAGCTGGATACTGTGAGACTGGGTACTGTGTCTAAAAGAGGATATTAAACTCCTTCAGTTTGGATGATTTGGTGGTTAAAATTTGGGTGATTTATGATCAAGCTGCACATTATAACTTAGGCCAAACAAAGGTGGCTTTGCAGGTTTATTGCCATTGTCGCTGTGTTATCTGTCCATGTTCTATGGGGGGGTTCTGGTGCCTGGAGAGGCTCCCTGGAGCAGAGGCTGGGCAGAGGGATTTATTAAAAAGCAGGGATTTATTAAAAACCCTTCCAAGGGTTCACCTTGGGCAGTGCATGAGCCAAGGCTACACCCTGGATGGATCCCAGTCATGAGTTCTCACACTTTTATCAGTTTTGCTCCATTCCCATATTGGGTTCATTGTCCCATCCCAGCTCCAGGCTCTGCAGTCCCACCCTCCCAGATTCTCCCCTCAATTCTCTGCTGTTTGCACTTTCTGGGCTGGAGCTGCAGCGGTGTCCTTGGTTGTGGGGCTGGAAAAGGATTGTTTTGTGTGACTGAGCTGTGAGGGGAGCTTGGGACACTTTGTTTGGAGTTCAGAGTCACACACCAGTGCAGTGCAGAGCTGGGAAATAGGAAAGCTAAACCTTAAGGCATCATTTCCGCCTTTAGAGGCTTGACAAGGCCTCTAACTTGTTGAGTCTCTATTCTAAGTAGCTACTAAACATAGATATTTAATAATAGATAAATATCTAACAGTTGTAAATTTCTAACAATAGTAAATATATAACAGTAGTAATGTTTTGCTTTGCACAGTCAGGTGTCATGCAGAGAAGAATGATTATTATGAACAGTTCTTTAGGCATGGAAGAGGAATAATTTAAAACATGTTCTCGTCTACATCAGTTCCTGTTTTTTCAGATGCTTCAGGAGCAGAAGCCTTCTTAAACTAAAACCACTAAAATCCAGTGTCTAGCTATTTTTAGTGACCTGAGCTTTCTCTGGCAGCTACTCGGACATCCTGATAGAGCGGGAGGTGCTGATGCAGAAGTACATCCACCTGGTGCAGATTGTGGAGACCGAGAAGGTGGCGGCCAACCAGCTCCGGCACCAGCTGGAGGACCAGGACACAGAGATCGAGAGGCTCAAGTCAGAGGTGAGTGCCAGAGCCACCAGGCAGCCACTGGTTAGAGTTTTCTGCTGGGTGCATGGCTGGGGCGATGCCTGGAGAGGCTCCCTGGAGCAGATTTAAAGGAATAAAGCAGGATTTATTAAAAACCCTTCCAAGGGTTCACCTTGGGCAGTGCATGAGCCAAGGCTACACCCTGGATGGATCCCAGTCATGGGTTCTCACACTTTTATCAGTTTTGCTCCATTCCCATATTGGGTTCATTGTCCCATCCCAGCTCCAGGCTCTGCAGTCCCACCCTCCCAGATTCTCCCCTCAATTCTCTGCTGTTTGCACTTTCTGGGGCTGGAGCTGCAGCAGTGTCCTTGGTTGTGGGGCTGGAAAAGGATTTTTTTGTGTGACTGAGCTGTGAGGAGAGCTTGGGACACTTTGTTTGGAGTTCAGAGTCACACACCAGTGCAGTGCAGAGCTGGGAAATGCACAACCTAAACCTTAAGGCTTCAGTGGTATTCAGTATTTCTGTAGTATTCTGTGGAAATGGCAGAACCCAGTAAGGTTGATATGTTGCAGTCCCCCAGTGATTCCTTGGATAAATAACTTTCTTTGAAATATGAGTTTCTGTTGGGCTGATTGGGTTACTTTTCCTGTCAGAGCATTTAAGATGATACACTGCTTTGCGGAGTTGGTGGCACTGATTGCATTGTTTCCTCCCTGACTTCAGGTTTGATTTTGGCTGTTGGGGTGTTAAGGACTGTTCCAGATTGCTCTGATTCCCTGGCTGTTGTTAAAAACCTTGCCTAAGTCCCAGACTGATAAAGCCCAAAAGGCACAGTTAGTTCTGAGGGCAGAACCTGCTCGTTTTGGGTCCCCCTTCCAGCAGGACAGGGATCTGTACTGATCTGAAGTGCTCCAGTCCCTGTCCTCAAATGTGTCATTCTGTGCCCCTTCTACAGGCTGGGCCGAGGGGAAATTGTTGTTCAGTTAGCTCTCCAACCAAGGTTTTCATTGACTCAAGGAAGCATTTAATGACTGTTTGGTTTTTTCAGATTGTAGCACTGAATAAAACAAAGGAAAAAATGCGACCTTATCAAGGCAACCAGGAAGATGAAGATCCAGATATCAAAAAAATTAAGAAGGTAAACATGAAGTCTTTTGTGCTTAAAGGGAGAAGGGTGGGATGAGGGGTGTACTTCTGTATTTTGGTCTGTCTAGTTTTATTTATTATTTTTAAAATATAGTCAAATAGCAAGTCTTCCTTCACCCTGCCCTTCCTTAAATCTCTTCAATTATATATATTTTAGTGCCACATTTAATCTTGTATTTGCATAAAATCCATTATGGAACATGTCTAATTTCTATCTTTTTTTCTGCACTACTGTGTGTAGTTTGAGCCAGGGTCAGCACTAAGCTGGTAACTTGGTGTGAGTTTTCCTTTTCATGTAGATTAGCCATTGTTGCAGAATCTGGGAATGCCCCTTTTAGTAGCAGGAGAGTTTTGATTCTGTAGGTAATTCACTGCATTCTGCATCTTGGTCATTTTGACAGTTGCGCCCCTGGGTTTCCTAAAGTTGTTTTTTCAGAGCAAGCTGATACCAGTGAATTTCTGCACTTCTCTTTCAAGATGAATGATCTTCACATCAAGATCAGGGCGCAAACATAATGAAATTTCCTGTGACCAGATGCAGACCTCTTCTGTAATCTTTGATCCACTTGCAACTTCAATAGATATGCTTAGTTAGATTTTTCCATGACACAGAGGTGCTTTTTAAGGATGCCAGAAATCTGTCTTTTTGAATACCATGTTTGCTGCCTTGGTGTCTGATACCAAGCAATGTATTGATACATAGCTTTAAATACACATGCCAAATGTTATCTGTTCAAAATGGAAAGCAAACTGAGCTTAAAAAGTCATTTAAGAGTTCTGCCAGTAATGATGTTGAGTCTGTGTTGGAATGTTTTACCTGGAGGTATTGTGGGCTACCTTTGGGGTATAAGAGAAATGTTTTAGGGGGAGGAAGAAGGATCTGCACTTCTGCTGATGGGAAGGGGACAGCACTCCAGCTTGCAGTGCAAGATTCCCTTCTTTGTATGCTATATTTTACAGTCTGTTTCCTGGCAACAATTATGACCCTTAACAAACAGAAATGTAAAATATATTTAATTACAGAACAATTGTATCTCAATAAGGGAACATTTTTATTTGTGAGCAAAGACTTTTAATTTTGAGAGTTATTTCTACAGCGAAGAGCTTATGATAAGCAATGCAGGTTCTTTCTTAGTTTCTTTTTCTTTTTCTGTATGATCCCTTTTTAGGTTCAGAGCTTTATGCGGGGCTGGTTGTGCAGAAGAAAATGGAAAACCATTGTGCAAGATTATATTTGTTCTCCTCATGCAGAGAGCATGAGGAAGAGGAACCAGATAGTTTTCAACATGGTGGAGGCTGAGTCTGAGTATGTGCACCAGCTTTATGTCCTGGTGAACTGTTTCCTGCGGCCCCTCAGGATGGCCGCAAGCTCCAAGAAGCCACCCATCAGCCACGACGACGTCAGTAGCATTTTCCTCAACAGGTATAGGGTTTTATGTATTTTTTTTTGTTGTTTGTTTGTTTGTTTGTTTGTTTTTGTGGGTTTTCCTGACTGCTTGTTCCCATTCTGGTTCAGCTGAAGGCAGAGTCCTGACCCTTGTTCTGGCTCTGGTGGTGTCACTGAGCCAGACGTGTTTCCAGGGCTGAAAGGCAAAGGTGCTGCAGGTGATGTTGTTGGAAACCAGCATGACCTCTTTACCTTCCTACATTCTGTGTCTTCCTCTTCTAGAAGGAAAAAAAGGGACAGATGGTGCCTCTTGGGGCAGTTCTCATAATTTTCTGTCACCACTTCTACTTCTTCTTTTCTCTTGAGAGATCAGAACTGGACTTAGTGGCCTCATATGATCTCAATAAGACCTCGAGGATGAGAATGTCAAAGCTTCTATTTTCTATTGTCCTGCCTAAGGAGTCTCCTTCCTTCTCACTTGTCTTTTCATATCCTGCACAAAAAAAAAAAAAAGAATTGCTCTTTCATTAGGCATCCAAGTACTGCTGTAATGAGCATGTTCAAATAGCCCAGGAGGCATCTAATGGTAGATACAGGGTTGGGATTGCATCCAAGCCTGCCCCAAACTTCTGAGAAATAGAATATGTTCCTTTAGTCATGAGGCAGGTTTCCTTTTCCTTGTCAGAATATGAATACAATGTTAGAATATTTTTATTGAATACTACGAGTTTTTAGAAGCACCAAGCTAGTATTTTTAAACAATGCAGTGAAAGGAAGTACTTATTTCCATAACAATAACTGTCTTCTGTTTTTTTTTCTAGCAGAGTGCAAAAGAGGAAGAGATGTTTCTCTATGAATTATTAATCAGAAAATAAAACCAGAATTGTTTTTTTGTTTGTTTAAATACTTGTTTTTCAGTGAAACAATCATGTTTCTTCATGAGATATTTCACCAGGGCTTAAAAGCAAGAATAGCTAACTGGCCTACCTTAATTCTAGGTAAGTTACTTTATTTTCTGTGGAGGTATAACTTCCATTTTTATTTTTGGAAATTCAGTAGGGATTTTTTTTTTCTTTTTATCTAAAGACATATCTTCTTAAAAGTCCTTTTTGAAGGAAATGCATTTGCAAAGTTAAAACCACAAGATCAGGTGAAGTGGGAATCCCACGTGGGCAGTAATGGTCTGTATATAAGAATTCCTCTGCCCAAAGCCTTGATTAAACTTGTATTTTTGGTAATACTATCTGACCATTAAGTAATCAGAACAACCATCACTGGGCAGGTGAAAGAGCTATGTTTAATTTTTCTAAATTGTCAATATTTTGAAAACAGAACTGATTATAGTAATTCACTTCTGGAGAAAACACTGCTTTTTAAAAAATGCATTTTCAATATGTGGGTAGGAAATGTATGGGGGGGAAAATGGCATTTTCTCTGCTTTTTCTAGCTGACTTATTTGACATTCTGCTGCCAATGCTGAACATATATCAAGAATTTGTTCGGAATCATCAGTATAGCCTACAAGTGCTGGCAAACTGTAAGCAAAACAGAGATTTTGACAAACTCTTGAAGCAATATGAGGCTAACCCAGCATGTGAGGGCCGAATGCTGGAAACTTTCCTCACCTACCCCATGTTCCAGGTACTCCCTGTGTATTTTTTTGTGTATATTTGGTTTTACTGGTCGGTTGATTCACTTGATGCTACTGACATTGCAATTGATCAAAGGCTCATCTTGCTTAAATATAAATACTGTCCTGAAAATTAGTTTAGCTTAAATAATTTTGTAGTCACACCAAGACTCTGCCTGTAGATATATCTTCTCCAGCTGTGCTGGCTCATCTTTGTTCAGTCAAGAATGTTGAGGGGGAGTGTGGGATGAGGATGGCACCAAAGAAAATTGACAGGGAGCAGTTCCTTGACCTGTTAAAGTCCCTGGTTATTAAAGTCCAGAGAGAGGTGATATTCAGCGACTTAGAGCAGCCATAAGCACATTACTGGGAATCCACTTTCTCCCTGCTTTTTTCTTAAGTTACTTGGTCTTTAAAAAATGAAAAATGAACTGTAAAAATTTTGAAAACTGTAGTCACCCTCCTGATATTTTACTGTGATCTGCCTGGGGTAGACAGTTTGCAGCTGTTTTAAGATATCTGTGGAGTACTGGCCTGAGAATTTTGTGTCTTTTCCATTTAACCTGGCATTTTACTCATCAGAGAAATAGTGAACCTCCTCAGTTTGTGCAGTTTTTGGCAAGCCAGATAGAGAAAAAAAAATTTAAAAGGCACATCAGTGACACTTGTATAAGTGGTAGTTGCTCATATTAGCCTAAGGAACCTTTAGCACCTGCAACAATACTGTTTTAATTTTTGAAGTAGTATATTTAAAAGTTTTTATGGAGTTGGGTTTCTTTGGGTTGAGTTGAAACCAGGTCAGGGGAGGTAAAGAGATTGTCCTGTTCCTGTGTGAAGAGGAATGTTATTATGTCATTGCTGATGACTTTCCACATGAGCATAATTTTGCTTCTCCTCTTACATAAATCTTGTTGTTCAGACTAGTTATGCTGCTCCACCACTTCTGGTTAAAAGCTCTGAAGAGTCCTTCTTTCTGTGGTTAAAAGCTCTGAAGAGTCCTTGTTACCCTGTAGCCTTTAATAGTCAAATACTGGACATTCTTCCATCTCCTTTTGTGCAACATGAATTTTCTCTGAATGAAGGCAGGTCACCTGGTATTTTCAATGTCAAAAGAAATTTACATACTCATAATGTATTAAAATTAAGGGAAGGTATATATGGATTTACTGATATTATACCTTATTGGTTTCAAGATTCCCAGATATATTATAACACTTCATGAACTTTTGGCTCACACACCACACGAGCACGTTGAGAGAAAAAGCCTTGAATTTGCTAAATCTAAACTAGAAGAACTTTCAAGGTAAGATTTTTCTACCTTATGTCTGATAATTTTGAATGAAAGATTTTGGAAAGAAAAGCCAGTTTTTCTTTATTTGTATTTGTTTTTGCTCTTTTTAAAAAAATATATATATTTTAAAGAAAAGGATCAAACCCAAAACAGAAGATAATGAAAAATAACAAAAAAATCTCAGTGTAATATTTTGTCTGTTCTATTTTTTGTTCTTTTATGAATTTAAGTCCAAGAAGTGTCTCATTGTATTTTGGTTAGGGAAGAATAGAAATCACTATAGAATCAACCTACTCCTGGGCTATGAACAGAGCAGTTTTCTTTACATAAAGAAATTTTATTTTTTCTCAATTTTCTCTCAAGAGAGAAAAGGGCATTTTAAATAAGCATGGTCTTAGAAAGTACTTAGTTCTCTGTAGTGTTACAACTTCTGTGTGCTAATGTGAAAATTGACTTTCATATATGCTTCAAATAATGCCAAATAAGCAGGAAGTAAAGACATATTCTGGGAACTGATGCTTCCTGTGGAAACCTGCAAAATGAAGCTCTTCCCTGAACCCCCAGACCTTTCTCAGATGTTCCTCTCATCAGCCCAGTGAGAAATGTGGTTCTCCTCTCTGGGAAATGCAGTTTTCTGCTGTGAGCAGAGACCACAAGTGAACTCCAGGATATAAATACTCAGTGTCTGGAGTATTCACTAAAGATGAGCTTGGAGAACATTTAGTTGTAAAAGATGTGCATGAGCAGATGAATCAGCTTTGGGCTGGCTTCATCTCATAAGTCAGAGTTCATTGCTGATCAAACTGATTCATCAGTGAATATTCAGACTGTAGTCTGAGTCTGACTGATCCTCTCTGCTCATAAAGTCAATAAATATAAATATAAATATAAATATAAATATAAATATAAATATAAATATAAATATAAATATAAATATAAATATAAATATAACAAAGGCACTCATTTCCATCTTTCCAATGCAGTTCTGAGGGAGGAGGAGATTCCAGAAAGTGCAGTCCCATCCCACTCTAGGAAAATATCATTACAAGATCATATAAACTCCTGGTTTATATGGTTTCAACATTGGAAAAAAAAAAGAAAAAGAAATTCTTAATTTTTCTCTGTAAGGGGAGGATGCTTATTAAAAAATCAGTAAGACAAAAGAAATGTTGAAATATCAAGGTTGTGGTTGTTGAGGGAGAGAAAGGGAAGGAAAGTTTAGGAAAGGAAAGTTTAGGAAAGGGAAAGGAAAGAGGAAAGGAAAGAGGAAAGGAAAGAGGAAAGGAAAGGAAAGGAAAGGAAAGGAAAGGAAAGGAAAGGAAAGGAAAGGAAAGGAAAGGAAAGGAAAGGAAAGGAAAGGAAAGGAAAGGAAAGGAAAGGAAAGGAAAGGAAAGGAAAGGAAAGGAAAGTTTCAGGAAAGTTTCAGGAAAGGAAAGGAAAGGAAAGGAAAGGAAAGGAAAGGAAAGTTTCAGGAAAGGAAAGGAAAGTTTCAGGAAAGTTTCAGGAAAGTTTCAGGAAAGTTTCAGGAAAGGAAAGGAAAGGAAAGGAAAGGAAAGGAAAGTTTCAGGAAAGTTTCAGGAAAGGAAAGGAAAGGAAAGGAAAGTTTCAGGAAAGTTTCAGGAAAGTTTCAGGAAAGTTTCAGGAAAGTTTCAGGAAAGTTTCAGGAAAGTTTCAGGAAAGGAAAGTTTCAGGAAAGGAAAGTTTCAGGAAAGGAAAGTTTCAGGAAAGGAAAGTTTCAGGAAAGGAAAGTTTCAGGAAAGGAAAGGAAAGGAAAGGAAAGGAAAGGAAAGGAAAGGAAAGGAAAGGAAAGGAAAGGAAAGGAAAGGAAAGGAAAGGAAAGGAAAGGAAAGGAAAGGAAAGGAAAGGAAAGGAAAGGAAAGGAAAGGAAAGGAAAGGAAAGGAAAGGAAAGGAAAGGAAAGTTTCAGGAAAGGAAAGGAAAGGAAAGGAAAGGAAAGGAAAGGAAAGGAAAGGAAAGGAAAGGAAAGGAAAGTTTCAGGAAAGGAAAGGAAAGGAAAGGAAAGGAAAGGAAAGGAAAGTTTCAGGAAAGGAAAGGAAAGGAAAGGAAAGGAAAGGAAAGGAAAGGAAAGGAAAGGAAAGGAAAGGAAAGGAAAGGAAAGGAAAGGAAAGGAAAGGAAAGGAAAGGAAAGGAAAGGAAAGGAAAGTTTCAGGAAAGTTTCAGGAAAGGAAAGGAAAGGAAAGGAAAGGAAAGTTTCAGGAAAGGAAAGGAAAGGAAAGGAAAGGAAAGGAAAGGAAAGGAAAGGAAAGGAAAGGAAAGGAAAGGAAAGGAAAGGAAAGGAAAGGAAAGGAAAGGAAAGGAAAGGAAAGGGGCAAGGAAAGGGGCAAGGAAAGGGGCAAGGAAAGGGGCAAGGAAAGGGGCAAGGAAAGGGGCAAGGAAAGGGGCAAGGAAAGGGGAAAGGAAAGGGGAAAGGAAAGGAAAGGAAAGGAAAGGAAAGGAAAGGAAAGGAAAGGAAAGGAAAGGAAAGGAAAGGAAAGGAAAGGAAAGGAAAGGAAAGGAAAGGAAAGGAAAGGAAAGGAAAGGAAAGGAAAGGAAAGGAAAGGAAAGGAAAGGAAAGGAAAGGATCCTTTCAAGACTGAGATGTAAAGATGAAGCAGGGACAGAATGGTATCCTACAGCCATGGAAAGGAAATCTACAATGTGCCCCATACAATTGTAGGCAACCCTTCCCTGTCTGTGGCAGCCCAGCCCATTAACGTTCAGGTTCTCTTCAATCAGCTGTGAAGCAGCTCGGTGGCATCTGCCAGATGTGTTCAGGAACAGCCACTAAACTAGTCTGGCAAAATTGGATTCACTGCTGAAAAATCGAAAGGATCATGAGAATGATTTGAAAAGAAGAGGAAAAAAGGCAAGGGACCTGCTCTAGAGTGATGAGGCACTGGGTGGGTAGATGTGTTCTGCAGAGGGTGGTGAAGGGCATGCACTTTGTCTTCACAGACACAGCAGGTGTGAGGCACGTTCTGGGGAGATAAAGTGCATTTTGCTGTGTCCTCAACAGAGTGATGCACGACGAGGTGAGTGACACGGAGAACATCCGGAAGAACCTGGCCATAGAGAGGACCATAGTGGAGGGCTGTGACATATTGCTAGATACCAGCCAAACCTTTATACGCCAAGGTAAGGCATTCCTCTGCAAAACTGCCCAGTAATCATGAAAAAAACTGCCCTAAAGGCAGCAGGGCTCGCGCTGCCATTGTCAGGCTGGGCACTGCACTGGGGACTTGTCAGCATCCTGAGCCTGCCCCCACTCCCTGCAGGGTGAGTCACAAAATGCTCTGAAAACAGGTGATTTTGGGCTGTGGTTACACCTCAGTCCTGTGCTGTTTTCTTCAGGAACTATGAAAATCAGCAGCACATGAGTGGCAAAGCCACCATAAGACTTTCAGTAATTCACAATCTGCCTGGGCTGTGGTCCCAAGGGGATGGAGCAGAGGAAGAACAGCACTCTTTTCCTTCTTGTCTATTGATGGTAGTTTTGGAAACTCTTTCTGTTGTAAATTAGTTACAACAGAGGTGGAGTTTGTTGTTAAGTTCCAGAAAAACTGTGCTATAATAACATTTCCATTTCAAACAAGGGACAGTTTTTGCCAGGAACTGCAAATTAGTTACAATTCTTTCTTGGTGGTGTTTATTTTAACTGCTTATTTTTCTCCCATTTATATTTTACTTGTGGATCTCTTAAAGCAACTTACTGGGTTTCTACACAGTAACTACAGATCTCTAGAGCAGGATTGTGACAGGTTTTGCTCCTTTGTGCTGAAAAGCATTAAATGTACTCAGGAAAGGTTAGGAATATAATTTAGGTGCATCCCTTCATGAAACCTTTTCCAGATAACCTCAGCAGAACATGTTGTATTTGATGGGACCATATTGCACCTGGTAATTAATAGGCTTTCTGTACATTTTGAAATTAATTTTGTGCTGCTTCTGTAGTTATGTGGCTAAACTATGAATTTTTTTGTAATAACTTCCAGTATTATTTTTACAATACACTAACAATATTGTTTTTACAAACCCTGTTCAATTACTTGATTCTTCATTAAATGTATTCATTTGTTATCTGTGAGGTGTTTTTAAGAGTTATGAATATGGCTTTAAGAGAAAAAACTAATTGTTTTGCACCCACAGCCAAAAAATTATAATACTTTGATTATCCTAGGTTGTGTAATGAAATGTACCGTGAAATCTAATTAAATTTTATAATGTTTTTTCAAGATTGTTACAATATATAATGTAAATATGTATTTTTATTTATTGGTGTTTTCCCATTAAGACTGTCTGATAATGTTTTGTCTGTGTACCCACTGCTTTATCAGTAAAACTTAGATTTGTTTTTCCTGTGGGAACCAGCCTGAACAAATTACTGTTGACATGTTAGGCCCAGGCCAAACCCTGTAAGTAAATTAAATTCAGATTTATTTCTAGGCACACAGTCAGAGGACAGTGGGCAGGAGTGTGTGTTACAGAAGGTTGTATCAGATAATCTGGTGGAACATCCACTGCCTGTGATTCTGAGCAAAGGCAGAAATCTGAATAAAGCAAATGAAGTAATGGACCCCATTTTCCTTTTACATCCGACAGTGGGATCACTTTGGCAGTGATGTCCATCTCCTCTGGATTCAGTTAGGCTTCTATTTGTTGCGTTGATTACTGTAGATGGGCACAGGAGCCTCTTTTTCAGCTTAAAACAGGAGAGGTGCCACTACCTTTGTTTAGGCTTTTTTGGTGGACGTTAATTACAACATCTTTATGTGTTACAGACTCTAAATTTTTAATAAGAGATTGATTTTGTTGAGCTGTAAGTGTTGAGACCACAGGAACTGTCCCTGGCAGTGTTTTGCTGTTGTGAATTCTCCTTTGAGTTTCTTGGGGTCTGATTTTCCCTGCCTCTTACTTAGGTACAGATTTTATAGTCAAGCACACAAACAAGTGAGGAACACTTTCTTTATGAGGCTAAAGGACACTCAGGGAGTCTCAAATCTGTTGACATCCAAACAGCTGGGCACCTTGAGCCCCTCCGGTGCCTTCAAACACTCTGATGTTTCTGCCATCAGCTGCTGTGGATTTACCTTCATTGATAAAGATATCATAACCACAAAATCATGCAATAGCTGGAGTTGGAAGGGACTTTGGAAATCAGCAAGTCCAGTCTCAAAGCAGCACCAGCTGGAGGAGGTTGCTTTCTGCCATGTCCAGTCAGTATTTTGCTGTTACCAAGGACAGGGACTCCACAGCCTTCCTGAATGAGCAACCTCTTCCAGGGTTTAACCCTCTGAGAAGTAAAAACAAACAACAGAAAAGAGAAAAAAGAAAAGTTTTAAAACCCCCCAAACAACAGAAAAGAGTAAAGTAAAAGTCTGGCTTTCCAGTACGGGGAAAGCCAGACTGAGGTGGTAAATCGGACATCTCAATGTAGACTTCTGAATGTTTGGGTTTGTTTATAAATACAGCCTTTTATATTCCTTGGATTGAGCCAAGGCTGAGAGTGTGGCTGTTGAACTTCTCAAGTGCTGGAAGTGCTTAGGCCTGTGGCTGGATAAAAATTCACAGGATTACACTATTGTCCAAACTATAATGTTAGTGGATGTTCCAAAATTAGCTTCACTTGCTCATTGCATCTGTACATTGGCCAGTTGTGACCATTTTTTTCCTTAAGAGGAAATCTGTGCTAGAGCCAATGCCCAGTTTTGTAAATTACTAAAGCCTGATGGGAATGGCCAAGGTCTTGCTTGGTGTCAGCCATGCAGAATGTGCAGGAGATGTGCTCCTCTCTGCAAGTTTGAAAGAGGGAAAATACAGTCTCAGTTTTCTGCTTTTAGAGAGACGTTTGCTCTGTTTTACCTTATTAAATGGTATTTCAGCTCTGTGCAAGAACACTGCTTAACCTTCAGCCCATTATGGCAGAACAGAGTATGTCAGTCCTGAAAACATTCTAATGAAAATAAATACAAATAAATAAACAAAAGTCACTTGTAAACTTACTTCAGTAAGCATATCATGTTTATAGGTGTTATCCCTCTGCTAAGCAAAGCAGGAATAAAATGTACAGATCGAATATTGCTACCATAAATGTATAGATGGAATTTAAGGACTAAAAGTACCCTTGGAATTTTGTCTGGGAGTTGTTTTGAACATGCTGGCCTTGCAATGTGGCTTGAGGGACAGTCAGTGTAACATGGAAAAGTCACTGTTCCCACACATGGAAATGATCTCCTCCCTCTCTCCTGCAGCTGAGGCAGGTTGGCTGTTTGTCCAGGGGAAATGCACAACAGCCAATAAATATTATTTGGGTTTGGATTAGAATGTAAGTGAATCTGAAATGTTCCAAATTCCTTTGCAGAATTCTAGAGCACTCCACTTTTCTGTTTTGGTGACACAAATTGTGTCATACACATTTAGTCTAAATGTGAAATGTCTGCCAGAGAACACTGTTCTCTGGCAAATTTAGCACTGTGTGTTTTCCCATGTTAGTAGAAGTTCACATATTAATAACTTAAGGCTACTCAAATATGTATAGAGAGCTAAGTGTAGAAGAAATGTAGATAAATAGCAGCTTTCTTTGGTTGCTGCAATTTCTGTTAATTTAAGATTGCGTATGTGAACTTTGAGAAAGATAATTCTTTAGACAACACAGAGTAAGAATTGCTAATCTAATATTTAATGGATAACTCTGTCAGGCTGGCACTGTGTCAGGATGCTGCCACTACTTTGAGCTTTGATGCAGCTGTGCTAGCTCTTATCTGGAAGAGGCAGGACAAAGCCTTCTCCTCCTGCTTGTTCTGCTGTGGCCTTGCTCCTGTCAGGGAGCTAAGCCAGCTGCCTCTTCCCAGCATTATTTTCCTTCTGGTTTAGCTGTATTAGTGATGCTGGAACCAGACACAAGCCAGTGTAAAGGTAATAGTGAGGAGAGATGTGTGGGAATGAGATTAGGAGGTCTCTTGGCTGCCCTGTCTGCTAACAGCAAGTTGTACGGTAGAAATCTTTCTGTTTAATCTACAGAGGAGTTGCACTTCACCACCAAATTTAACTCCTGCTCCAAATTTGGAGGTGATACACATGGTGGGATCAATCTGGAAAAGTTGGTCACAGACTGAGATGTGAAACAGCAGAGGAGCAGAGCTGTCCCCAGCCTGGAGCTCTGAAAAGCAAAATTCAGAGTTATGTAAGCAGGTTCAATTTAGTTCAGGAGTGTTTTACTGGTAACACATTTCAGATGAGCTGTGGAGCACTGACAATTATGCAGCACAAGATTAGAAGAAATGTGTTTCATTTGCATCTCTCTCAAACACGGGCACACACACAAACTCTTTTCCATCAAAAAGAGCTTTTCCACGTTCCTTCCATTCTCTGTTTCTTTGGTTTGGAAGTGCCTTGTCTTTTGCAGATGTAGTGGCTGTCAAAGTGGTGTTTGCTGTTCAGCCACATTTCCTGATCAGTGGCCTCTCAGTGTGTTTAATGGCCTAATCAGCCCTAGATCTAATCCTGCCATGTACACAAGTGTTAGTCTAGACTGTACTTGAGTGTATTTATGATAAGAAACAAAGGGAACTTGTTCAGTGAAAAAGGGATTGACTTGTGCTTAAAGGAGACCCTGATACACCTTGATACTGGAATGAACAGTTGCATTAATTAATGTAATGGTATTCAGTGAGTTAACAACTTGAGCCCTTCCTACTAAACATTACTGTAATACAGTGAATTTTGCACTTTCATTACCAGGTTCCCTTATCCAGGTCCCCTCAGTTGAGAGGGGAAAGCTGAGTAAAGTTCGCCTGGGCTCACTGTCTTTGAAGAAAGAAGGAGAAAGACAATGTTTCTTGTTTACAAAGCACTTTTTAATTTGTACAAGAAGTTCAGGAGGAAAACTGCATCTTCTTAAGGTATGGACTTTATATTATAATTTCATTTCCGAAATGAAAACACAACTTTGGTGAACTGTCAGCATTTTGCTGTTTTATGGCTTTCACTTGAGCTTTGCATTAGTGGTTATGAACAAAAGTGGGTGGTGCACAGTGTTTAACTGCTTTTGCTTTTCATTGCAAACAATAGAATTCAGCCAATTTTCTTTTTTTATACCCAGTTAATTCTAGTAAACTGGGAATTTAGAAACAAGGCATTAATGCATCTATTTGTTTGAAGTAGTGAATAAATTCAGTGTATGTAGCACTAAATTTAAGTCAGTTTTCAGTGCATAAATCAGTCAGTACAACCCTGCAGAATTGCCAAAGAACATTTTCCACAGTCCTAATAAAATTAATTTTCAAAGTCAGTTCTGTTTTCCTGAACAACGTGTTCTCTTAAACTAAAATATCATCTAGGAACAATCTAGTTATATCTATTGAGAATCAGGCTTTCGTGGTGCTGACTTTTGGGTAAAGAGATGTTGGTAGTTCAAGGAATGGATTATGTTGAATAGAATTTTAATTTGGCATACCAAGAGGTCATTAAGGTTCATGCGCTTTCTCACTTTGCACCTCTTAAATAGTTCAAGTACTTAAGCAAAATAAATACAGTCTAATACCTTTAAAAAACCTTGTATGTATTTAGCTTAAATTCAGAGGATGAAATTCTAGTTACCTTTCCTGGAACTTGTGTACAAGTCTGTGTGTGCCATAAATTACAGTGTGGTAAATGTGAAAGAAGTTTTATACATGATACTATTGATCTGTTGGATTAAGAAGATTTAATATGTTTGGGTTTAGTTCTTTGAGGGAAAAAATGTGCGTCATGAAATGTGTCTTCCTTAGAGCTCTGAGTAATGTAAAATGTTAAAGTAAGGCATGTCAACATTTAAAAAAAACCTGTGACAAATGGGAATAAATAACATTTGTGTGAAATGTGCTTTGTTTCCACAGACAGGAGGTGTTCTGTCTCTAATAGAGTGCACACTGGTCGAGGAGACAGAAGTGAGTGATGATGATTGTAAGTTAAATTCAGCTGTCAGTAGTAAGTACAGTTTCTAGTTTCCTAAAATTAGTACCCTTTTTTTTTTTTTTAAGAGCAAATAGATATGTTTTTATGAATCCAGTAGAATACAGTGTAAAACTGATTCAGTAGTATGGCTGTTCCAGTAATGGACATGCTGGCTGGGATGGAAAGTTGTTTTGTTGTATATGTTCCTGCTGTTAACACCCCTTAATGGATTTACAAGAGGGCTGGCTGGAGAAATCTGGCAAATTATTCACTGACTTTTGTATTCAAGTTCATCCAGGGCACCTTGGAAAATAAAAATTTAAAAAATAAAATTAAAAAGGAAAACAGCCTTAAATGAACAGCAGATAGTTAGTTTTCTGAAATACATGGGGATTGAGTGATTTTGAATTAATGGTAAGTTTTTTATCTTGGGCTCCCCACAAGTCTGAATGGCAAGCTGGTTCAAATGGAATTACAAAATACAGTCTCAGACTAATTGTACTGTTACTTATTTTGGCTTCCACCCTGCAGTTTACCAAGTTTTGCACTTGAATTGTGAAAGTAGTTTAATTAATTTGAGTGATGCCTGTAGTATGGTGAGCACATATTAGCATACCTGTGTTATAAGAAACTTTATATTGAAGAGCGAATCCCAGCACTTTTGTGTTTGGCATACTTGAACAGCAAAACGAATTGTTGGATACCTAATTGTATTTGCTCTTTATCAGAAGATGTTTTAAAGCAATTTCCATTGTAAATGAAACCGCTGTTTTCTCCATCTTAAACTCTGACGTTTCACACTGTGACTTTTCCCTCCCCTTTTGGCTGTAAAGCAAAAGGTTCTGGGCAGGTGTTTGGACACCTGGATTTCAAGCTCATAGTGGAGCCCACGGATGCTCCTCCTTTCACTGTTGTCCTTTTGGCCCCATCACGGCAGGAGAAAGCTGCATGGACCAGTGACATCAGCCAGGTAGCTCGCTGCTTTTCTCACCTGGTTTTACTGAGGTCTTCCTTCTCTCTGTGCTTCTGGAAATCAGCCTGGCACGGGGCTGCTGAGTATCTTTGATTTGCTATGTTATGTATGAAAAACCTCTTAGTGCTGCCTGTTCTCCTCCAAATTCTGCTGTTGCATTTGAGTCACCAGGGAAGTGTCTTTCTCAAAATCAGAGATAGGGGATAAATTTCAAAAGTTGTCCACAGGCAAACACAGTGGCAAGCATTTTTATGTCTTAAGGACAGCCCATCCAGATTCATATTTTGATTTAAGAAGAAGGATGCTATTGGTTTATTCATGATTTGCATGCAGATCAAAAACCACCTGAGAGTCCTAGTGTGAAAATGATACTGTATCACATCAATAATGAAGTAAGAAAATGGGATAAACTCTTTCTTTGCCTTCAAAAAGGAATACTAACAAACCCTTATAAATAATTGCAGATCATTTTGACAGTGTGCAGGAACAGTCTCTGTTGTTGTGATTGAAGAAAAAGGCAAAAAGGGTAGTTAAACATTTTCAAATGTCAGGGATAAGTTGGTGTTTTTTTAAAATTGCTTTTAGTTAAAAACATAATAGACAAACTTCATCATGATCTATTTGTGGAAAGAAGCTGAGTGCAATCAAAAAAGAAACCTGAACTTCCAGCTAACCAGAGCTAAATCAAGGCTATTTGTGTTTTGTTTTTGCAATGAACACGAACATAGATCTCTTGTTGTTCTGAATTCAGGTCCTATCCTGTATTAATTTAGAGAGAAATAGCTGATTAGAGCTATATCAGCATGGAATGTCATGCATTTCCAAAGTTGTTATCATTGCTGGCAACATCTCCAGATGAATCATCATCACAATGAGTAGAAATTGCTTAAAAATAAGAATTCTGACTTAATTTGTGCTGGATTAACATTTTTGAAAGAACAAAAATAGGAAAATAAAAATCCCAAAGTACAGTGTGAGCTACAACTTGCTGTCTTACAGAAAAGACCTGGTTGAAGAATTTCTTTGCAAAACAGATTATCAGGGAATTATGTTGTTCCATTGACATGTAAAGTTATTGGAGTTATTTGCTGGCATGGAAAAGACCATTTAAGAACATGAGTAAGTCCATTCTTAGCCTAAATTATAATAATTTTTAAAGTTTTCTGATACCATGATTGGTGCTGAGGGCTTCTTTGAAACACTTCAAGGTCAAATAGAGGAAATACAAGTATTTCTATTAAACATGTTTCTCACTGCTTTTAGGTAATGATTTGAGAAAATCATACTGTGAATTACTGCAGCTGCAGTTTCCAAATGCTTTTAAAATCCTGAATTGAAACCCACATATATAACTACATAGATGATATTTTAAATTTATAGCTATAGATGGAATCTATACCTGAAGAGGCCTGTGACTATCAGATTTCACCAATCCAATATCAATCACTGCTCTGCTACAAAATGTTCCAAAGCCTGAAGGCTACATGCATTCTTGAAGTCAAGAATAATGTGTGTGATAATTTTTGAAACTCCTTTTCACTCATATAAGAAAATTGTCCATATATATATATATGTATTTTTGTATATAGGTATATATAAATAAAAGTAGATAGAAAGTATTATGAAGACAAGAGCCCTGCAGGGTTTGGTAGCAGGTACTTTTTGCAGATCATATAAATCTGATGCTCTGTCAGACTCGTGAATTCCAGGGGCAAGGCTTGCAGTGCTGAGTTATCCCAGAATCCCGAGATCACTGAAGTTGGAAAATCCCTCCAAGGTCACCAAGTCCCAGCTGTTCCCAATGCCCACCCTGTCCCCAGCCCAGAGCTCTGGGTGCCACCTCCAGGAATTCCTGGGACACCTCCAGGGATGGGCACTCCAACCCTCCCTGGGCACTTCCAGTCCCTGAGCACCCTTTCCATGGGGAAATTCCTGCTGCTGTCCACCCTGAGCTCCCCCGGCCCAGCCCGAGGCCGTTCCCTCTGCTCCTGTCCCTGTTCCCTGGAGCAGATCCCAAATCCCCCCGGCTGTCCCCTCCTGTCAGGGAGTTGTGCAGAGCCACAGGATCCCCCCTGCTCCCCCTTTTCTCCAGGCTCAGCCCCTTTCCCAGCTCCCTCAGCCCCTCCTGGGGCTCCAGACCCTTTCCCAGCCCCATTCCCTTCCCTGGGCTCATCTGAGCTACATAAAAGTGCACATGAAAATCCCTCCTAACTCCCAGCCTGAAACATTTATACAAGAGTTTGCATGGAACAGCTTGGACAACTTCTTCACAGCTGTGTTTCACAAGGAGCACCACTTGAATTTGTTTTTACAAGTGCATTTCTGGAAGCTTTTTATATTCCCTTCTGGTCTTTTGCACAGAGTAAAGGTTAAGGTATTACTGCATCCCTCGCAGTATAAACCATCCCAACTTTCTTGTGGTCTCAATTTCTCAAGCTTATGCTCTTTCAGGAGATAATAGAAATAATGAGTTTTGTTCCTTTCCAAAGAAGCTTCAAAGGAAATATCACTTCCAACTCAAAATACTTAATCATGTGGAAAAAAAAGGTTGCTGAGCAGAATACTCTTGAGAGGCAAAGGCTAGAGCAGCATGTCGACTCTAATTCTTGCATCACTGCTTTTCATCTGAGAAAATACCTTGTCTTAATCAGCCCATACCTTGCAAGAGCTGTGCTTCAAGCTTATGGGGATATGAGAAATATAGCAGTGTCTCCCTACCCTGTGTTTTGATTTTAACAGTTTTCAGTGTTTGTTTTCACAGTGCATTGATAATATAAGGTGCAATGGATTAATGACAATAGTGTTTGAAGAAAACTCCAAAGTCACAGTGCCACATATGATCAAGTAAGTGCAAAAGAGAACAAAATAGATTGTTGCTGTTTCTTCGATAAAAATTTTTAACAAGAGAAAGCATGTGTTTATAAAATGAAAACCTTTAATTTTGTTTTCCTCCCATTTTGATTGAATGGAACTGATTCTATATCCCAAAACATACATTTTCAAATCCCTCTCTTGGAATGGTAGGGATCACTCAGAGGGGTGAACTCTCAATTCACAGTGTTGGATCACAACTTACGTTTTTCTAGGTTGGATTCAGTTATGCCTCAGATGAATAATTTTGTTCTCAGTTAGCTTTTCCTTGTCATCTCATAATTTTAACGGAGATTTTTAAAAATATCTTCAGAATTCATGTGGCTGCAGACAAATACCATTTCCAAAAGTACTTTGTTATATTAGCCGAAGTTTATCTTCTCTATATTTCTCTTACAAAATTGTTTTCTCTCATGACTTTAACTGATCACATCAAAGAATGTCATTGTTTATGAGGCTGCTTCCCGTACCTTTGGATTCTCTCAGTGATTTATTATAATAATTGGTTTTTGTTACTAGTGAGGTATTTTCGATATATGATTCCAAATTTTTAACACAACTTGAATCCTCTACATACCTCAGTTTAAAGGATTTTACTTATTAGTATCCAATGAATTTATAAGTGAATGAAACATAGGGATAGACATAAAACCATTTCTTTCTCACTATTATCTGTCACATCTCTCGGTTTCTCAAATGCCTCTTCTGTAGCTGTTTCCTCTCCTCTCTTTGGGCTTAGAAATAGGAGAGAGAAAACATCTGGGAATGCACTGTTAGGGTGAATACCTTTGATCCCTGGAAATAAGGCATTTTATTTGTCTTTAGCTTTATTCCAGGAACTCTCAGGTGCATGAACACTTCTGTCACCTGCTGAGTTTTAAAAGTACATCTGTCTTCTTTCAAAGTACGGCAGGACCTCAGTCCCAGTGCCAACAGAAAGGAATATTAACTCTAAAGAACATACAGGGCCTTCACAACAGACACAAATTTGGTGTTCTCCTCCTTAAATTTTACCTGCCTGATTTGCAGCACAGTTTGACATTCAGAGTCAGGTGTCACTGGATGATACAACAAAAAATTGCCACTTTTTGGAGGCCCAGGTTAAGGAGCAAGATTTTTTCTTGTTGTTCCTTTTATGTAATACAGTGTACAGTTGTGTGTTATATCCTGATCTTCAGAGAAAATCCAATGTTTTTTAACAAAAAGGTAGGATAAACTGAAAGATGCTTTACTTAGTATTACAAACTAAACAAAACATAATTTGAGGGGAAAGAACCCCCATTACAGGCAGGGTTATGTAAATGATTCTTTTTTCTTTTTGATGTTCAAGCAAATTTGTGTTTTGTTTTTGTTTTGTTTTGTTGGTTTCTTCACTAAAACAAAGATTCTTCTTGGTTTCTGCTTTGAAATTTGAGATGTTTTGTGCTGTTCCCTCTTTCCTCTTTTAAAACAAAAGGTAATTTTTGGAGCTGAAGGCAGGTGTTAATTTGCAGGTAAGCCTTAAACCTAGCTAAAGGGTTAATTTTTGCTGGATTTTTTTTAGCATCCATTACTTAATTTTAGATAAAGCTTGCTCCCAGCAGAACACATGGCAATAAATTATTCCATAGTGGGATTTTACTAATATTGTGACCTATGGGCCGCAATAACCTGAAAGAGACAAGAGGGGACAGTTCTGTCACTTCGTCCATTTCAGAAATTTAAGCATGGTTCACACAGTTTCTTAGGATTTGAAGTGTAAAGCATTTGCCAAAAATAAAATTTAAGTTCCCTTAGTTATGGAAGCAGGTATCACCACAAATTAAATATTTTCTTGTGCTGATGAAACACAATAGTGCATAAATGTTTGGTGCTTCTATGTTGACAGGAGCAGCTAAAGGGGAGCCACTCATTTTATTTCTAGGGAGGCTCCCTGGAGAAGAGGCTGGACAGAGTTAAAGGAATTAAGCAGGGATTTATTAAAAACCCTTCCAAGGATTCACCTTGGGCAGTGCATGAGCCAAGGCTACACCCTGGATGGATCCCAGTCATGGGTTCTCACACTTTTATCAGTTTTGCTCCATTCCCATATTGGGTTCATTGTCCCATCCCAGCTCCAGGCTCTGCAGTCCCACCCTCCCAGATTCTCCCCTCAATTCTCTGCTGTTTGCACTTTCTGGGGCTGGAGCTGCAGCAGTGTCCTTGGTTGTGGGGCTGGAAAAGGATTGTTTTGTGTGACTGAGCTGTGAGGAGAGCTTGGGACACTTTGTATGGAGTTCAGAGTCACACACCAGTGCAGTGCAGAACCTGGAAAATGTGAAAGCTAAACATGAAGTCATCACCTTAGCCATGACCACTCATTAATAAAGCGTTCTAAATTTGACTTCTGTGCAGATCCGATGCCCGTCTTCACAGAGATGACATCGACATTTGCTTCAGCAAAACTCTGAACTCCTGCAAGGTCCCCCAGATCCGCTACGCGAGCGTGGAGCGGCTGCTGGAGCGGCTGACGGACCTGCGCTTCCTGAGCATCGACTTCCTCAACACCTTCCTGCACACCTACCGCATCTTCACCACCGCCGCCGTGGTGCTGGAGAAGCTCTCCGACATCTACAGGCGGCCCTTCACCTCCATCCCCGTCAGGTGGGCAAGGGGTGCCACCTTCCTGCCACCTTCCTGTCGCGGCTTCCTGGGAGAGATCCGCGGCCTCCCTCGTTGTTTGTTCCGTGGGCGTTTTTCCTCATTGTTTTCTGCTGGTGAATAGTCTAAGGAAAAGGTTCTTACTGCAAGAAGCAGCACTCAGTCTTTAAAAGTTGTAAGAGTTTAATAAGGGACAAAAGTAAGCAGTGCTGGGTGCTTGCTGAATTGCCAGAGGCACGCCAGCTAGTTTAAAACAATTTCCTTATATACTTTTTCATTTTATTGGTTAAATGCATATTCATGATGGTTATACATATTCAAATACTCAATTGAGTTTACATGTTCTGGGAGACCTTTTGCTTGGTTCAACCTTTGACCCATCCTCTTAAAGTACTACAGATGAAATTCATATTTTTTCTTCACAAAGCCACTGTTTCATGGTTTGACAGTTCTTGATAGCCAGAGGGTCAGTAGTGAATTCCTCTTTGCATTCTTTCTTTCAGTGTTTTATTTGCATGGTTCTTTACAATAATATCATTCAGATAATATACTTCATCAGTACACAAAATCAACATAGCTATTTCACAAAATTATCTGAGTTATTCTTACCATTGTCAGTTACAGAAATAAAGGCATTTAACATTCCAATGCACAATGCATAGTCTCTATTTTAATACTTTGCAAAAGTCTAAGCTATATTATGTCTTTATCACACTAATATTTAAGCTACATAGGCCAGGGCATTGGCCAAAAAAAAAACCCTGTTTTTTTTAGGAGTTAAAAAGTGATTACAAAATGTACTATATCAAAATTGTTGTGATTAATAACAATTTGCAAAAGTCAATACATAATAGTGAAAGCCAACAGCTACAGAGTTATTTGTAACTATTTAGTTATAAATAACCAGTTATTAGTGTGTAAACAGGATGTCAGTTTTAAGGAGGGTCTGTCTCAGCTATGTGCCCAAGCTTTGAGGACTAAGTGTCACACAGATTTCACAGTGCCATGCGGATTCGCTCAAAATTTAAGTGTTTTCACTTAAATCTGTTTGAGCCACCATGTTGTTCTTTTCGTGTTTCTGACTCTCAGGTCTTTGGAGCTGTTCTTTGCCACCAGCCAGAACAACAGAGGGGAGTACCTGGCTGATGGGAAATCTCCACATCTCTGCCGCAAGTTCTCCTCTCCTCCTCCCCTGTCACTCTCCAGGACCTCCTCACCGGCCAGGACCCGAAAACTGTCCTTGACCTCCCCACTCAACTCCAGGATCGGAGCCCTCGACCTCTCGGCGTCGTCTGTGGCCAGCAGTCCTACCTCAAGCTACAGCCCAGCCACGTCCCCACCACCCACGGGCAGCAAGGCGCCTCTGGACCTGAGCCGGGGGCTGTCGTCCCCCGAGCAGAGCCCGGGCTCGGCTGAGGACAGCCTGGAGAACCCACGCCTGGACCTCTGCAACAAGCTCAGGAGGAGCATCCGCAGAGGTATTCCATACCCACAGAACACTGGAGTCCACCCTGCTGCTCGCTGCTTGTTATTAATACATCTAGGGGTTTAGATTAGTCCCTGCCCTTTGCCCAGGCATCTGTAGCAGGCAGGAGCTTTACTGAGGTGGCCAGCACCCCAAAAATCCCCTCTGGTTGACAAGGTCTTTAGTAATGGCTGATTTGGTCTATTGCAGAATGAATTATTTATTTAATAGACACAAAACTTAACAGACGTAAGACTTAAACTAATACTGCACAGGAATAAAGACAAAAAGAAAACATTAGTAGGTGTATACAGCACAGGGTGAAAGGTACCTCTTAATGTCACAGCTAGGGAAGAAATAATAGAACTTAGGATTCAATGGTTCTGACTATCCAGTTGTTGGTGGGGTCTGACATGGAGATCCTTTCCCACAGTCGCCGGGGATGTAACCACAGAATCTGTGTCCAAACTACAGGGAGAAGTCTCCAACACTTTCAGGGTGTAGGAGGCCTCTGCCTCTGTGATAACTTGTGTGTCTTCTATAGTTTGTAGAGCAGTGTGTCTCAGTTGGGAATATTTCTTTTATCTCTCCCCACATCTGCTCTCCAGACTAAGATGTTGATTCTCAGCTGATTCCTGAGCCCTTTTGGTGTGAGAAATGGCCCTTGCTGGGTTCCAGCCCCTGGGTTACCTGTCCCATAACTGCACCAGCTGTCTGTGGTAGAGAGGGGAGGACAGTCTTGCCACTCTGCTGCTCCTCTGGTCCAGGTTGTGATGTCCTCTCTGTTCCCAGTACTTTTCTGCTTCTTCCCAGAAGCAGCAGCATGGCAAAGTCATAGGAGCACAGAATGGTCTGGGTGGGAAGGGACCTTGAGGCTCATCTTGTTCCAGCCCACAGCACCTTGTCTGTTTTCACTTCAGTGCAGTGTTAATGGGAAAGGCAGAAGAGAATAACTGATGCCAGTTGTGTTTGCTAAGATGAGAGATTTTTGAGTTTTACCATGTACTACAAGAAGTGAAATATTAAGTTAAAAAGAAAGACCTAACAGCTTTAACATGTTTGCATAGAGGGCTGGTTTTCCAGGAAGATTTCATCACTAATCCAAATAATAATGCCTGTGACGTGCTCACTGCATTGGTGACATTCGTACCAGGTGGTATGAATGTCACCTGGTTATCCCTCCAGAAGGTACAAGTCTAAAATAGATTAATTGCTCTTAAGCAAATGCCTGTTTCCTCTCTGAATTTAGTAAGGCACCTTGGAATAGGTTTTACTTCCAGAGGGCTGAAGCTGGTTGATAAAAACCTCTAAGATTGGGAGCACTGTAGTTAGAGATGGCAAAGCAAGAAAGTAGCTCCAGTCTCATAGGAAACAGAAGTGGATATTATTTTTCCTTTGGGGACTCCTTTGGGAATGATCTTCTGAATTGGAATAGAAGTTTGCAGTAATCTTTTTTTTTTATATATTGTTGTTACACTAAACAGAAAATTATGTAATTTTAAATTATTTTTTTTATTCCTAAAATTAATATTTAAAATGGTTGTACATGGCCCGGCTTACAGTCTGAGGAATTTGATCTGTAAATCTGAGCAAAATGTAGCTCAATTTTAATTGTTAGTACTATAATAACAACAAATTAATGAGAGGAAAGAAGAAAAGGATTACCAAATGCAAAGTAAGACAAATTGAAAAGTCATGTCTGCTCCCTACTGATGAATTAGCAGCGCCCTGCTAATAAATTAGATGTTTCATTATGCTGAGGGATTGTTTTTACAGAATGTTGCCTATTGTTTAACAAGAAATCCCTTTTTAACAGGCATATTATCCACTGTGGCATCCTAGAGTCTGGCAATCAAGAGCAGGGGCTGGTGTCATCAGAATGACGTTGGGTTTTTTGACCATGGGATGGTCTGTACAACACCTGATCTGCTGACACTTGGTGGGATGCACCTCTCAGAAGGGAAAAAGGTTTCTATCATAGGAACTAGGAGGACTTGTTGATAGAGCTTTAAACTAGTTTGGAAGGGGGAAGGGATAAAACCAGGCTGGGCAGTGAGAGACAGTGGGGTGATGCACTAAAATTTGAGGGACTGAGCACTGGTGGGAGGTGTTGGCTACAACAGACAGCAGCTGAGATATTTCTGTTCCAACACACAGCATGAAGATCGAACAAGAGGAGCTTGGATCCTTGGGCCAGTGATTTGACATTAGTGGCATAAGTGAAACCTTACTGGGATGAGTCCTGTGATTGAAGTGCCCTATTGAACAGTTACAGACTCTTTGGAAGAGCAGGCAGAGCAGATGAGGCAGAGGGAGGCATTGTATGTAGCAGAAGGGTTAGAATGTAGAGAGGTCACAACTGGCAGTGACACAGCTGAGAGCCTCTGGTAAGAATCAAAGGGCAGCAAAAGGATGCAGATGTCTCTGTGGGAGTCTACTACAGACCACCAATGGAACTAAGGGATGCATCCCAGCCAACTGCCCTTGTCCTTCTGGGATAGTTCAGCCTGTTATAAAACAACTGGGAGCAGCACACAGTTGATACAATCCAGGCCAGATGATTACTAAAACACCTGGATGACAACTTCATATACAAGTATTAGGAGAGCTGACTGGGAAAGATGCCCTCCTTGATATGTTGTTTGTTAACAGAGAGGGTTGCATGAATGACATGATTACAGGCTATCTTTGCTACCGCAGCCACAAAGTGATTGAGTTTAAAATCTCTGTTGCAAGGAGGAAAAGTGTCAGAAAATTTTCACCCTTGGACATGAGTACAGCAGACTTCAGGCTGCTCAGGAAAAGAATGATCACGATCCCTGGGAAAATTCTTCCTAAGGTGCTGGGGTCCATTAAAGTGGGACACTTTTTAGGCATCACCTCCTAAGGGCACACGAAGAGGCAATTCCAAAATGTTGAAAGTCAAACAGATGAGACAGAAGGCTGGCTTGGCAAACAGGGATCTTCTTTTGGAGGTAAAGCAGAAAAGGAAGGTGTATGCCCAGCAGGACAAGGTTGGGTGAAATGGTAGGAACACAGAGATGGTGCTCTGCAGGGAGAAAATTTTTGCAGCCAAAGCTTAACTAGAGTTGAAACTTGTCAGAACTTGGGTGGGGGGTGGAAATGATAAAAAGAGGGTTTTAAAATACATTGGCAAAAAACAGTGCAGAAATTACATTGGCTCATTCCAGAATGAGGGTGGTCACCTCACAAATAGGGAGTCTGACAAGACAGGGATATATATTGTTTTCCTTACCTCTCTTCAGCATGTTCTGCGTGAGTCCCAGTGCCCTGAGCTGAATGACCATGGCTTGAGAATGATAAACTCACAGTTGATTCTGAAGTTGTAGGGATCTGCTGCACCAGCTGGATCCCTATAAATCTATGGGGCATGATGGGATTTATCAGAATACTCAAAGAGCTGGCTGATGTCATTGTGAGGCTTCTCTCAATATTTGAATGGCCTTGGCAATCTGGAGAGGTCCCAGTTGAGTGGAAGCTGGTGAACATTGTCCCAGTTTTCAAAAAGCGCAGGAAGGGTGATCCCGGAAACTACAGGCCCATTAGTCTCACTTCAGTGCTTGGTAAGGTCATGGAGAAAGTTATCCTGGGAGGTATAGAAAAACACCTGGAGGCATTGTGTTGCTGAGGAGTGGACAAAAGCTCCTTAAAGCATTGCAGCATGAAGCAGCAGCCATTCTTCATCCATCTGGAGCCATGAGGGGTTGTCTCCTCTGAAATACTGTGCATGCTGACCACAGGACAGGCTCCTGTTCCCACGCTGTTTTATGTGCATGCTCACAGGTTTTCCCAGAACAAACATCTATATGGCAATCATTCCCCCAAAGTCATCAACGTGTGCTCCTTGCCTTCTCACATGAGTTTGTTTATCTCAGGGGTCTATGCAGTGGTCTCTGGTGGTTGACAGCCCTCAAGTGACACTTGACTGCCCTATGAGTTTGGTGTTACTTTCCCAACTCTGGAGCTGAGTTGTCAAAACCAATGTAGTTCATTATTTTGGAGATGAAAGTGTATTCTCCTGCTCCTCTTCTTGGTTGATGTTTAACGTGATCCCCATTATGCAGTTCCACAGGCCAGTGATTTTACAAAATAATCATTGTCTTCTCCCTACCAGCTGAGCAAACAGGTATTCATCTGGCAACAATAGGTCAGCACAGCCTCACAAGGGGAAGGCCCTGCTGGTCACACCTGAGTTCCTTCTGTGACAGGGTGACACACCTGGGTGACCCAGGAGAGGCAGTAATGTGATCTTTTTGGATTTCATCAAAACCTTTGATGCAGTCTCTCCCAGGATCCATCTGGACAAACTGTCCAGCCCACAGATAGATAAAAACATCATGGGTAATGGGCTTGTGGGGTGGGCACAGAGGTGGCAGTGACTGGGATGACACCAGACTGGCACTGGTCACTGCTGGGCTTCCATGGCTCTGTCCTCAGCTCTGTGCTCTTCAACATCTTCATTAGCTGCCTGGACACTGGACTCTAAGGAGTACTAAGTAAGTTTTCTGATGACCCTAAATTGGGAGGAACTGTCAACTCCCTCCAGGATAGAGAGCTCAGCAAATTAGGGGTGAGAAATCACCAGCTGTGTGGGATTTAACGAGGAATTCTGCACCTGGGGTGGGCACCCCTGGCTGTGTGGATGGACTGGAGAACGAGGGGCTGGATAGCAGCTGTGGGATGGGACCTGGGGGTCCTGGTCCATGTCCAGGAGTCAGGAGGCACATCCCTGTCCTGGGGGTACCTGGCCCAGCATCACTTGCTGGTGCAGCCTCATCTCGAGTCTTAGGGACTGTTTTGGGCACCATTGTGTCAGAAAGAGCTGAAGCTGTTAGAGGGTGTCTGAAAGAGAGACATGGGGGTGGTAAAAGGTCTGGAGCAGCTGACTGGCACTTGTTGTGTTCAGCTGGAGCAGAGAAGCCTGGGGGCAGAGCTGATCCCAAGGGACAGCTCCCATCTCTGCTCCCTGTGACAGGGACAGCACTCCAGGGAATGGCCTGAGGTTGTGTCAGGGCAGGGTCAGGCTGGACTTTAGGGAAAAGTTCTTCCCTGCTCCAGGGAGTGCTGGGCACTGCCCAGGCTCCCCAGGGAATGGGCACAGCCCCGAGGCTGCCAGAGCTCCAGGAGGGTTTGGACAGCACTGCCAGGGATGCTCAGGGTGGGATTTTGGGGTTTCTGTGCAGGGACAGGGGTGGGACTGATGATCCTGTGGGTCCCTTCCAGCCCAGGATATTCTGTGATTCTGTGATCTTTGCTCATGCTTTACACTTTCAAAAAGTACTAGTTAGCTGTTGTGCATAATCATAGATATTTTATAGCCAGTATGCTGGATGTTTTTACATTAATTACATAACAGACTACTTATATATATATATATATGTAATAGAACTTTCTCAATGCAAAGTTGAGCTAATTCTTCTTTAGCCGTATTCAAACCAATGTGATGGTAGCTCAGCATATCCCAAAATATAAATATGCATTTTAATATGCATTAAAATTAATTGCAGACAGGTAACTGCTTTCTTACCTCTAACATTTTTTCTAGACATTGTAAAGTGAGCTGATAAAGAGCAGGCTGTTCTGGCCAGGTGTAGGCAGTGGCCACTGTAGGAGATTTATTCATGTTTCTCATTGTGGTCTGTCAAAGCTGCAAGTGTTACCTGGACAACATGAGGACAGTTTGGAAATGGCCAATAGCCAGAAGTCCATAAAACAGTTAAATTGCTGTCAGTGCAGTCTCCTACCCCTTTGGGGATCTCCTGCTAAACAGCTTGCACTTGTTGTGGAGGAATTTGCAAGTAGAGAGCTCTGTCCTGCAGTCCTTTTGTTGCCCAGCTGCATGCAGCATGTTGAGGAAGATGAGTAAGTTTTAAAAGAAATATCATAAGGGAGATGGAAATAGGTAGTCCTGTTGCTTTGATACTGCCCAAGTTACAAAAAAACAGCCCTGGCTTACTCGAAGTCCAGTACAACTGCATGAATTCTGTTTCCTAGGACATATTATTATGGTGATTGCTGTTCTCTGTGATTCTTGTCCATTTACAGGCTGGGATTTTCACCTTCTTTGCCTACTTTCAAAGTTGTTTGCTTTCAGAGTTTTTTGTTTTCCAAAGTTTTTGTTTATATTTAGCTTGGTATCCACAATGCTTATGCTGCAGGCAGAGCTGTCATTCACATCAGATGCAGGATGTATTTTATTAGCTTATTTTCCCTCATTTTGGAAGTAGTGTTTATCCTATTCCTTTTTTTAATTCTTCTGATAAAGGAACTCCACTGTGGACTAGTCTGCTCTCCAGTGCTGTTTGGCAATTTTATTGGACAGATTATGATTACACTTTGTTATTCAACAGGGATTATTTTGCCTACTTGAACCTATGAATTCAAGCACCCTTATTATGTGTGCATGTCACTGCATATTCTCCTGATTGAAAGTGTAGTTTTATCCAACATACTTTGAAACTGACAACTTGCTGGTTTTCACCAGGTTCTTTATTTATGAGCTTTTGTGTCATTGGTACAAGACTTTCCCACTCCTGTAACTGCATCCAGAGGATAATTATTGCTGAGTGAATGCTGAAATCTCACGGCAAGTTACAGGAGCGGCACTGTTTTAAACAGCTGTAAAACAAATGCTGCATGACCATCAGTACTGACATTTATTCCCCTTTAAAGCAGCAGTTCTGGAATCTGTGTCAGTGGACAGGACCATTCCTGAGAGCACCTCGGTGGTGGACACTGCAGAGCTGTCCCCTTGCAGGTCCCCTTCGACGCCTCGTCACCTCCGCTACCGCCAGCCAGGAGGTGAGAGCTGACCCACCCTGGCTCTGCCAGGCACTTCAAACACAGCTTAATCACCTGTGATCCGTGCAGGACAGCAGGAAGCAGTCATAATGTTTGAATCATCTGGTTTGCTTGTGTTTTTCTTGTTTCTCAGATGTTAAAAATAATTTTTAAAAAGCCATTAAAATGTGAAGTGTGCCTGTTAAATTTGAGCAGCAATAATGAGGCGTGGAAGCATGTTGAGGCTTCAGTATGATTCAGTGCTCTGAAATAGCTCAAGCAGGATGTGCCCAAGTTCAAGACTAATATTGAATCAGTCCTGTTCTCACAGAACTCTCAAGACTGTAACATATTTTTTTCATCTGATGAGGGGACGTATTTTGGGCACCATCTGTAATCATGAAACACAGAACACCCATTGTTGTCAATGGGGAGTGACTGTGTCTGTTTCTTTGTGTGGCACTGAACATTTACAGATGGTCTCACATTATTCATTCCAAAATTTGAAAAAGCTGCTCAATTGAAGAGGAAAATTGAGAGCTGGAACTCCTCAAATAGCTCTCATGTGGCTCTTTGAAATCATTAGCAGGGCTGTGAGCTGCGTCCATGAACACTTAAAATGCTGCCAGCTCCTGCAGACCAGATTTCTGGGCAGGTGTTTCATACCTGGGACTAAAACAAAAGCAGAGCAGAGTCTTCTCACCTGGGGTAGTAATTTGCCAGAACACTTTAAACAGACAGTAATTTTCTGTGCTCGGGCACACTTGTGGCAAGAAGGCAAGACTTTGGAGCTGGAAACTGTAGGCAGTGTCAAATTATCTGAGTCCCAGTTAGAGACAATGTTCACAGCACTCCCTGTAGAGAAAGTTTGATAAAATCTGCAAAACTCTGCTCATCCTGGGCAGTGACCTGGGAAAATGTATGAGTCCAGTGATGGTGAATATGCTTAATTCTCTGACATAATATTTTGTTTAGGTTGACTTTCTATGTCATTGTTTATTTGTATCTCTCTGTTTTTTTCCCCCTCCTATTTGGTCAATATGTTGTTCTTCACCTTGGCAATGTCTTAGATGTTTTTTCTATAGCAACATTAATTATTCTGATGTGCAAATATGAACCATAAATATGAATATGATACTCTGTTGTCCTTCACAGAAAATCATCTGACAATGTTAATAAATACAATGTTCACAAAGTTACAAACATTACTGAAGATTCCCAGTCTTGTTGTTGGTTGATAAAAAGTTTGCAGAAGTTAATTTTTTCCTGTCTTTCCCCTTTACAGTGCAGACTGCTGACAACAGCCACTGCTCAGTGTCTCCTGCTTCTGCTTTTGCCATTGCCACAGCTGCAGCTGGGCACGGGAGCCCACCAGGTGAGGGGTGGGCTGGGCACAGACAGGTGACACACAGGTTCCCAAGAGGTGAACGTTCCTCAAGAATACACCTCTGTGTTCTCATGAGCAAATGCTCAGGTTGGATGGGCCTTGGAGTAACCTGGTCTAGTGGAAGGTGGTATTTTTAAGGCCCTTTTCCAGCCCTATTGGTTGATTTCTTAATGTTTCTAATCCAGACTATTACTGGAAGATTAATATTTGTCATGTATGTGATCTGCTAAGCATCCAGATAATGTCTGTCTTTTCTGGATTTTTTTATTCGCTTGCATTTTAAGATTATAGTTTTTAAAAAAGACATTTTTCTTTGTCCAAAGGTGGTATGCGGTTTTACTTATTGTGAGTGTATACAGTGTATTCCTTGGAAAGCAACTGAAGGCAACTTAAAATACGTGATTTAAATTTTGAATGTGCTGCTTATCCTGCTGTGTACCCTTTGACATACTGATATCTTCCACTAACAGGGTCCTCTCATAGCTCGTGTTGCAAATAAACAACAGTTTTTTTAAAATCTACAAAATCAATTTCCCTTTGGCTTGACATGCTCAAATCCACAGTTTATTTTGATTATGTGTGACAAATCACGATCCAGCTGTACACTCACATTTGCTTCTTTCCCACTGCAATGTCAAGAAACTGCTTTAAAGAACCCAGTCTCAAAATCACCTGTGAAAATCTGTAAGACAGTAAATGATCCCTGTGGATCTTGTAGTGGATTTTGTATCCACTATGTCTAGAGCTCTGGTCATTGACTGGTGGGTGAGAAGACATCAGAAGAAAACAATTTCTGCATGAGCATGGATCACTGCTCCTCTTAGTGTTGTGTACTTCCCATGCTCTTTAAATTACAAGACAGTGATGTTTAGTGGTAGAAACTTTATAGAGAAGCATTTAAACTGGAAAATCCCTCCCAGATCATCAGTGTGACTGCCCATCATCATCATCATCACCTGTGACTGACCCCCTGCCTTGTCCCCAGCCCAGAGCTCTGAGTGCCACCCCCAGGAATTCCTGGGACACCTCCAGGGATGGGCACTCCAACCCTCCCTGGGCACTTCCAATCCCTGAGCACCCTTTCCATGGGGAAATTCCTGCTGCTGTCCACCCTGAGCTCCCTCGGCCCAGCCCGAGGCCGTTCCCTCTGCTCCTGTCCCTGTTCCCTGGAGCAGATCCCAAATCCCCCCGGCTGTCCCCTCCTGTCAGGGAGTTGTGCAGTGCCACAGGATCCCCCCTGCTGCCCCTTTTCTCCATGCTGAGCCCCTCGCCAGCTCCCTTGGGAATTCTCCAGCCCCTGGACTCTCCAGCCCCTCAAGGTCCTGCCTGAACTGAGGGGCCAGAGCTGGACACATCCTCGAGATGGAGCCTCAGCAGTGCCAGCACAGGGACAGTCGCTGCCCTGCCCTGCTGGCCACACTACCCCTGATACAGCCCCGGGGCTCAAACTTCTATTTAGCAGTTTTTGGTTGAATTAAGAATATTCACTGCCTTTGGAATCAGATTCTGCATGAAGCCACTGACACAATTTGCTTTATGAATTAACCTGGTATGTTTACACATTGTTTAAGAAAGCAAAGTAAGGGTGAAAAATACTGGGTTTTCCCACTAGGAGCTAAATAAATTTTAAAAATACTGCTTCTGTATTGTTAAAATCACTGCTTTTCAATATTCATAATACTCAGGTATGAGAGAAAGTACAGTCTTCAATTATGCAGTCATTAGAAGTAGCATCAAAGCTTGGGAATGTTGAAAGGGAAAAACAACATTCCTAACATTTATAAGTTTTTTTTCGTGTTGCTGTTTAAGCAAGCTCTTCATTAAAGGTGATTCTCCCAAGTGATACAATAAACAGAATGCTGTGCAGCAGATTTGACAAGAAAATGTGTGGTTTTGAGTCTCAGGAGTAGCATTTCAGTGCCTACCTGTAATGGTGGAGAACTGAAGGTTACAAACCAGACCTTACGCCATGGAATCACGTTTTGGTGCAATTATTCATGGTGGAGGTAGTACTAAACTTGCAGAGTAATGATGTTCAAATTTGGCTAAACCAAATTTTATTTATTTCCCATGTCTGTGCTATCATGACTGTGAGATTTTGAAAAAATACCTTTCTTTTTCCCAGTGGTTTCTGGTATTGTTTGTTTTGTAGGATGGACATGATCAGTCAGTGAATCAGTTCTGGGCAGTGAATGGCATTGGTGAGGTTTTTTTGTTTTCTGTTCAGTCATTCCTTGGCTTCCCTGCTGCAGAGACAGCAATGTGTGTCATTTACAATACTCCTACGTGGAGATGAGTAGACTGGCAGATGAAATCCAGTGTTGATTAATACCAAGTGATGCACATGAGGCAAAACAGTCTGAGCTCTGCACCTGCAAGGACTGGCTCAGGACTGAGGATGAGAACAGGTTATTTCCTGAAGTGATCTTGGTGCTCAGTGAGCCAGAAAGGGAAAGAAAACATCAAGAATTGTATGGAAAGGAACAGGAAAGATTACTATGGTGCCACAGTACAAATGCACATTTTGCACAAATATTGAAGGGTATGTACAGTCCTGGTTGAGTTGAGGGAGTGAGAGCTGGAAAAGGTTGGGAGTTTGCAGTCAAGGATGAGGTGAGGTAAGAAATTACTCTGTGCACGTGAAGTTTAGAGAAGAGAGGGTTAGAGAGTTGATGAGGACAATCTGCAGGAGGCTGGATGCCAGAGAAGGGCAGCAGCAGTGGTGAGCACAGTGACGTGGGTAAAGAGCAGTACTCAGTGCTCTAGAAGTCCTTTCCAACCCTATCAGTTCTATAGTTCTGTGATTGTCTGCCTTTTCTGATGCAAGATGTAGGACACATCAGATGGTTTTCATGGGGCCAGGTTTCAGAATGAGCAGGAGTTTGTGACTCTTTGTGCAATCAGTATAAGTTCAATGAGGTTCTGCTGAGGGACACTCCAAAGGGAACAGACTCACCTGGGTCCACACAGTGGAAAGTTACCTACAAGCAGGGGTCATTGAAGGTTACCAGACTGGCATAGTAGAACAAGACCAGCAGCTGAAATCAGTTAGAGTTTGTGGGGGAATGTTGGGAGGTACAAGTCACATGTGTGTATTCTGTCCTCACTGTTCCCTGAAGCCTTCTGGTCATTTTGTGTTTTGCTGTTGTTTTAAAAACTTTATGTATTAGTTTTTTTAGTTATTTATTTTAATTTTGAGGATCTTTGGGGTTTGCTGCTGGTTGTTTCACTTTGTTTTCCTGGGGTATGAGGCCTCAGCTCTTCTCCCCTTCCCATCTCCCAATTTTGACTGGGATGCACTGAGACAAACTGGCTGACAGACTCACATCAAGGGCCTGTGCTCACACACTCTTTCAGAACCACAGCCATCAAGGACATGCAAATATCTTCTGTGGAGAGTTCTGGCCACAGCATTTCAGCATTACTGTCCCCATGCAACAACAACTTTATGAACTGATAAGTATGCAAAGCCCTGGACAGCTCTCAGGTGATGTAAATTGGCTCTACCTCTCTTCAGAGAAGCACCTAGAGGACCCCTGCCTGTGGTGGCCCTGAGCTGTGACTGAAACCTTTCTCTAAATCAGCATGATTCCAGTTCTCATGCCTTTCAGCAGGTGTTTTTTTTTTAACTTACTGATTTTATTGCTATTATTTCCACTTATTTTGCAGTTAACTGCTTTGATGATGCCAACCAGGCCGTGCCACTTCTCCTATTGTTAATTCATCTGCTTGGTTAAATATTAATCTCTACCTATCCTAAACATATTTCTTCTGTTTTCTTTGAGAAAACTTGCTTCTTAAATGTTTATTTTAACATCATCATAAGGATAAAAAACATGAAGTGAAAGTACAGAAAGTTAAATAAGGCACCCCAGGTGCACAGCTTGGGACCTGTGTGGGTGACAATATTCACAGTGGGGATAAATAGAATAGGTTCTGTCTTTTACTTGCCATTCCTCTTTTGAGGGATGGCTCATGGCTTGTGCTCTCTTACCATTAATTGGCTGTTGCACACGTTATTCCTTTCCCAATTTAAAAGAATAGTATAGCAGCATTAACAGATTATAACATGGGAATGGGCTTCAGCATTTTTTTCTCCCTCTGTTTATACACCTCTATAAAACTGATTTCTGCTTTAATCACTGACAAAATCCACATGGAAGTTCTTTAGATCTGCTCCCACATCTGCCCTATAATAAGGAAAAGTCCTTAGAAAAATTTGAATGCGAGTGGTGTCATCTTAGCAGGTATCCTGCTAATCCTTTGTTTTAGCTTTGCCAGGAACATTCATCTCCTCAGAAGTGAATTCCTCCCCTCTCCAAGTCTGTCACACAGCCAGTGTCAAAACAAGCAGTGAGACTGGAAACGTGGGAGAGGAACCTCCTGCCAAAATACTCAACAATCATCTGTAGTCTTGCTGCAGAAATCCTACAGATGTTACAGCAGTTAAGCAACAGCAGTGTAATCTACACAGCACCCCCACAAATCCTGGCACTAGATAAAAACAATTTACATGGAGAATAATTTCTTCCACCCGTGGCTTCTAGAACTTGTGAATTTCCCTGGTTTATTTTTGTACAATTCTTTGAAACATGTTGGCTTTTTTTTTTTTCACTCCTTAGCTTTTTATTTACATCTGCTCTGTGCAAAATCAGTGCCAACATAAGTAAGATACCATGCACTGATTTTTGAAGAAAAAGCCCCTTTTGGTGTTCTTTTACCAAAAGTGCTCTTTCTGCAGGTCCTCCTAGTTGTTAATGCTCACAGGGTGTGAAGGTGTTTTCTGCGACTTGAGGAGATTCAAGTTTTATTTAAAATCTCTGAACAGTTGTATGGGTGAAGCCAAGTTAGCAAAACAATGCCATTTTTGTTAACAATTAATAAAGTAGGAATTAGCTGCATAAGCACAGGGAGCATACAGATTTCTTCTCTTCTGAGAATGTCTAACACAACTTGATGAAAAGTCATTGATCCCACAATCAGTAATTTTGTTTTGAAATGGTTCTGCTGAACATGAGCTTCAAGGAGACTGTTTTACAAAAAATCTTGAATTTAAGATCTAAACTAATCTAGGGTGTTTTTTCTTTAACAGACAGGTTGAAATAACTTTGAGAAGCTTCTGTCTTCCTCAGCTGAAGCTGGAGGGTAAAGATCTCTCCACACAGACAATTCACATTAGACAAGAAGCAAATACTTTCACCCAAACAAACGAGCTGTTCCCTAATGAACACAGTGGCTTTATTTCAACAGCACTGTCACACGATTTTAGCTGGTATATTGAATTTCCAGCATGCCTCAAAGCTGCCTTCCTCCTCCTCCTCCTCCAGGTCCCAATTCTCACCAAAAAAAGGTGACATTATGGGACAGGATGGGAGTGGGATGGGAGCTGTGGTTGGCAGGAGGGCCTGGCTTCCTCAGTACAAGCATTTGTTTTTTAAAGCACATGTGAGAGGCAGAGGGTGCGAAAAATGCAGGGGGAAAAAGAGTTTTTGGGGGAGTATCTCTGACAAATAATGATCTACACAGGAAAATCTGCCCTGGGCTAGTAAGAAGGACAGACAGGTTTAATATCTCTCATTTAAGTGATTTAAAGGAGTGATTAAAATGACAACCTGAAGCTGCTACACAAAAATGAATTGTATATATATGACCACTTTCAATTAACTGACTGCACACATCTCTGGTGCTAAATTACCTTTGGCTTGAGTTACTTACCTCCTTCTCTTTTCACAAAGAAGAAATCTTAATCTAAATTGCCGTCAGTTTTAGGCTGGAAAAACTGATCTGTCTGTTGACTAGACTGTTTCTTGGCATCCTCTGCTTTTGCATAGCTCTCACAGTCTGCCTGCAGAAGCAGCCAGACCTTTCCAGCTGCAGCAGATTCTCTCTGAAGTCAGTGCAAAGCCTGCTCTGTTCATTTGCTGCAGGTGCTAAATGCAAGTGCTATTCATCCTTCAGAGCAATTCAATATTCCTTGGGACTCAGAAGTCCCTCCTGGTGCTGCTGCCATGTGCTCCCAATATCTGTCTGCCCTTTGGACAAGGCTTTGTCACAGCCTGTGGGCTCTGGATTGATGGACCTGCCTTTGTGTCACTGTCAACGGAGGGGATCGAGTTCCTTTCTGAATCTAAAACTTCATTTAACAAGGTAGTTATAGGCTACATTCCATTGATTTTTAGTGCATTAGTTCTGTGTATAACCTGTGCATTCGTGAAAGAGGAGATGTACAAGGGGAAGTGTGTAATCCTTTTGCATTGTAAATGTCTGATTTATTTTGAGCTGGCTATTACTGTATTCCTGATAGCTGCCTGAGGTGAAACACCGCAGGCCCTTTCAGTACTTTCTGGGATGTAGAGCTCCCATACCTCAATCTTAGAGCAGCTGAATGCAAGATAAGCAGTGTAGAAATACTTTTGTGAAACTGCCAACTTGGGTAGCCTCTGGAATGGGCATGGAAAGTTCTCTCCTCAGAGGTTCTGTAGGAGTTTGTCAGCTGCAACATAACCCAACTGTAACAGCAAGAGCAAATAATAGAAATGGACCTTTGTCAATTACAGCTGTGGTTTCCAGAATGAAAAATCTCTAGAAAGCTATCTAAGCACTGAGGTTGAGCCAGATGAGTCCCGTGAGCTCTCAGTCTGACACACTTTAGCCCTGCTTGATTACTCTCACAATATTAGAGGGACGAAAACTAGCTGGAAGTAGTAATTCACGTTTCATAGAGATCCACAGTGGGTCTTGTGTGGGTCTTTCCAATCTGTTAAATCAGGCACAGCTCGATTAAGGCTGTTTATTTTAAAACACCTAAATTATAAGGAGAAAGTTTCATGAAAGTTTATAAGGAGAGCTGCTCAGCTTATTTTGGGTTGTGACCAGGAGACCTTGTTCTGCAGTCATTTGAACAACTTGCCAGCTCCCAGTGCGACAATATTTTTGTTTTGTTTGTTCTGGCAGAGGCACTAATTGGAGTAATGGAACGACAGAGCCTGTGCCAAGTGATGGCAGGGAGCTCAGGCCCCGTGTGTGCTGGGAGGGGACACGGTGGCTGCTCCTGCTGCTGCCAGGTGCACTCAGCCTTCAGCTCAGAGCTGGCACTTGGAGGGGCTGCACTGACACCCACAGTGGGATCCTGCTGGGCCCCAGATGGAAAACTGTGTGCAAACACACATGATGCTTTAAACAGATGCAGAACTGCCTTGGCTGTCACTGTCTTGCACACAGAGACCTATATATGGTTCTGCTTTCAAGGGTATCAGCTGTCCTGTTCAGGGAGGATTTCCCTGATTCTGAACAAAGGAGTAACAAAGTGGCTTTACACCATGGTGTGTCCTGGGCTGAAGATTCTGGTGTATGCAGCTGAGTTAGTATGGGGTTTGCCAAAGACTGGAATTAAGCGAGGCTTGTAAGGGAAATATTTGCTTTCTTTTTTTCATTGTGAGAGATTTCCTTGTTACGTGAAAGGCAAGCAAACTGTATCTGATGTGATTTTGAGCTGGGTTCTACATTATGTGCCTGGCTGCGTAATCCAGTCCTGTGCTGTGCTAAATGCCTCAAATTGCATCAGTAGCTACATGCTGACCTTTGGAGACATGTGTATTTCTTCCTGAGTTTGTATAAAAGCATCCATGTCTGAAGCAAAACCAGAAATTGTGTGTCATTTTTTAGTTGGTTTTCAGTGTGGTGCCATAAACATTGCTATTTATAATAGTAATTCTGCACTCCAGTAATTTTCTGGGCTATACCATCTCATTCCTGTACTGGGAAGGCTTTGTGCAACTTCCTCCTTCTGACTCCAGGCATGGAAGAAAACAATTTTGATGGTGATATCCCAAGTAAAGATTAAGATGGTAGTTTATCTAAGCAGTTGGTAGAAGACTGTAATTTTATCTGCTCTTCCTCGGGTTGAGAGTTCTCATGAGAAACTCCAGGGTAGAGCCTGGGGGCACTTCATCTGCTGTCAGAGAGACAGGATGCCATCAAATTGTGTCCTGCTTACAAATCCTGCTTGTGTTCTGACTCTCCCAGTGCCCTGCTTCTGCCAGGGATTTAACATGTTTAATTCCCAGAAAATAAAGTTGTAGGATCTGTTAACCTCCCCATGTTCTTTGCACAGGTCAACCAAATCTTTTTCCTTGTCATTTTTTGTGTAACTAATGGCTCTAGGCAGGAACTGGGGAAGTGAGCACTTGTTCCCTCTTGGGGATGCATTTTGATGAGTTTCCCAGACCCACTGCTGCAGATTCACAGAGGCACTGATGCCTGCACATTGAACTTCCTTGAAGTTCCCATCTCAATTAAAAAACTTCTGTGTGGGAAATATTCACTGAGTAAGTCCACAGCCGACACTGTTCCCTGCTGAAAATGGTTGTGTGACCAAAAAAAAAAAGAAATTTTAGCCCCAAGCAGTGTCCCTTTCTGATGCTGCAGGGCTGTCATGAGCTGCCATGGGTTTGTTTCCAAAGCAGACTGGCCAGGGCTGTGCTGGACATGGGGTCTCTGAGGGCTTGGGGTCATTGGGGGCGGGTGGCCATGCCCTGGCAGGGATCCCTGTTCCAGGCTGCTCATTCATAAATTTTAACAAAAATTGTTGCTTTGCGACTTTAGATAATTTGTTAAACAGTCATTTGCAGTTTTCTTGGACAATGGCTCGAAAATTAAAGTTTTGCTTCAAGTGATCCCTGCTCTGGTAATTAAGGAAATAGGAGAAAATGATGACTTTTTCCCCCTCCAGTTCAGCAGAAACTTAGCATCTTCTTTCTTTACTTATGCATGCCTTTATTTTGAATTAATATCTTACTCTAATTTGTTGGAGGAGCTGGCTACTCAGCTGAAATAAATATTTTCACTGGACATTTCCTGAGTTTCAGAGCTGTGAAACATTTGTTTCCTGACCTATTGCAGTAAATCCTGAGCAGCTGCAGTGGTGAGGGAAGAGAAGTTTGGGAAGGATTTTTATGCCTTTTTTCTTTCATTTCATTTCCCCTGTGCCCAAGTGTGGCATGCATAAATAATATTCATTTAAGCTTAATATTCATAAGCCATTATGACCCAGGTCTGGAAGCTGCTTGTGAGATGGACATTTTGTTCAGACATTTTTTGGTGACTGGTGTGCATCCTGCCAGCTTTTGTTTTTCATGACAGTCAACTCTCTGTTCACAGATGGTCTGAAAAATGATACATTTGTCTCCTTGCAATTATCGCCTCCTTTCCATTTAACCTTTATTGCTATTGACATTATAAAAACATGAATAATCTCACAAACTACTTCCTTCAACTTTAATGAACTAAAGGTAAAAATTCCAAAAACCATTTAATGTGATTTTCTCTTTTTATCTGTACATTATCACATTGTTGTTAACTTTTTTTCTTTGTGGTATGGCACACTGAGCACTTTAAGCATCTGAAAGCTTCCTTTGAATAGTTCTTGAAAAGACTGTGAACATTATGCAATAAATATCTGCTGTACTCCTCTTCATATCGATGATATAGCAAGTTACTAGTGTAGATGAAGTGTCATTAAGGAAATCAAGAGCTAGGGATCATTTGAAATGCAGAAAAACATCAATAGGTATAAATTGCTTATCTTCTCCCAGAAAGATAAGAGATGTAGCAGGAGCACAAGCAAATGTATGAATTCAAAGAAATATCAGCTGCAGTGTTGCCATTCTTGTCACTGTTCATAGCAGATAATTCAAACCTTATTGCAGTGAAAAAAAGAAGTCTAAGGTCTACTAAAGATTTGCCAGTATAATTGCTAAGGGTTGTTCAGAAAGGCTCTTCTTTGTCAGTTGTTCCCTATAGTTTTTTATGTAAGTCGTAGGGAAAAAAAAAAAAACCTGCTGTCACATTGCACATTTGTCATGGTGTTCAGAAACCTGAGAACACAATTGGCAGCAGCAACCTTGGAAATTCAGGATCTTCTCCTTCCTACAGATACATCTATGAACAAAGGCACAAGGTTTGGGTGGTTTTGTGTAAGGCTTCACCAGAAAAAATGGGGAAAACTCACCTAAAAATGAGTTTATCTATGGATGCACACACAAACATTTTCTGTGTTCAAATAAATGTGGTTTTGGAGATGTATGCAAGTGGTTTTGGTTATGACATTAACCCCTTGTTGTCTCTCTTTGCTGGTGCTAGAAGAAGAGGACGGGATATTCTTGTGTTGCTGCTGGGTTTTAGCTTACCAAAACATGCACAGTATTTGGTTATTTTACTTTGAGATGAGTTATTGATTTTAAATAATAAATTGTGTAACTCACAATGGCAAGTATGTTCTCAGTGTTGAGCAATTTTTAAAGATATATTTTTCAAGAGTGAGACTGATGTGCTCTCCCGAGAGAATGTTTCTATTAAAAACCCCAGCAATCTCAAGAGTGTGTGCAAATTATAGCTATAGCAGCAACCTTATTTTTAAGGATTTTTGAAGGACGAATCTTCAAATCTCAATATTTCTTTAAGTTTAAAGGAATATCTTTCATTATTTGTGGTAGTTATGTTTTAAGCATATAATCTCATAGAATATAATAATTCTCAGAGCAACCTTTGAGTTATTACGAGGAGATAAAACACGGTCTTGATCTTGAAGGTATTCTTTAGCCACTTACCTTTCCCTCCCATCCATTAAACTAAAATGATTTTGCAGGACTGATGTATTTTTAGGCTTCTGGATTTAGTCCAAGTTTGCTGCATAATCTTGACATGACTGCTTTATCTCAATGCTGTGTTCTTTAAATTTCTCTGATTAGAAAAAGCCTTTCTAAATCAAGGGTCATTTAAATATAGTTTACCAACCTTTCCCTTAAATATTTTGCAGAAATCAAACACAGTCACTAGGTCTCTATCTGTGTTACAGTATTGTACATCAGCTGGTCCATGTGAATCACTGGGATTTACCTTGCTAAAACCATAATCCCTTGACTTGATTTGATAGTTAGATTGTATGTGTGGCAGAGGCTTTAGGCAGAAGAATCAAATACATACTTGGAATTATTTCTGACGTGGGTGGTTGCAACAGGGATTTTCAGTGGCATATTTCTTAGAACAAAATGATTTCATATGTTCCAAGGACCAGTGAAAGTGCAATTAAATGCCTGAAATGTGTTGGATTCAGGATTGCTCCTGGTTCTTGACAGTCAGTTCTGATGCTGAATTAGTTTGTAACCCTTTGTGGAACAAGCTTGAAGGCTAGCATAGTGAATGATTAAATATACCTCTCTTATAACCTGAGGTAACCAAAAGACTGTGGCTAAATGTCACAGTTAGTGCTCTCAAGCCTCAGATTGCTCATCTAAAAACCCACAGAATGGGTTAGGTAGGGAAAGAAGTCTAAGATAATTTGGTTTCCTTTTCCAGTTTTGCCATTCTTTGGCTGGCTAATGCATGACAGCCGATATCATAAATAAACAAATAAATGGAGGAAGGCAGGATCACTGACAGTTTAGATTTCTTTCCAATGCTAAAATAGTAATTTTCTGTCTTGTCTCTGTGAAGATGTGTGAAACCCCTTTACTTGCTTGAGAACGTATAACCAGTAAGGATGGTAATCTATAAACACTCATCCAAACTTTTGTCCAGTTAAAAAAAAATACAATCCCTTTTTGGGGGTTCCCTGTGCACTGGGGAAGCCTTTTCTTTTGTCCCGCATATATTGGAGAGGCTTTTTCAGTTTCAGTCTGTGGGTGAAAGGTGCTGTGCCCCAGGCCTGGGGTTTGTAGTTGTTTTTTATGCAGGTCAGAAAGCAGCACAGTGATTGCTAAGGTGCCAGGATTCAAGCCAGGCTGAGTGGTGAAGCTGCCCTACAGATCTGGGGAGCATCCATCAGTTTTGATTAATTGTGATGTGCCTGGCGGGCCCTGAATGTTCTCCTTCCACATCCCTGGGACTCTGTGGGGCTGGCTGGGATCTCCCCAGAGTCTGAAGTGTGATTTCTCCCACTGCTGGGTGCTAACACTCCTTCGGTGTGAGATGCCAGGGTAGTTCATGGAATCTGGCACATCAAATAAGCCTCTGAAATGAAGATTTTTGCTGAGAAAGACACCAGGAACTTCATGACTCTGAACAACTCGCACCAGTTCTTGTGAACAGACTTCCCTTTGTGTAGATAAACCCTTAAAAGTGGATATTATTATTATACCATCAAAACTTTGGACAAGTTAATTACTATGGTCAGGAATCATGTGCTGTTATATTAATCTCAGACTAATCTTAGAATGGTTTAGTTTGGAAGGAACCCTAATGACATCTTGTTCCAGCCCCCTGCCATGGGCAGGGACACCTATTGGATGCAGAAATGCTGCAACTGGAGTGAGAGTTTCCAACTTCTTAACTGAAATAGACGAGAAAATGTGCATGTTTAATTTCTTTAAAGTATATGGTGCAGAATTTACCATGATACAAACGTTCCTCTAGGGTGAGGTGGATTTTAAATACTGTAATTTACTTCTCAATCCAGCCCTTACTTTTTAAATCTTTGGTGATAGTGGAAGCTATATAAAAGCTATAGAAGTATTAGCTTTTTAATGAAGTGTTTAATGTGGAGATCTCTGTCTATTCAGCACCCATTTTCTTTTAATCCTTGTTAATAGAGAAAACTATAAAACGTTTTTATTGAAGTGTACAAAATAAAACATATGAAGGTGAGACTGGATGTTTTGCATAACACAATCTGAAGACAAATACATGAACAGAGTGATTAGATAGTATTGAAAGAAGTAATTCAGTGAAATAGCAATGCTGTCAGATTAACTTTGTGTTTGACAGCCTGTGGTAAAAGTTCTGCATCACCATTATGTGAAGATACTATTTGTGGAACCAGTACATATTAATTTCAGCAGATAATGGTGAAAAAACATTACTTGAAAGTAGCACTCACTGAGGCAGCTGCCCACTTAGATGATTAATAATTAGAAATACTGCTGGCATTTCTGATGTGGAAAGATTGCTTCCTCCAGGAGAGAAACAGATATTTACCATGTTTCAGGTAATTTTACCATGGGGTATGGATGTGGGCAGGTCCATCCAGAATCCTAATTAAATTATTTGTTCTTGTCAGTGTGCAGATCCAGATTTGTAGAGGTGTGAAGGGAGCTGGGACAGGGTCTCAGCCTGGAGAAAAGGAGCTCAGGGGGGACCTTGTGGCTCTGCACAACTCCCTGACAGGAGGGGACAGCTGTGCTCACCTCAGGTCTTCTCTCCCACAAATGGAGATCTCCATTTATTGGTTCAACACATCAGCATTAAGTGTGGAAATGTGGGTCTGGGTTAATGTGTTACTTGTTCTCTGCACTGAGCTAATTACTGCTTAAAAACTGATGAAATTCTGAGGAACACACAGGTTTGCTGAAGTGATCTCTGCAGGCTTCAATTTTTTCCTTCCCTTTTTATATATATTTTTTTTTTTTTGTAGCTCACTGAAAACTGTCTCTGTAGGCTTCTTCCTCTTTCCCTCAGCTTACTGAACTTCTTTTCCTTAATGTTACCTTGGTAAAGACTTCGCTGCTTTAATATATAATTTTCATTGTGACTTTCATTGCTGCAATTAAGTGGCTAATTGAACAGTTTATAACATCTGCTCCTAATTGCTTCTGCCACAGGTTAACTCTGAAAGGCACAGAAAAATAACACACAAAACACTGCCTGTGTTACTTTTTGTTGAGAAAAACCTCAGAGATTTTCTCTTTATGGGCAAATGAGACTGCTTGAATAGCTTCAATATTAAACTTCCTTTGATACTGTATCTTAGATGCCATCTACAGTGTAATATGCTGTAGTTTAAAAATGCCCATGAAATGTAAGTGTAGATAGAAAATACATTTGGGGGTTGTGGTCTAACCTGCAGTAAAAGATGTGAAAGTGCAGTTAAACTTCCTGTCTTGCTTATCCTGCTAAAAATACAGAGCAGCAATTTGGACTTTCTGGATTGTCTGTTGTAAGAATAGAGCAAAACTAATATAAGCCTCTACAAAACCCTCCAATGGGTTTATCACAGAATAAATAGAAGTTTAATCTGCCTGTGCTATTTATAATAAAACATAGGCTTTCCAGCAGCTTTTATTAAAAAAACCAAACAACAAAACAGTAAAGTACTGGTCATATGGGAGAGTGTTCCCAGCTGTTCCTGGACTCTGCATTGAATGGAATGGAGTGAAGTACAGTGCAAGAGCAAATCTGACAGAAACTTAGGAAAATGAAAGATTCTCAAGTCTATCTTCAGAGTTATTGTTTTTAAAAAGACATTCAGGGGATTAGTGTAGCAATTTAATTATTATTAAAATAATAATATAATCCTCATTTTAGCATACAAATTTTATTTCTGATAAAGCTACAGCACAATGAAAAGAGAAGCATTAATATGAATGTAGGGAGAAAGTTTCTTGTTTGTTATTAAAACTTAATTCTTTGTAAGTAAATATTGCTCACAATTTTTTTAAAATATACATACATACATATATATATATATATATATATATATATATTGCCCATTAAAAATGAGTGGAGAAATGCTGCATCTGGAAAATCTTAGTTTTCAGGCAGCTGGGTCTATAAATGTATTTCCACAGATCTTCTCATTTTCTTGTCATCCCAGTGGTTCAAAAAAAAAACAAGTGATTTGAAGTGATGATTACTAGAGCCTTCAGTATACTGCTCTTGTGAAGGAAGATTTCTTGTGCTGACCTTTTTCTCCTTCATGTTTAAGCTATTCTCCTCCCCTTGTTCTTTACCGGTTCTGAAATTTACCTGTTTCCCTTTCCTAAATCATGCTGACTTCTCAAATCTGCTTGATTACAGGCCTAGCTTTGGTATGGTTCTTTTCTTTGCTGTAAATTTCTTCCATACTGAAAAAGTTTTTAAAATTGTTCTTTGGTTTTGGGTTTATTTTATTCACTTTTTTATTCTTCCATGCTGAAGGGAGGCCTTGAAATTTAATTGCACAGGGAATTATTCTTCGTCTTTCTAAAGCTGAGTTGTTCAGCTTCAGAAAAGTGAGTTTTTCAGCTTCATTTTTCTAAAGCTGACACCGGGAGGTGTCTGTGCTGTGATGGGCAAAGTTGTGTTGCACTGATGCTGCAAAAAATTTCTTTTGTCCAGATGTTCGTATTTTGCTGTCTGTCGCGCACCTTTCCTTTTATTTCACAGAAATACCCTATAACCCTTCAGTTTACCCACATCACCTCTGTGGCATTCAGTTTGTTTGGTTTTTTTTTTTTTTTTTTTAAGTTTGTGATTTTCCCCATCGTGCTGACTGCAGGTTTGTTGGTGTGCAGGGTTCAACAACTCGGAGCGCACGTGCGACAAGGAGTTCATCATCCGCAGGGCCGCCACCAACCGCGTCCTCAACGTCCTGCGCCACTGGGTCTCCAAACACTCACAGGTATCCCCCCTGGGGGTGGGTCTTCTGGCTATTATCGTGGGGTTTGTGCATTATACACGCAGCAATCACGGGGCAGTCTTAGAGCTTTTATCCCATCAGTGTCATGGGCCTCGTTTTACAGAGTGAGACGCAGGAGATGGTGAGAGCGCCCACCCTGACAACAGCTAAAATGCTCTCGGTTATGTCAGGAAAATTAAGCCACCAACACCAGAGGTTTATGTCCGAAAAGGAGACAGGGGAGTCCTTTTACTTTATTCGAATAAAGGGAGAGGCCATGGGGTATTCTCCTGGGATCTCTCAATTCTTTGGAGGTTGCAGCCTCCTTTTTATCCCAATTTCCCATCCACATTTCCCTCTCTTTGCCCATGGGCTGAGGTACTGGAGAGGCACAGACTTCCCAGAATGACTGATACCCGAGATTCCTCTCTAATGTACAACCCTCCCTTTTCCTTTTTAATTCTTATGGAATTCATGGGTTTTCCCCATTGCTTCTTTCATCTTTCAATATCCAGTGTCATTGATCAGCAAACCTGCAGTTTGTTTGTAAAGGCAAATATCTTTGTCCATCCATCAATCAGTGGAATCCTTCCCATTGTTCCTTTTATCTCTCAGTGCTGGTTTTATCTACCCACAGCTTGTTTGTAAAGACAAATCTATCACCTCCTCTCAAAAGTTACAAAGCCTTTTAACAACTTTCTAGCCAATTAGCAGAATATTAAAAGCTGACAAGCATTTGCTCAGCCCAATTAATAAAGCTACAGGTACCTCTTGTTTTGAACAATGCTTGCTTGTAATACTTTAAAACAATGGATAAACAGTATTAAACTTACATATTTCTTGCTGTCTTGCTATCTACCTCGCTTAACATATTCCTCAGGCCTATCTCTACACTGCTCACAGCCCTGTTGTTTTTTCTCCTTGCATCTTCAGCATTCTTGCATTTCTCCATCCTAAGATTTGCTTTCACACAGCTTTCTGAGAATTTTATCCCTTTTTTTTTCTCTTTCCCTGGAGCACACAGGAATCAATATCTCACTCTGCTTGTGCCACAGCCAGCCCAGCCCAGCTGCTCTGCTTGTGTTAAAGTGCTCATGTTCTCATGCAGAAGTTTATTCATTTATTGTCATTTATTTTCATTTATTTATTCATGGTGAATCATGCACAGGAAACCATGACCATGGGCCTGGCAGCACTGGGGTCTGGTTTGTGGTGGCAAAATGGAGTTGGCAGAGGAGGGAGGGGAAGAAATCCAAGTGTTTTGTGCAATATCATAGATAAAAAGCACCCTTTGGGCTGACAGGTGGGAAATGTGCTTGGTGAATTCAACATGGATGTGGAAGAGTATTGAAAATGGGAAAAGGGAAGGGGAAGGGGAAGGGGAAAGTTTAGGAAAGTTGGAAAGGAAAGGAAAGGAAAGGAAAGGAAAGGAAAGGAAAGGAAAGGAAAGGAAAGGAAAGGAAAGGAAAGGAAAGGAAAGGAAAGGAAAGGAAAGGAAAGGAAAGGAAAGGAAAGGAAAGGAAAGGAAAGGAAAGGAAAGGAAAGGAAAGGAAAGGAAAGGAAAGGAAAGGAAAGGAAAGGAAAGGAAAGGAAAGCTGAGAGATTTCTGTACACCTTGTGCAGATGCTGCTTCATGGCACTTACAGACTGCTTTGTCACTTCATGCTGCTAATAAAGGATACTTCATCTCAAAAGCTAACTGCAGCAATGTCAAGCTGTGTGAAATCAATTCCCTTTTTCCCATGTGAAGGGTTTAATTTTCATAGAGGCTAAGTTTGCTAGAGAATTAACTCAGTAAAAGATGTAAGTGGGAAAACTGGTTTGTTTGGAAAGCTGAACAGCCCAGAAGAGATCACTAAAATCTCTCTTGCTATCACAGGAGTTATTAATGATTTCAAGTTACTGGGAACAGCCTATGTACACCAAGTTTTGACTCCCTGTTAAATTAAAGTCAGAATCAAGCAAATACGGAGCTGAAGTAGAAGTGGCAGCAGACTGTTATTACAGTTTTGTGTTACTCTAGGTACTTATTGTGTTCCAGTTCATATTAAATATCTTCTATGACATGAGTTGATCCTCTATGCTAATTAAAATTTATGTGATTGTGGAAATGTGGAAATTTCTCTCTACATTAGGCAATATCTACAGGTAGTTTCACTGATTTCTTTTGCAGTTGCTTTTTCATCATGTTAACAATTGGTATTGTAAAAATACCAATAAATATGTGAAGAGGACAAAGGTAATGAGTAATACATCATGGTGCATTTTGAAAGTGGAAGCTGTTACCTGCACTCCCTGGCCTCTCACTGCCATTTATTTTTTCCATGGCAGAGGTGTCAAATGTTAATTCTTTAGCTCTCCTAGTCCATTGCTCTTCCAATATAGCAATTAATTTAAAATGCAAGGGCTTTGGCATGGAAAGTAAGAAATGCTACAGCAGCAGAGCATATAATCAGCTTTTTGTGTTGTTTACTTATGAGACCAGGGAGAGAGAAAGGACAGGCCCAAACAAACAGAGAAGTCTGACTAGTTGGTGCCAAAAAATATGGGACAGGACTACTTTAAGGAGGACTAGTGAAGAATTACTGTCTGGCCAAACGATGTGAAATGTTTGCAGTAAAGATGTAGATGGGAGTGCAGTAGCTCCAAGCTTATTTTACAGTTTCAGCACAAACTGCAGATCCTGAGCCACCTGTGTCTGGTGAGGAAATCCTTATTCAATTTCCAAAATGACAAAGCAATATAAGCATTGGAATTCTTTAAGAACAACAGACCTGCCAAAAATTTTTGCATATTTTAAGGTATTTGCATTATTCTCTGGATACTCAGCAACCTTGGCTGAGACATCCTTCATCTTTGTGAGCAGCCAAGAGCAGGTTTGGTTCTCAAAAGAAATGGCAGGTTTTATTCTAAAAAAACTCCAAACAAAATTAAACCCCCATCTTACAAAGTAAGTGAAAATAAGTTGATGTCTGGAAAGATAAATGTGCAATCTTGGTATTTTTTTCCCTCTACCTGGCTTTGAATTTGTTTTTGCTGCAAAAACTCCCAGCACCAAGTGGGCAGCTTTTCTTTGTCCAGAGACTGTTCTCCTTCAGTGTCCTGAGATCTTTGTGGTCATCAACAGCCCACACCACTCCAGAAGCTGACCAACCACACACCCTCCTTTATGGCAAAATGTCATTTCCTCACCACTGGCTGCAAAGAGAATCAGAGTCAATAGATGTGTGAAGTTCCTTTCTCTGTCAGCTGTGAGATGCTGCAGACCTGCTTCAGTGATGCAGCTCCTGAGCGATTCTGCAGCACACCCAGCTCTGTCTTGGTGCTCTCTGACTCACCGGTGCCTAAACTGTTGTCCTGATGCTTTGTGCACGGGTGCAAGGCTCACAGACAGCCATCTGTCCCAGGGCTCTGGCCCTGCACTGTTCCCTACCCTTCCTGCCTCCCTCTGGAGCCCTTTGGCTGCCTTAGCCTGCTGCTCTCCTGCATGCAAGACCATGGGTCAGGGTTAGTGCACGAACCAAGGGATGCAGGAGTCATCCAAACAAATGGTTCGGGGCCCTGTGCTTGCTCACTTTGCTCTAGAAAATCCTTGGCTGCGATTTGGAAGGTCTGTGCTGGGCTCTGGAATCAATTAGCTTCCACTGTCTTGCAGCTGTGTCAAAACCACACTTAGGGATGGTTTAATGTTGCTCTACTTTTTTATTTTCTTTATTTTCTTTTTTGTTTTAATTTATCTAAGCATGGGCAGCATTTAATATGTAGAATTGTCTTTGAGCAGAAAACAGAATCATTAAAATTAATGAATCAGCCTATTCAGTGTGGAGGGGCTTTCATAAAGTGGTTTTGCTATCTTGAAATCATGCTAAACAACTCTTTAAAAAGAATTAATTACTCTTAAAACTTGGGTCATACACTGCAGAGGCCTCACTTGAATTTCAAGTAAATGTACACGTGGTAGTGCCAGATCTGCAGTCCTGCAGTGTGGAGGGCACAAGGAGCTAATGAATGTCCTGAGGAGCTATCAAGGCACAGATAGGTTTGGGAACAAGCCATCCCCAGGTGAGGTGGCACATGCTTCCCTGTTTTTACCACCCTGTTTTTAGGAGCAAGCCAAATCTGTGCTGCTCATCAGCCAAAACCAGCACAGTATGAAAGGTAACTTTAGGTATTCCAGATTGTTTTGTTTACATTTCTGTTCTTTTTATTCCATACCCCTCCTTTTTTTTTTTGTTCCCTTTCAGACCTGCAAGCCAGCAAAGCTTTCTTTTTGCCTTAAATAAAAGCAGAATAAATAAACAGCAGAATGCTCGTGTTTACATTTTGGTTTTGAAATGGGACTGAGAGGAGCAGAGCAGGATTCTCCTGTTGTGAGCAATGAACACACAGATGATGAGGTAGAGAACCACTGGAATCAGGAGTGTTGGTGGGGACAGAAAGGGCTCACCAAAATAAAATTAACACTGGCTCCTGCAGTGGTGGAAAAAATAGGAAGGCAAAGGGGACCAGGGGCAGAAAGTCTCAGGATGACTTTCATTATCCTTGTTTTATTTAACAATACTTCCTTGCCTCTTCTCTGAACACTCACGTAGCAAAGTGAAGCTCTTTCTGCTCCTTTGGGCAAACAGATTGAAGTGGAGCTTGCCCAAAGGAGGAAACTTTCACATCTGGGCTCTCCAGTCCCCCAGCTCTGAATGACAGCTGAGGGCTTGTTCCCACTGCATTCTTATTGCTTTTAATTTTTTTTTTTTTTTTTTTTTGTTAGGGTTAGGATTAAAAGCACGAGAGATGGAGTTTTGTGTTTGGACTTAGATATTTATAAATTCTTATTTATGTTACAATGAGTGCTACAGCACTTCTAGCTAACAAGGTAAAAGTTGTGAAATGGCAATCTATTTTTCTTGTTACAAGGTTTTTTAAACTAAAACTGTCTAATTAAGAATTAACACCTAAATTATTTTTATTTTTGACCTAATAAACAGACACCCATGACCTTAAGTGAGGCATTTTCTACCCAATTAAACAAGATCCTACTTACACCCACGAAGAAGAAGGTGAAGGAGAAAGAAAACCTCTACCCTAAAACCTTCATCTTACTTCATACTTATTACTGTATTTTAAAACTCCAAACTTCAAGTCCTTCACTGTGTGATGCTAAACGCTTCTACTCAAACTACAGAGCAGCGATTCTAGTTCTATCAATTAATTAGTGTATTAATTTTGGAAGCCTTCTCCAAGGCCCCTCAGGTCAAAAGCAGTGTTCTCTTGAGGGTCAGTGTGCCCAACAGCACAGAAAACCCAAAACTCTCAGTGTCCAGGGTTCCAACACCTTCTCTGCAGATCTCAGCTGGAGCAGCTCTCTTGGCTGCTGGACAGTGTCCCCGAGTTATGGACTGACCACAGAACCATGGCTTCAGGTTTGGGAATGTAGGTCATGACATGTGCCCCAAGCCTGCCCAGCTCCAGCTGTGACAGCATCTGCAGCTGTCTTGGCCATTCCCTGGGGCTCTGCTTCCAGCAGCAGGAATGCCACAGGGAGTTACTGACAGCACCTGGGGACTGGGGAGAACACCTGGAGACAGAGCCTTGTCTAAGAAAAGATTATTTTAGTTAGTTAAAAAACAGCTCACGTGGATTGGCCAATTCAATTTCTTTCCATTGCATTGGAAAAAAAAAAATAGATATAAAAATCCTTTACATGAGCCTCACTTAGCTCATATTGAATGGTATAAAGCAATGAATAAGGTACCTGGTGAGTTTATACTAAGGTAATTTTAGAAATATGAACAAGCTACACTTAAGCTGCACTTAGCAAGATACACTCTGTATTTTGACTACATTGCAAATTGACCCCCAGCACCTGTGGCCCTTGCCCTGAAACAGCTTTTTATCTTGAAGTAAGCCAGACTTATTTCAAGTTCACGGATGAGTTTTCCTCAAAGCCAGTTATAATTCCATTTATCTCTGCCTTCCACCTGTGTCAAGGTTTTGTTGCATGTGAATTTACACAGATTTTGCTCAACACAATTGTGTGTGGCAGGTGAAGTGTGTTTTTATGCTTCAAAATTAAATGCTGTAGTAGAGGACTGCAGCAGTGGAGTAACTTCACTAAACTCTCATAGTGTTTGATCTGTTGTGCACGAGATTAAGACACACACATCTGCTGCCACTGAAATAATTACCTGATTTTTTTTTTGGCATGACAGCAGATACATGAAAAACTGCAAGGCAATCCCCATCTACCTGCAAATATTCCAAATTCCTTGCAAAATTCTTCCAGTAGACCTCTCCCTTTCTGCCTCTTTCTTCCCTCCCTGATGTCCTTTTGTAGTTCTTGTCACTGGCCTACTCAAACATAAATCATGTTCCCATGTTTTAGCTTGATTTTACTTGTCTGGATTATTCAGTGCTCCCCACATTGTTAAGATGCAGAATGTTTCCTCTCACTGAGGAGCATTTAAAGAAAGGGGACAGGAAAAGCTTCTGGGGTTTCACTGAGCTCGTGTCAAATCTTGAAAATATATTCTCTGGATAAACCACCAACAGTAAATCTAGTGCTTTTAGTTTGAAAAGGTCAAGCCTTTTTTCCTGGCTTTCTGCTGCCTCTGCTGCACTCTTTTTTCTTTTGGCCAGTGATTCCAAATCTGAATAATACTCACAAATCTTTAGGCTACTGTAAACCCTAAACTATATTAGAGGTATGTGACCTTCTCATGAAGAACTGAACCACTGTCAGATTGAAATGTGCCTGCTGGAAAATTGAAAGATTCTTGTCTGACCAACTGTATTCCTTCTCTGATATGTAAATTAGAGCTAGAAGTCAAAAAAGTGGTGTAAAATTATGTAGAGAGCTGTTATGCACATATATCTAGGGCCATAAATAGCTACCTGTGGATCTAAGTGTCCTATAGTATAAACAGATAAATACTTATATGTGACACCCATGATGCAGATAGAGATAATCTGCATGTATTTAGAGTTATTTAGTTATTTTTAAATTATTTTTAGAATTGGTTGCTAAGTATTTTGGTGTTTTTATCATCGTTATATCAACCTTTCTCCGCAGAAGTTAAGTACATGTACATGTGTAAATGCAAAATTTTAAAAAAATATATTGCTCATTGCACTGGAATTTCAGTTCCACTTAGATAATGACCTTCACTAGAAAAAAGAGATTAGTTCTTCATTTCTCTTCTGATTCCCACCTTTTTTTCATAGTTTTCTTTCTCCTCATCACACTATGAGAAACAGATGACATTGCTTTAAAAAAGAAAACCATAATTTTGAGATTCCCCAGCACTGCAATCTTATGGAGATTACTCAGTAAAACAAGTTTTAATGTTAATGACCAAATTATTAATTCTTATTATTATAAGAATTAGTATGTAAACATGCAAAAACTGGAAATGATTTGGTTTGGCTGAATCTGATAATTATAGGCGAGGCTTTCCCATCCTATTTGTAAATGAAAGAACTTCTAAAATTCTAGACTTTTTTGGTCATAGGTTTGGTTTCAGTAAAACAAGACATCTTGAGAGAAAATACCTTGTAATGACAGTAATCGACCAGTTGTGGTTTGAAATCTGTGCTTGGAGGTAAAATCCTGACTGCAATGATGTGATTTTACCCAGCAATGCTTAATGAGGATGGGGGATGTGTCCTGCACACCTGTTCTGCACATTTGGGATATTTTTGTGGCACAGGTTGTGCAGGGACACCCCTCCTCTTTCATGCAGTGCCTGCCACTGAGGCACAGGGCAAACTCTGACATTAATTACACTGGTTGCTTAGGCTTGTGCAGACTCAAGGTTTCTCCTTTAACTAAGTTTTGATCGTTTTGTATTTCAAATTATTTTCTTTTCCTAATCACCAGAGTGCACTGCACTGTCATGTAGTTTAGTTACAATCCTTGTGTTTTCTTTAATTATTCCCATTTCCATACCTCAAAAATATGAAAAGGTTCTCTTGTCTTTCCTTGCAAACAGGCTAGAGCAGCTCCTAAGGGAAGAATTTCAGAGCGTAGCTGTACAAAATGTGTTTTAGAAAACAAACTGAGTGCAGTGCCCAGAAATCACTTTCACTTGGCTTTGAACTGAATATTTGATACCACATCCAAAGCTTGATGCTGCAGCTTCCTATTCTTCAGTACCCTCAAATACAGATAAACATCTCCAGAAAAACAAGGCACAGATATTAATCAGTTCCAGAGCATTAATTATCTGAGGCCCAGATGAGGAGAGTCTGGAGGAATGGAGAGGGAGTTCTGTAACAGGAGGGAAATGCCCAAGGCAGGTGATTTCTGAGCGCTGACACTGGAGCAGTAAAACCTTTCCCAAAACTGCTGCAGGGGTGGCTGTGGCACGTCCTGTGGTGGGCACTCATTCCCCTCCTGGTCTGAACTGTTCCCTCCCGTTTCCAAATTAGGCTCCCCCTGTCTTGGTGGCTATGGGAGTGCTCTGGTGCTCCTGCAGCATCCCGTGGGCTGCGCTCACCTGGGCTGGCTCTGCTGCTCCCAAAGCACCACATCTCCAGAGCCCCTCACCACAGGAGGGGCTGTGGGGGTTCTTTGGGAAGGAAACACAACTCTCTTGTGCCCAGCTGCCAAATATTCCCCATTTTCAGTTAACTTCGTGCCTCCTGTTGCCATGGAAACAAGAGGGAGCTCTGCACACTCGTGGTCCTGCTTGCAAGGAGCTGTGGGTTATCAGGGAAGGGCTGTGATGCACCTGAAGGGCTTGGGTTTAGTTTTCCTGTCAAAATTCTAGCTTTGAGCTGAACACAGGAATTTTTGGAGTCTACCCCAAGACTTGGCTGTGACTGCCCAGTTCAGAGCTTGTACATTCTGTGGTTGGAGAATGTCTAATGCTCTCTCATCATGGTTTCTTCAAATTAAGAGATCAGCATAAGTGGTTGTTGCATGTCCCTGAATTGCAAGCCTGTGTCAGAAAATTAAAATGCTGAAGCCCTTCAGTGCAGGACCAGCTTATTTAGTGAACTTTTTCGTTTGAGTACTGCACAAAAGTCAGACCTATCCAAGAGGCTGGATATGAGATAGAAACACCAGAGGGGAGACAGATGAACAGAGAAACTCAAGAATGCAGTGAGAGGAAGCCAAGGTTCCTGCCTGGCTGGGCAGTGATGCCAGAAGTGCAGTAAAACACAGAGGGGGAGAGAGGATGATGTGGGTCCTGGCCAGATGCATAATAGTTCAGGTGATAATTCAGAAAAAAAAGGTTACCTGATCATCCCTTCTTCACACAGCAGGTCAAAAAGGAGAAAAATCCCAGCCTTTGGGATATCCTGCTTTTGTGACCAGTTTCACTGTCACAGCTTTCTCTAAATACTTTCAAACATTGTAGTAAAAAAAAAAAAAAATCAAAGAATTCAAATTTAATTGAGACAAAAAGGCAAACCTATTAAAGTATATGGTTTCAATTGTTTGATCAATAATGTTAAGCCCAAAGGTAGTAAAACTTTTTTCTTTTTCAGGATTTTGAGCTGAACAACGAGCTGAAAATGAATGTGTTAAATTTGCTGGAGGAAGTTTTGAGAGACCCTGACCTTCTGCCACAGGAAAGGAAAGCTACTGCAAACATACTGAGGTAAAGCATCTCTAATTATTTGACATGTTAACTGTAGCACAGTGAGCTAGACTGTGTATCATAGAATTCACAGGGTCGGGTTTTCCTCCAGAGAATTTAATTTGGAAGGATTACTAAGTGCTTTATGAGCCATAGAGCAGAGTCTGGTTTAAGTTTCATTGATAAAAATACCTGTATTGGAAAGCTTTGCTGCAGAACAGCTGACAGCCATGAGTTCAGCCTTCAAGTATGAGTGAAAACAGCTTTGGCTACAGAGTGTGACTATTTTATGGCCGCTGATTTTCAAGTACATTGTTACACAATCCTGAGGAGCAGTAAACACTTAAAGACTGAGCAATGATTAAATAAATAGATAAATAAATTAGTTGCAACATTTACAGAGTAAGGAGTGATTAAAAATAAAACATCTTGAAAAACACAGATAAATATATGGTGTGCTTTTTAAACATTTATCTAAGTATTCTGCAGGTAAACCAATAGGTGTGCAATAAATAAGAGTGTGCCTGAATTTTGCAAGACCATTTTACAGGTTTCCAAAAGATGTATGAAAAAAATGGCTGAAAAAAAATCACTTGTGAGGATGAATACCAAACAAAATATAAGAAACACAGATAGGTTCTTATTAAAAGCACCCTTTTTCTTACATAAACAAAAAAAAATCCTCCTTTTAACAGTACGGTGTGTGCTGCTGTTCCAAGTAAAAACATGAAGTTTGTTTTATATGTTTCTTTGAAAGAGACAGCAAGTCAAAAGAGCAAGAAAGATGAGGATGACGTGGGTTTTGATAATGTGTGTGACAGCAAAGGTTCTACTCAGAGTGGATAAAATTACCTTAAAGCTTTCAGCTTCCTAAGGAAGTGTTTGAAAATAAGGTTGGGTTGACTGCTCGTGGCAGAGTAATGGATGGATTTATAGACCTCTACCATACAGGATGGTCAACAATTTCCTGTACCCAGTTTCAAATTCCACTAGCAGTTGCATCAAAACCCAGACCTTTGTATTTCTGTGTAAACGATTGTCTCTCTTTGCATCCTTTTACTGATGTTCTAGGAAATGGTTGTTATTGTTTCTCCTCTCTCCTCTCCTAAAACTGATTACTGAGCACACTGTCTAATGGTGAATACAGCTCATCAGATATTCCCATTTTTCCAAATTTTTCAAAAATTCAGACTGAATTTTTGACCGTTCTCTAAAATTTCATGTTAAATTTCCTTTTGCAAAGGAAAAAAGAAAGGAAAAGTGTGTTTTCTTTTAGCCTTGCCTGAAAACTCCTTTATTACTTTTTGAGACTGGCAGTGCTGCCAAACATACGTGGATGCTGGACAATGTGATGTGAAATATTTCAATGCTACTTCTATGTGAATTAATTTTCAATACAATTTCTTACCCTTTCAGTGGGAGGGGGAGATGTTCAGATCACCTTGGGGAAATGTCTGGTAGTTAACAGTGATTTCCAGAGTTTAGCAAACCACTGTAATTGCTGCTGGAGACACAGGCTCTCAGCAAGGCTATGGAGTTAACTGTGCAGTGTCACAGATAAAGTCACACACAAACAGCTGCAGATTATTCCTTGTGTCCTGTGAAGGGAATTCTCTGAATTTAGGCATCTTGGCTCTTTCTCCATGGACAATGACAGAACCCAGGCAGGGGCTTACTGTGAATCCCCTGGGATGTCCTAAAGACACCCAGGGTTTTGCAGAATGTGCAGAGATGCTCCCAGGGTTTGTGTTCCTCTCTTGGCTCCTGTTCCAGGGTCTGGCTTTGAGAAAAGCTGCTCAGCCTGTGCCCTGCTGCTTGGAGACATGTCATCTTCCTGTTTGCCTTCTGAACTGAGACCTGTCATCTAATAATACTCAGAGGGGAAATATGTATTACCTGGGACTGAAGGGCTTTTTTTTTTTTTTACTCTTGTTTTACTGAAACCAATTTGTTTGAAGATTTCTGACAGCATGCTTTTCATAAGAAAGCACAGATCTGTCGTAACTGGAAGTTTTGATGAAATTTTCATTCAAAAGGTTTCTCTGGCACAGGTTGAAAATGGGAAGAAGGAGTAATCCAGTTGATGTGCCCTTCATAAAAATAATCACTCACCCACTTGCTAAGTGAGTGCTATAAAATTTTGCTGTTCTGCAGAGGTGCTTGCTGCAGGCACTTTATCTAAAACATGTATTTTATCAGAATTCTAGGTTGCCTGTCAGCTGTCACTGTAGGCCCTGGCTTTCCCCACATCTCAGTTTTTGTAGTCTACTCTTGAGTCTGAAAAGTTGACAAATGCAGAATGGGCTTAGGACAAGCATTTCTTGTCAAAAATTCAATTTCAAACATTCATGAAAAAGTTCATGCTTTCTGAGGCTTAACATGGGTATTTTCTATGTCTCCTTGAAGGGTATTGAGTAAAAATATAACTTTTTACAAACTGCCCCAGCCTTTGCATGCATGCACATCTTTGGAAAATCCATCCCCTTGCTAGCAGAGATCAGAGGAGGAAAGGTTGGTTTGTTTTCCAAAGATACATCACAGTCAGCTCTGGAAAAGGCTCTGTTTAGAATATGAATGACAAGGAAAATGTTGATGTGAGATGCTGAGCTGCTTCATGCCTTGAGTCATCAAACAAAGCAGCTGGTATTTCTTGCATGATGGGATTTCTGTTGTGTGGACTGACAGAGTTTCTCTTCAGGGTAAAAAAAGCTTTTTTTTTTTTTTTTAATTCAGTATCTGTTCTGAAAGCTAGGCAAACCTCTCAATGTACATTTTGCTTAAGATTTTATCAGACTGGTTTACTAACCCCTGAAATCCAGATAAAATTTAATTGATAATGAAGTAGGAAGGTATACATTCAGACTGAACAGCAGTGAATAACTTCAATAGATAAACCTATCTGAGGAAAAACAGGTTGCTTCAAGAAACAGCTCCTCCTTCTTTTTCTTCAGACTAAACATAAATGAAATCGAGGGATGTGCAGATGTCAAAATGTGATGGATGAACAATTTTTCTGCCTTGTATGATCTCACCAAACAACACATTTCAGGCTGACTTGCACTAGATTTTAAGTATTTTTTATGCTCTGTGTACCACAAAGATAGGATGAGACACCTGCTAATGTTTTCAAGTAGAAAATTATCTTAATATTTGGCCTGGTCAGGCATGAAGAATGGTGAGACAGAGAGGGAGAGAATGAGAGAGAGAGAGAAAATCTTGACTGGTGATTCTAGGAATTAGAAAGATATTTCTTTTGTGTTTTTTCCCTTCATTTTTGAAGGTACTGGAGGAGTCACCTTAGTCCTCCCTAAGGGTGACCCTGCTCAGGACAGCTCTTCTGTGTCTTAGTTGAGTCTTGTGACTCTTTCCACAAGGATCTGCTTCTTCCCAGCTCCCAGGAGCTCTCCAGGGACTGCAGTGGGATTGTCCAAGCAGGGCTGGGCAGCTCAGTGAGTGTCCCCAGTCCTCTGCTGAAACTGGGTGTCCCAAGGCTGACAACAGCACAGACTGAAGTGGAAGCTGCTATTGATGCTGTAAAAACAAAAACAAAAACAAACAAACAAACAAACAAAAACAAAAAAAAACTTATACGCAGTCTACAGGTCTGTTGTCCTCTGCAGATTTCACTGAATAATCCTTATGGATAAAATGAGAGTTGTTTGGGTATTTTTCATGAGTCCAGTGTGCTAGGAAAAAAAGCATCTGTTTCGAATGACAGATTGAAAATCTGCATTAAACATGAGATGTCATGGTAGAGACTATCAGGAGGCAAAGGTGGGGAAAAGTTAATTGTTTTCAGTCTTTTAAGAATCCCATATTTCATACTTTATTTCATATCAAGCAGATACAACAATTTCTGTATCAAAGGCGAGAACCTGATCCAACACAAAGTTGTATTTAAGTAACTCATATGATGGATTTTACAAGATTGATGAGAATGCCTGGGGCAGAGGGACAGGGCCTGTGTGGCTTTCATTGCCATTCTTGTCACAGGGTGAACAACACCTTCCTGCAGACCCCAGGCATGAGGAGCAGCACAAAATAAGCTGCTCTGCAGGACAGATTGCCAGGCTATTTACAGGGACTGAGGCTGCATTCTGTTATTATCCGGGCAAGAGGCTTAGGGTTCTCCTGGAGAGGTAAACACGCCTTGCCCGTCAGACACAAGGTGTTTCCAGCCCTTATGGAAGAAAATAAAATAATAAAAAAAGTGTTCTGTGTGGATTTGGAAAGCTGCAAATGAAGGGAAGGAGGTGTGTGAGATCCTGTTGATGTGTGTCTGCATTAATTTTTAAGAAGTTGTAATTATGTGCCAATATGCTACATCAGGGTAGATGGTGTTTGATAAATACTTACTTTTGTCTAGTTAATTTTTGACCCATTACTCGGAAATGACCATAATAATCACAGGTTTTCTGCAGCAGAATTGAAAACATTCATTAACACTTTTATAACTGAAAGGAGTACAAGGAAAGGCTGCAGTTTGCTGTCCATTTCCACACTCTGAGCTCAGTGTGGGACACTGAACAGGACAATTGCCAGGATTCATTAGCTGAGAGATCTTAAACCTCCAAGGAAATATTTTACCTTACATGTCTCTGATGTTGTAACAGTTTGTAGACTTTTACCTAAAGCAAGATACTGCTTTTTAGGTTACAGATTTTTTTTTCTTTACCTCCTCAATTGCAGATTTAAGATGTATTTTAAATAAACTGTTTTACTGATCTATGATAAGGTTCTATGAAAACCTTGTGCAATGTTCTGCTACTTTATTTTTCAGGACCCTTTCTCAGGATGATCAAGATGATAACCATTTGAAAATAGAGGATATCATTCAGATGGTAAGCTTGTTTTGGAAGTTAAACATAAATACTCCTACACAGATAGTCATACAATATAGAAATGTTGTGTGTTTGGATCAATAAAATGCAACACAACTGCAACTTGTAAAGCATTTCTGGATGAATATACTATTCTTTTACACCAGGAATGTCCATTTCCATTTAGAGATTGTAATATTTTGGAGCCCATATCAAAAGTGAGCACGTTATAACTTTAGTACTTGGGTGAAATCTCAAGAATTAAAAAAGGGGCAAGATATTAATATATATGAAACTATAAGTACAGAATGTGGAGAGTTTAATTAACCTGCATTCACACTCCTGGCTGGTGTGTGCCTGTTTTATGAGTTCCCAGGCGGGTGTTTTTGTTTGTCTGTGATTGTTATTAATCCCTATTTCTCCTTACCCCGGAGTTAATTACAACCCTGTGTCGAAGGTTCCCAGGCAGCTGCTCATGCCCTGTGGCCCACAGGGAGACCCCTCAGTGTTCCCCTTGCTTTTGCAGCCAGACTGCCCCAAGCCTGAGTGCTTTGAGACGCTGTCGGCCATGGAGCTGGCGGAGCAGATCACCCTGCTGGACCACGTCGTGTTCCGCAGCATCCCCTACGAGTGAGTGTGCCACCAACCCATCTGGGGGGGCTTAGATTAGTCCCTGCCCTTTGCCCAGGCATCTGCAGCAGGCAGGAGCTTTACTGAGGTGGCCAGCACCCCAAAAATCCCCTCTGGTTGACAAGGTCTTTAGTAATGGCTGATTTGGTCTATTGCAGAATGAATTATTTATTTAATAGACACAAAACTTAACAGACGTAAGACTTAAACTAATACTGCACAGGAATAAAGACAAAAAGAAAACATTAGTAGGTGTATACAGCACAGGGTGAAAGGTACCTCTTAATGTCACAGCTAGGGAAGAAATAATAGAACTTAGGATTCAATGGTTCTGACTATCCAGTTGTTGGTGGGGTCTGACATGGAGATCCTTTCCCACAGTCCCCGGGGATGTAACCACAGAATCTGTGTCCAAACTACAGGGAGAAGTCTCCAACACTTTCAGGGTGTAGGAGGCCTCTGCCTCTGTGATAACTTGTGTGTCTTCTATAGTTTGTAGAGCAGTGTGTCTCAGTTGGGAATATTTCTTTTATCTCTCCCCACATCTGCTCTCCAGACTAAGATGTTGATTCTTAGCTGATTCCTGAGCCCTTTTGGTGTGAGAAATGGCCCTTGCTGGGTTCCAGCCCCTGGGTTACCTGTCCCATAACTGCACCAGCTGTCTGTGGTAGAGAGGGGAGGACAGTCCTGTCACAAGTGTCCCCTGGGGGAACAGAGGCCACCAGGCTGGGCCAGCCACCACACCCCAACACAGCCCTGACAAAAGGGTTTGCACACATAAAGGGATAACGTGGTGTAAATAGGGTCACCATGCTGGAAATTAGGATGCAGTGACGGGGGAGAGGGGATTTAGAGAGAAATAAATCTTCTTTACAATATTTACCATTTCAGACAGCATTAAAATGGTATACTGGGATGCTGGAATTAGTGTAAAGCTGTGTGATTAGCTTCCAGCAAACTGAGGTATCCTTGAAATCTGCTTAGGCTGTGGTTACAGACAGACTCTCTAGTATGTTTATGAACATGTTTGCTTTTTTCTCTCCCATCAATGTCTAGAGAGTTCCTTGGGCAGGGCTGGATGAAAATGGATAAAAATGAGAGAACACCCTATATTATGAAAACTAGCCAACATTTTAATGATGTAAGTACTCTCAAATACAGATTAACTTTCTAGGAACCCCATGGGCTGTCTCTGACCTCTGGAACAAAAATACTGGGTTTTGTTGCAGTGTGATGTAATGTGTTACCTATCAGTGACTGAATGCTTCAGCCTCTTTGTAATTAAGCATCTAAATCAAGCAGATGAAGATTCTTGTTTCAAATAACCAGTACTCAGCTTCTCCATGGAAATTTAGGAGAATAGAACATTTTAAACTGTAGCACAATGCCTTTCAGCAAGAAACTGCAATTTCTGCAGAGAGATACAACACCACTTCTCTTTAACACCTTGGTATCCCTAAACACATCTTTCTCCTTTGTCATTTTGCTTGATTTTCACTGGGACATTTCCCAATCAGGTTTGTGACTGATGGCTTGAAGACCTTCCCATTGCATCCTCAGCCCTTCTTCCCTGTCCCCATCCCCTCCACGTGCCTCGAGCTCTGTTCCCAATGTCCTTTCCCTGCGGTTTATGAAGAGCCATCATTTCTGTCATGCCCAGCTGGGGTGGGTGGTTTGCCTCATCCACCAATTCCTGACACGTTAGAAGGGGTTGTGCTTCAATTCCCTGAGCCCCTGCATCTCTCCGTGGCCAGATGAGCAACCTGGTGGCCTCTCAGATCATGAGCTACGCCGACGCGCCCTCGCGGGCTAGCGCCATCGAGAAGTGGGTGGCCGTGGCCGACATCTGCCGCTGCCTGCACAACTACAACGGCGTGCTGGAGATCACCTCGGCCCTCAACAGGAGTGCCATCTACAGGCTCAAGAAAACCTGGGCAAAGGTGTCCAAACAGGTGAGAGGACACGGGTTTGGTGTCCTTCCGGAACGGCCGCGGCAGGTGGTTCTAGATTCCGTCGCTCGCTGTGCCCAGGGGTTGGGACAGGACCCACCCCCCCTCCTGTGAATGTTTCTGATTTTTCACCACCTGGGACTGGCATTTCATGTCCAGGACTTCTCTGTGATTTTTTTTTTTTTTTTTAATGTGTGAACAAAATGTCGTTGACATAATTGGCGGGTGACAAAGACTGTTTTTCCTGAACTGCTGAAATGTTCAAGTAAACTACATTCAGGTATTTTCTAATAGACACATCTGGGTGGTTACAAGCTATGGTTAAAGTCTGGTCAGGTGCCTCAAATACAAACTGTGTGTGCAGAAAGCCTTTATAAAGGTCAGAACCTCTCAAATTCCTGAGATTTTTCTACCCAGAAAGAGACTGGCAATGTAAAGTCTTCTTTCTCATTTAGGAGCTCAAGTTTAGGTGCAGCAAACACCTCTCTTAAACCTTTACCTGGCTGCTGAGAATGTCAGCAAAATCTGTGAGGATTACTGCCAGCCACAAAAACAAGACACACACATGACAAGAAGGCCTGTCAGTATGAAGATAATCCAGACTTTATGTTCTGTGTTCTAAATAGTTCAGAGAAATGCAATTAAAATATATTCTGGCTGTACCACCTTCTCCAGTCAGCTTTTTCTCAGCTGCTTCACAGCTGGTGCTATGCTCTTCTATGTAAAAATCTGTTAAAAATTCTTTCAATAGAAACTTTTACAAGTGAGTTTACCTCCAAAAAGTTTTATGGACAGAATTTGCTTGATTTTTAAGCTTTTCAATTAAAAAAGAAGGAACCAAACCCACAGCAGATTGATGTTGTAGCACAGTCCTCTGGCACCTATTGGGAATGCAATCTGGGTTTTTCATCAGCCTGCTACATAGAAGAAAGTGACTCTGTCTGCCTACAGCTCTCTCTTAATTGGAAATTCAGTTTCAAATATGATGAATTTCTCATCATTCGCTACACTCAAGTCTCAAGTAGCATGAACAGGCTGAAAATCAAATTTATTTCACTTAAGAAGGAACCAGGTTCTGGTGGTGCCCTGACAGTGATTTGTGTAAGACATGACTATATTCTCATTTATATACTCAGCTTTTCTCTGGAACTTGGAGGCAAACTCAGGGCAAGGCAGTGACCTTCCCTGGCTGCCACCAACTTCAGGAAATGCAGCTGAGGGTCCTCAGCAGCACATAGGATCTGTTATATTCCTGTGTGCACTGAAGGCTGAATTCCAGACCATTAATGCAATAAATGTGTGGGTTTTCCTCCATTTCCAGGGTAATAATATTAGCATAAATGCAGGTTCTGTGTATCACTGATAGGGCAACTGTAATGCTGCCTAATCTCCATTTTCAGAAAGACAGGAGGAACTGCAGTAAAGCTGAATTCCTAATGCCTGTTGTACTACTCTTGAAAATGGGGTGGGGATGATAAGTGAATTACACCTTTGATAGAATCTAATTCCAATCATTTACGTGCTCCAGCAATGACATTTGTGATACATTTTCTTTCTAGACAAAAGCACTCATGGACAAGCTTCAAAAGACTGTGTCATCTGAAGGAAGATTTAAAAACCTGAGAGAAATGCTCAAAAAGTATGCCTGTCTACAGTATACAACTGTTTTTTGTTGTAAACAGTGGATAGTTCATGTTAAAGATTAATTTGCTTTGATTAAGTTTAATTTTTTTTTCCTAATAACCTTTTAAATTCTAGGTTGATTCTATTTGGCATTATTGTTTTGCTGAATATGCTGTGATTGAATACCCCTGATGGGTAAACATAGTAGCTCCAGAGAATTACTGAAACAAATTAAACTATTTTTCTGTGTGAATATTCCCTGTTAGGGTTTCACTTACACTGATAAACTTTTTCAATAAGTGTAGAGCCAGCTTTATAAATTAAAGTGTTTATGAAAAGCAGGATTATTCTAGCTAAGAATTTCAGGGCTTTGGGACTAAGCCTGTGTCAGGTCACAGACCCATGTGTATGACAATATATTATGTTTCTGACAGTAAATTGTGAGAGGGACAAAAAGACAGGACAAAGGCACAAGTATATTTCTTCTCCTGTGGCCTCCCAGCCTGCTGGAAAACAGCCTGTTTGTTTTTTTTTTTTGTGCAGCAGTCCTTGAATATTGTTTTCTCTAATTGATTTGCCAGATTGTGTTTGACATTCTGTAATTTGGGTTTGCAGGATATTCCATGTCAAGTGTTCTGCAATTTATGTACTGATTCCAGCTGCATAAAAAACTGATTTTTTGTGAGGTTTGTAATTGGAAGCAGGCTTTTCAGAATCGAGTGGCACAACTATCTCAAGTGATCTTAAGAGAAGCTGAGAACTGAACAGCCAGAATAATTAATGGTATATTTTTAAAATGGCATTAATATTAGACATTGGGCAGAATGCATTCAATTTATCTCAGGCAGATCAAACACAACTCAAGCAGAGCCAGTGGAGCTGTTTGTCCTGGAAAGGAATGCAAGCCATTGATTAGAACAGGGCAAAGTAATAAAGAGTTTGTGCAAGTTAGAAAAAAATGCATTTGCAAATGTAGCTGCAGGAAAATAAGCTGATTTGTTGGTTTACAGCTGTAACCCACCTGCTGTTCCCTACCTTGGGATGTACCTGACTGACCTGGCATTCATTGAGGAAGGAACACCCAACTTCACTGAAGAAGGCCTTGTTAATTTTTCCAAAATGAGAATGGTAATTTTCAGTTTCTTACATGCTTGGGCAGCAGGCGTTTAATTGTGTGAGTTAATTATTGATTTCATTGTGACTCCTCTGGATTTACCTTTGGAGAAGGTGCTGTGCAAGAGAGGCAGCAATTGGAGAGCAATTCCTCAGCCCAGTCTTCTATCACCACCTTCTGGCAGGCTGGGCATTTTCACAGGCTGAATTTGTCCCCACTTTACTTGCTCAGAAAGGACAGCAAAAGCAGCTGCCTGAAGCTCATGAAGGAGCAAGAAAAAGCTTTTTTACATAACCAGAATTACAGGAATGCAGTGAATCAGCAGGAAGCAGTAATCACAATGCTCTTTTCAGAGTGTCTGGCTCTGTTCTATCGGAAAAGCACTTTAAAGTTGATGCCTCTCCCACTGCCATGTAAAACTGTTTTGTAACAGCTCCTCTGAGTGAGGAGTGGAAATTTCTCCTCTAATCACAACTTAATGCCCATCTTAGGGCTACACTCCTCAGCAGTGACTCGAGGCAGAGAGCAGGGAGGTTTCATTATGGGCAGAGAATGATTTCACTCGGGGTGGCTGTTTGATTTGGGAAAGTAAAGTCCTGGGAAGTGGCTGGGAGATGATCCCTTCCCTTCCCTTCCCTTCCCTTCCCTTCCCTTCCCTTCCCTTCCCTTCCCTTCCCTTCCCTTCCCTTCCCTTCCCTTCCCTTCCCTTCCCTTCCCTTCCCTTCCCTTCCCTTCCCTTCCCTTCCCTTCCCTTCCCTTCCCTTCCCTTCCCTTCCCTTCCCTTCCCTTCCCTTCCCTTCCCTTCCCTTCCCTTCCCTTCCCTTCCCTTCCCTTCCCTTCCCTTCCCTTCCCTTCCCTTCCCTTCCCTTCCCTTCCCTTCCCTTCCCTTCCCTTCCCTTCCCTTCCCTTCCCTTCCCTTCCCTTCCGCCAGGTTAAGTGGAATAATTTGGTGCAGAATTCTTTCTTTGTGTGGCTCAGCTGAAGCCACACTGTGTTTGCACTGACATCCTTGTGTTCTTTTGGAAGATCTCACACATTATCAGGGAAATCCGGCAGTTCCAGCAGACCTCGTACCGCATCGAGCACCAGCAGAAGGTAAGGCTCCTGCCTGCCACTGCCACCAGGCTGTGCCAGCAAATCCTTCTGAGATACAGCTGGCACTGACAGCTGAAGGCGGTGTCTGCTGCTCCCACACATGGAGGAGAGCACAGACAGACACACGGACGGGTCCTTGGGGCGGTGAGACCCTCACCCTGCAGGGACTCTTTGTTTGATGCCTTGTAAAGAAATTTTTTGCTCCTTTGGAAGGTCTCTGGGGACTGCAGCCTTCGAGGGTGTGAGGGGTTCAGAGAGAGATGTGTTGTCCCTGCCCTGAGATCCTGGGATGAGGGTCAGGAGATGCCCCAAGCACCTGCTGAGGCATCCTGCAATTCTTTTTCCCTTCATCCTTCTTGGGAGTGATGCAGCTGTGACCAAAGCTGGTCAGTGCCTTCAGAGGAGACTCACCTCAGACTCCAGAAGAGCAGCTTGGGCTGAGGTAACCTGGCAAAGGATTTGCCTGTCCCTAAGAGTAATTGATCCTGATTAATTTCAGAGTGCTGCAGGTGCATCTTTATGCCAGCAGTATTTTGAGCAGCTGTTGGGTTTCCCAAGAAAACAACACCAGGCAGTCTCAGGATCCACAATGTGCTGAAAGGGAAAGACAGCTGGTAGATTTCTGTGTCAGTCACAATGCAGCCTGTCCCTCTGTGTTTCACCCCAGGTCACTCAGTACCTGCTGGACAAGACCCTCATCATCGACGAGGACACCTTGTACGAGCTGTCCCTGAAGATCGAGCCCCGGCTCCCCGCCTGAAGCACCCACCTGCACGGGGCCAGCAGGCAGCTCTGGGACACTGAACACAACCATGCATGCCTAAACACCACAAGAGAAACTCTGACAAGAATGCCAGCTCTCTTTTTCCAATAAGAGTTACAGGGTCTCACAGCCTTTCCCTCTCAGGCAACACAGAGTGTTGGAGGGGAAAGACAGACCCTTCCTACCCGGCTTAAGCAATTTCTTCTTTGCAAAGATCATGTTTGGCATTAGGGACCATGATTTCATGGAAAACAGGAGAGTTTCCTGTGAACAGGCACTCATTGCAGCCATCTCACATGGCAGTTCAAGGGTACAGATTTAAATGGTGGTAATATACTCAGGTGTGTTAGGATAAATAAGCAAAGTGAGGTGGCTGGGTTGATGGCTAACTATGTGTTCACTGAGGCAGTAATGGCTGTGGTGTTCTCACTGTGTTAATTTCCTTCAAAAATCAGAATTTTAGCACTCTTCTACTTTGGAGTGATATTAAGATAGCATGTAATAACTTCAGATCTGCAGTTGTTTGAAACACCTGCTGTACATTTAATGCTACTCTTCACAAAACATTTTCTGCTTTAAATGTCTCATCAGCCTTTTCTGAAGGTGACTGATTGTATCTATAAAAATTATTTGTAAATATATTTTTTACCAGTGAGAGTATTTACAGCACAGAGAGCACATGGGCTGGTGGAATAGTTGTAAATAGTTTGCCAGCTGGGAAGGTGAGGGACCCAGAGGGGTGGTGCAGGGGATGGAGACTCATGTTGCACACAGCCCTGGAAGAGGCACTTTATTTTCCTGCATCTCCTGCAGCTTGTCTGACAAGTCAGGCTACAGAGCAGTTTCTGACACACTGTGGAGAGAAAAGCACGTCTGTCTGGCAGCAGGTGGTGATCAGCAGTGAACCCTTGGAGCTGGAGTGACAATTTCATTTTATGTGGAATTGGTGGTTTGAAAAATGTCTGTTTTTTTTTTTCCTTTGGTTCAGCCATTTGGCACTGACTTACCTGCAAAATTGAACGTGTCAGTGGCAAACAGTGACTGCCAGCAAACACAAAGTATGTATTTTTATGGGAGCTGGTAGCTATCACTTGCATATATGTTTGAGCAAATGTGCTATTTGTAAATGTTTTCAGAGCCTCTGCTTTTGTGATGTACCAGGTAGATAGATGTCATTTCTACAGTAGTTGGTACTTCTTGTATTTTCCTCATCAAGAGTGGCCTGTTGTAGCTGCATGGGAAGTGAGCTCAAATGGTGTGAAAGGCATCATAGTAAAAAAACCGGTGTTAGCACTGTTGAAAACAAAAAATTGGCTGGAAAAGTGTCCTTTTCCAATGATACTCAGCCAGTTGAAGAAATAGGGCTATATCACCGAATACCTCCCTTAAATCCTCTCAGGGAGACAGATGTTTAGAATAGATTGTGACTTAGGCCTATTTGATCTGACATATCTCACACAGTCATGATGCTTCTGTAACGCTAGCAATGAAAAATGGACCTGCCTGGCTTGTGTTTTTTTGTCTTTATTTGCACTTTAATTACATTGCTGGCCCAGCCCAGATCTGCACAATGAGTTCCATTTGTTCTGTCTGAGTGTGACTGCCAGCATCTACAAATGTACCTTAGCAACTGTAAATTTCATTAAGGTCCTTCTCCACAAGGGCCATCTCCTTGTAAATAACTGCATGGGGAGGTGTCACAGATACTGGAAAATTCCTCCACTAGAAAAGCAGACAGCAGGAGAGATGGAAATGCTAGGAACACTTTAAGTAGTTCTGGCTAATGATTGCTGTAGAAATGTTACTTATAGAAGCTCTGTATTTTTAAAAATGTGTTTGTTTCTTTTGACTAATGATTGACAAGAAGCTGATTGCATCCCAATGCATGATATGAGGAGAAAAAAAAATCAAACATGGTTTGTTTGGACCACAAAACCAACTGACTGTGTATTTTCTGTACAGAAGCAGTTACCATTCAGTAGTTTCATAAAACACTTTGAAGTAACGGAGCAACAGGGAAAATGTGGTCCAAAAAAGTGATTTGTTATGTTGGTTTTATTGTTTCTTTGTTAACAAAACGTGTAACAGCTGTCAGTGTGAATGGGCATCTCTGTTGTATGCTATGAAGTGCTGCTTTATCTGCCTGTACCCCGTTTTACCAAATCTCCTCGATGTTCTTAGGGTTACAGGGTGCAGATCTCCACCGTGCTCCTGTCAGGCTGTTGTGTGCTGTCAGTGCACTGTGCTGTGCTCGTGTGGCAAGAGCAGGACACGGGGGCAGACCTGGGCTTTGCCGGAGGGGCTGGGCTTGGAATCCCTGGGAATGTGGTAGTTCAGCCCCTTCGGGAAAGCACATCCCGCTCTTGTGCCAAAGGTTGCCTCTTGCCCCGGTGGCCAATTTAGGTCAGAATCAGGAGGGTCGGTTGCTTGATCTGTGTTTGTAGCAACAGCAGCAGCAGAATTGTTTAAAAATTGTTATTATTGTGGTCACAGTAATGTTTAACTTGCTGATGGCTATCGTTGATGTTCTTGCTTGGGGATACAATGCTTTTGTTAAAGCACAGGAGGATGTGAGGATGCACCTTGTCGCCCACAGCCCTGGCCGGGGCTGTAGCCCCGTGAGCACAGCTGGAAACAGCTGGTTCTGCAGCTGGGCTGCGGCCGAGTGCTGCACCTCTGGGCGGCCCGAGTGCCTCTGCTGCAGCCCTGCTGCATGTTTCGGGGCTGCGGCAATCGCCAGAAGGCAGCAGCGACCCGCTTTAGTGAGAGGCTGTGCCCAGCTCCAGCGTGACCAGCTCAGCCCAGCGCTGTCCCCGTGCGGCACTGGGGCTCTCGCTCCGTGTGCCAGCGCACCCCAGCCACAGGGACAGAGTTCTCCATCATCACACGCCCACCCACCCTTTGCCTGTGCTGTTTCGGGCAGCGGGGCTCTGCCACTGGGGTCTCGCTCTGTTTTGGGATCTTGTCCCTCGCGGCGGGAGCGTCACAAACCCGCAAAGGGAGCTGGAGGAGCCCCGCCAGCGAGGATGCCCCGGGCAGAGCAGGGCCAAAGCGCCTCTCCAGTTGCCTTCCGAGCCCCCAGCCTGCCGGGGGATGCTCCGGGCCCGGCGGGGCCGTGCCGCTGGCCGCGATGGGGATAAAGCGATTTCTCAGCCACTGCTCCGCGGTGGCTCCAGGACCCGGCCCCGCATCAGCGGCACCGCATCAGCCCAGCCTGACCGCGGTGAGCCCGGGCCTGGGCAGCAGCACAGACGCGTCCCCTTCGGCGACGGGGAGCGCTCGTCACACGCTGACACAGGGTTAGAGTTGCCTTCACCCCCAGCCTTCGCCCCCAGCCCTGTCCCCCCGAGCCCGGCAGCTGCTGTTGGCGGCCCGGCCCCGGAGTGCTCACCCTGCGGACGAGAGCCTGTAGGATTCACACGGGCGGTGTGCGTGCATCTGCCCCTTCCCTCTGGCTAGTCCTGTGACACGCAGACGCGTAGCTTCGTGGTGAGAGGTGGCAAAGTGGCGCTGGTCACCCTGATTTCGGAGTAAGGAGGAGGTCCCCGTCCTCTTTCTGCTTTCCTAGTTTTTAAAACTGATTATTGTTCTGTAGGATGAAAAGGAACTGAACTATTTTAATTATTTATTAACTTAAACCATTTTGATTTCAGGACATGTTAATTATCCCTAATTTTCTTTCATGTGTATTATTTATTTTAAGGGTTTTACAGAAACATTGTTTTGTTTGTCTTTCATCTTTTCACTCTTAGCAACAACATTAAACCTTGATGATTTGAGACCCACTGAGACGTTTTTACCCACTCATAATTTTACTCACCAAGGGCAAAACCCTTCAGACCTCATTCAGATAATACCTTAGGCTTCACCGAGAGCTTTTCATAAGTCTTTGGGGATCTGGCTCTCAGCTATTTGCCTGTTACAGTTTCTGCCTCCAAAGGTCAAATGTCTCTGTCTAGGATGCTTCATGTCCAAAATGCTGCTCAGTGATTGTTGTTCTGTTGTACCTTTACTCCTGAGGTAGTCTCTGAAGTTCTGTTTCCTAGGACAGTAGATGTGCGTTTATTTGACAGATGTACCTGTATCAAACGTGTTACTTAGTGCACAATCCAGATGTTTTTGCATGTATAGCAACTTCTCTTTTGACCTGAGGTTATTGCTTTGTATTGTTAGTAAAGCACGCCAGGCAAGGTGTTGTGCCTGTGTGCTAATAAACACTCTTTTCTTTCCCGAGTTTCAAGAGTCCTCATTGGAATTTATTATTTTACCCACCGTCATGAATAATTCAATCTACTCCTTCTCAACTACTGAGTCCCTTAGAAAAGTAAGTCATTGAAGAGGAAAAACAAATAGGGGAAAATTCTGGGCCTGTACTGAGAAAGAATGGTTTGAATTGCTGAGTTTTACTCTTCCTTTTCACTCGTGGAGCATTGCAGCTGCCATGGGCATCACTGATAATAACTGACACTGTGTTTGAACTTGTGTCTGTACATCCCTTGCTTTCTCTGGGCTGCTGTCCTGCCCTGGATTTATAAGAACAGTAAAGGCAAATTTTATACACAGGAAGGGGCAGAAAACACAGTGGTTTGTGAGTAGTTTACATCCCTCCCCTTGTGACAGGAAGTCACATGGACACAAAATGACTTGCAAATTGAAGAAAAATAGTTGACAGAGGTTGGGAGTATAAAGCCAGGTCTCCAGCTAGTGTTACATGCTTTAGTCACTGGTTACAGCTTTTCCATGTTGAACTCAGTGATTTCATGAAAAAAGAAAAATTCCTCTTAAATTAATTTCAAGAATTAGCATTTTAAATAAGTAAACAGAAATGGCACAGCAGGTCTGGGTAAGAAGGAGATATAGCAAGTGACATAATAAAATCAGCTTCTATTCAGTACTTTATGACCTTGTGGCCACATCTTCTTCAGTCTGCTTACATTTCTGGTGTATCACATAAAAACTGAAATTAACTGAGAGAGCAACTTACCCTTGAAATTGTCAGCTACTGTCAATGGAAGAAAAAAATTATAATACTTCCCAAGTAGCTTTATTTAAAAGTCCTGCAGGATAATTTAATTTCAAGTTGTTTCCCCAACACTTTAAACCATTCATTTTACTTATGCCAAACAGTTGGCTGATTTACATCTTTATTCTAAGGCCATCATTTTAGGATCATGGAATGGTTTGGGTTGGAAGAGATCAGAAATCCCATCCATTCCCACCCCATCCATGGCAGGGACACCTCCCACTGTCCCAGTGCTCCAGCCCCAGTGTCCAACCTGGCCTTGGGCACTGCCAGGGATCCAGGGGCAGCCACAGCTGCTCTGGGAATTCCACCCTGTGCCAGCCCTGCCCACCCTGCCAGGGAACAATTCCTAATTCCCAAGATCCCATCCAGCCCTGCCCTCTGGCACTGGGAAGCCATCCTGGGATCTCCAAATAAATCTGAGAGCGCACAACCCTCTTTAATGTTGACCACAAAGGAAGCAGTGGATGCTCTGGTTACAGGTTACAAAATCCTCAGCTCTGTGAAGAAATTAGTCTTGACTGGTCGTACAAAGATAACAAATAAGAATTGTGAAGACTGAATTATGCCTTGAAAGTTACATTCCAGTGTTCTGGCCCTATTCCTGCATAGCCTTAAAAGAAGTACAATTTGAGAAGACCAGATTTTTGCTTGAAATTTCCGGTTTAAAGGAGGACTGAAACAGTGACTGGTGCTAGCTCCAGCTGCTGGAAACAACTCTGTACACAGGGGTTGGTAAATGTAGGGGCAGCAGAAACCACTTCAAGTTTGTTTCCTCAGAGTGGCACCTCCACTGTGTGACACTCTGGATTGGGTGGATCGGGCCAGAAACACTGACAGAATTGTTGCTGAAAACTTGTCTTGTCTCACTCCACCCTTCCTGGAAGTTCTGTGTTTATATGTACAAATCACATCTAGATCCTTGATATGTTTCATGTAGTGTGAACCCAGAACTTTTCCAGATAGAGAAAACACAAAGTCTTATCAGTGCCTCATATTCCACTTGAAATACCAATACTTTCTTTATTCCATTGTGTTTGCTGCAAAAATTTCATATCCAATGGGAAAACCACCTGAAAAAAGAGCAGCTTTTTCCTTCTCTAACCATTCCTCCCCATGTTTCCATGACAAAGAAATGCTGGATCACCATGGTGGAAAGAGAGAAGGTGTCCAGAGTTCAAGATACCTTGAGCTCTCTGGTTTTTGTGATACCTTGCCAGCTATGGTGTTCTGGTCATTACTGGTCTGACAATCAGAATTTATTCACTTGTGTCTGCAATGTAACAGGGGAAAAAGAAAAAAATATAAAAAGAAAGAAAGAAAAAAAAGAAAATAACCACTTTTTTTATTTATTTTCCAAAAGGTCATTTCCATGTGTAGGAAAACCTTTTCTCCTCCCTTTAGCCAGAAAGCACACTGCTAATTATAGACAGCCTTTCCTCTACTCTGCAGTGGATGTCCTGTGAAGAGCAACTTCAATAATTTAAAAATAGCTGGGGTTATTTTTAAACTGTTGGTTGGGCCTCGTTGAGCTCTTTATGTAGTGGAGATGTATTAGCTCCTTGAGGAGCCTTTCTCTGGAGGAATTACAGGTGTAGGATGACTGCTCCAAGCCTGCTTGTCCCCTTGGCCAGTGTGTGCCCATGACTGACACCAAGTGCTGGATTTACCTCTCCTGAGGGATGCAGGGGCTGGATCCCCTCAAAAAGGGATTTTCCCCCAGCCTGAGACCTTGGGGGCTGCACAGTGTAAGGGGATACTGAGAATCCACAGTCATGAGGAATTCTGAGTGACAGGTCAGGGTAACCCCTGGGTATCAGCTGTGTTTGCTTCTCTGCCTTATTCTGAATCCCAGGAATTACAGACCCCTGGAACTCGAAAACCAGGAATTGCCATTACACCAGGGGCCAATCCAGCCTCTAGCATGGAAGGACACTGTGTCCAGTGGCTCCTTGCTGCTCTAATTTAGCAGAACTCTGAATCAGCAGCAGGAGAGACACTGGTCTGTGACCTTGCAAAGATCCTCAGGACAAACACAGCACCCTCCAACCCCTAATTCCAGGCACAGAGAACAGCTCAGCTCATCACTTCTGTCCTGACTCCTTCCACTGCTAACAAATTATTAAAACTTCACTTCAAATTAATTGTCTTCTAAATAATTGTCCCAATCAGAAATTTGTCTGGGTCTTAGAGGTAACTGCCCTGCCCAGCAGCTCCCACAACAAGATGTGCAGGGGCAGGTGGATTAATGTGAACTGCAACTGAATTAACACTCAGCTGCTGCTGCCTCCCCAGCATGAGCAATGAAACCACAACAGCATTTTAGTTGTTAGATAATTACATTAGAGATTAAAATAGGGCATTATTTATGAATGATCCTTGGCATCCCAACTGTTTCAGTAGCTGAGTTTCTCACACAATAGACCACAGACCAGTAGTAAAGCCAAACTGTTTTTTAAGTATTAATGATATCTTCCTCAGAAATCACTGGAGAACTTGCTAGCAATGTTTTTCCAGGTGTTTGTACTGTAAATTCACAGTCTGGGGTTTGCTTGCATCTTCTGTTCTCCAAGGATCTCAGCTGGCAAACAGCTTGAACCTCTGCATAATCTAGCTAGGCACTTCATGGCATCACATGTTTCCAGGGGAAGTCCTGGTCTGTTCAAGGCCTTTATGAAAAAAATGTAAGAAATGTAAAAGTAGGTGTGTGCCTCCATCATGAGCCATGGATTGGCTGTGCCCATATTTTCTTACTCATGTTACTTCAAAAAATCCACAGCTGGCTTTTTTTTTTCTTTGTCAACACCAGGAACACAGTTGTTAAAAACCTCATGTACCTGAGAGGCTGTTTCCAGATGCATTGATGTGGAATGGCTGTTTTGGTTTTAATTACTGGGGGTTAGCATAGCTCCTATTAGCCCAAACAAGGCATGATATTTTGGGGGAGACATGTCTGTGTTTTGTAAAGTTTCAAAATTCTGAAATGTGCGTTTAGCACATCGGGGTGTAAAATTAAAAGAACATTAAATGTACAAAGGGAAAAGGACTTTTAAGTCTTTGATTTTCAGAAGCTGCACAATGCTGGCCTCTGTGCTCCTCTGTCAGCCTTGACACATATTCAGCTCAGGTGGGAGCAGAGCCAGGTGAATGAAACTGATTATTCCAAACCATTGTGTGTTATTTCTTACTGTAATTTACTGCTACATAGCTATACAGATACAGCAATTCTAAATGCAATATAGTAATGTAATAGTAGCAATTCTAGATGACAGGCTTCCGAGGATGTTAGATGCTTCTGGGCCCCTCTGCCTTACAAATAGTCCAAAATTAATGTCATGTGTTAAAAAAGTAAAGAGGAGGGGGAAAAATAAATCCCAAATGCCCTGCTGTGATCTCAGCTCCCTGCCCTGACCCATTTCCACTGGGATGTGAGCCGTGGCACTGCCCTGCTCTGGAGTGACTCTGGAGCTGTCCAGGCAGGACTGACCATTCTCTTGTGGCTGCTGCTGGCCCCGGGGCAGGACCAGGATCATCCTCTCTGTCCGTCCGTCCATCCCTGACACCCCCCGCTCGAGAGAGGTTTGGGGGATGAAGCTGCTGGCACGTCCCTCAAGGGCACCCTTGTGAGGGCAAATGCCACTCACGTAACCCAGCAGGGCAGGATTGGCCCCTGCAGCAGAATTATTTTGGTTTCCCTCACCTCCCTTTGCCCGTCTCGAATTTCCTGGGCTCCTGTCAGTGCCCAGCCTCCTGCTCCCTTTACACTCTGGGATCGCTGCAGGCAGCAGGACGTCCCTACCTCCAGCTCCAAGGTCAGTCTGACTACACAGTTATTGCTGTTCTAGCCTCAAAATGTAGAGTTTCGAATGCAAGGGTTGTTGGGCACTGACTCAAAGCACCACAGGATGGAGGTGTTAATTTGGTTGTTATTTCTTGACTTGCAGAAGTTCATGGTGCAGGGAAGGGTGTGCCAGCCCCCAGTGTGCAGCTCCTTTGAATAACCTAATCACAGAATTAGTAAGGTTTGGAAAAGACCTCTAGGATCATAAATCCAGACATTCATGCTGACCCTTAAGTAATAGTTTAAGTTAGAGAAAGATAATGCTCTTTGCAGATGTGTAGCAAGGTCAGAGAAAATGTCTGTAATTACATGAGTTTTCTGTGGTTTTGATTGTAGCTCTCTGCACTGCGAAGATGAGAGGTTTATACTGCAAAATGGCACCAGATTGGCTCAGGAGGGTGAGCGGTGCCTGCACCTTGGCTGGGCTTTGGCAGGAGAATTTGGGCATCTGGGTCTCACCTGGTTGTGTGTGACCAGCCAGACCTTCAGCTGACACCAAAAATCATGGTGGGACCAAGGGGTTGTTGTCTGATCTGTGAAGAGTTACCATGTCTTCTCTACTCACATGAATCTGGTCACAGGTTCATAGTTTGGAATTCTATATTATTTTTTTTTTTGGAATTTATTTTCCTTCTCAAATTAATAAGTTTCTATAACCATTCGCTGTCCTCTGGAATGACGAGGAGGAAGAAACTGAAACGTGGCTGATATTTTTGGTAGAGATGCTCCACGCTGTGATTAAGGCATGGTCAGAATGATTTCTTTACTTTGGAGGCTGCGTCTCAAAACCCAGATGAGTCCAAAGGGTTTCAGTGATGCTGAGTGTGAGTGGTGAGAAACAGGAAAAAAAAAATCACCACTTGTGCTTTGTGAGGCTGGATGTTTCAATGTGTGTCTCATTCTGCGAGCTGTAGGGAACCAAGAGAGATGTAAACTGATTTCTGGGTGTCTAAAAAAGGGGTCTGAGGCGAGCAGTGACTCATGGCAGTCACTGCAGATGTTCCTGAGGCTCCAGAACCTTCCACAGACGGGCAGGGAAAACTTTCCACTGTCCTCTGTAGGCTTCAGCTCAAGCTAAGGATGGCTTAGAGGAATTATTTCTCAAATGAAAAAGGCCAGGCTCCCTGTCCCTGCACCACGTGAGGGTCCAGATCAGCACAGGGATCCTCTGGCTAAAGAGCTTTGAGGGGTAAGATGTGCACACACATCCCCTGTGATGCTGAGCCCGTGTGAACTTGAGCTCTGACTCTGCCATTCCTCCAAAATGTCACTCAGGATCACATGGCGTGGCACTTAATACCACCCATGACACGGCTCAAATATTTAATCTACCTCTATTTCTAGAAATGTCACTGTAACCCTGCCACTTCTCTCCAGGCAAGTGTGAAGTATTGGATAACTAATACCTGTGTTTAAAAGCACCCAGGGAATGATGGAGCTGGAAGTTTCCTTCTTAAAAGAAGTTCAGGAAAGTGAAGAATTAACAGGGAAAACACTTTTTAATATTTATTTATTTATTTAATTTTATTTTGTTTGTTTTTTTTAATATTAGAACTAGTTATAAAGCTGTGAAGTCCCTGGGATTCAAGCTGTGGTTACAAAGAGCAGCCCCTCCACCTGAAGTGACAGCTGCAATCCTTTGGGCTGTTCTTCAGCCAGCACCAGATTTGCTGCCGTGACTTCTTTCAAACCTTGGTTCTGGCCTTTGTCTCAATTTTTTGTGCATGGCAGGTGACACAGATAAGGAAACACAGTTTTAAAACTGAAGGTTTTTGACAGCAGTGTCCTGAGGGTGGTCACAGGTATCTGAGCAGAGCAGGAAGGGCTGTGACCTCCAAGGCTGTGACCTTCTGGACACGTGCTGGCCATGGCATGTGGGAGTTCTGCCCTGGGAAAGGCAAGGCTGGCTTGATTCTGCACTGGCTCACCCCTTATGGTGCCAAGGGGGTGAGGATGAGGAGGCTGGAAGGAGGAGCCCTCAGTTTGCAGACACTGCAGGCACCTCCTGTTACTCTGAGTCACTGCTCTGACCCTGCCGACACAGGACGATTCTTCAGAGTTAACCAAAACTGGTCATTTTGGGAGGGAACCTGGTGCAGGGGAGTGGTTTATGGCACCAGCTGCTGTGTGTTTCCCCCACTTTACAGCAGCATTTGTGTCTTCTCTGAGAGCTGGCACAGGCAGAGATGACCTTGGGAGTGGAACTTTGCAGGACTTGGTGGCAGTGACAAAGGCCAGCCCCAAGGCACTGAGCTCCATCCCTGGACTGGGGCCACCTGCCAGCCTGGTTGGGCACAGAGATCCTCACCAGGAGCTAGGGACAACTTTTCAGAGCACAAGCAAACTGAGATGACAAGGGGAAAATGTGCAAGACAAGTCATGGAAACATTTTTGTCAGGCTCACATACCCTAAAAATGCCTCGTGGAACGCTTTGGCTGATGAGAGGAAAACCCAAACCCAGCCCTGCCTGCAGGTGGAATCACCTGTAGAAAACACACCTGGTGCAGAATATGGGCTGGGACACGAAATCTGAGCCTCCATCCCCACCCAGGACAGCAGCACAGACAGGTGTAGGTGGAAGAGCTCAGCTGGGGTCACATCTCTGACTATTTCTGACACACTGCACCAAACACCTGCATCACTAAAGTGTTGGTGACACAGCTGCCTCTTGGTGAGCTTATCCATCACATCTTGAACAAAGAGTTTTGCTGCTGCAGAGCATTGTCAGAGCGATACCAGGTTGAGGTCTCGTGCCAGGAATCCCAAGAGTCTTGTTAAAAAATCTAAAAGAACGAAACGTTAAGGTTTATACCCCAAAAAAGGTGTTTTGCCTAGACACGTAGAAATCAGATCTCTCTTGGACAAATGACACAGTAATGATCAGTGCATGTTTAGATGCAGCCAGTCCTGCCTAAAATAAAGCCCAAATTTTCATGTAGCCTGAGGTGGACTGAAAGAACCTAAAACTTATGGAAGGTTGGTGCAATTAGTGAACAACTTACCACAGATAAAATTTTAAGTAGAAATGGATAAATCATAATCAAGAGCCCTTTTTTTTGTCAGTGCCTTCAGAATCCCCTAGCAGAGAAGAAAATCCTTTGCCTATGAGGAGGCATTCCAATTTAAAGAGGAAATGAAAACAACAGTAAAAAAAGCCTTGATGGGATTGATAAGGCATTGATTCAAACTTAACAGATATGCAAGTCTGGAATAAGAGTTCTAATTTTTTTTTTTTTAATTTTTCTTTTTTTTTTTTTTTTTACCTCGGGCTGATTAATCCTTAGAATTTGTTTCGGTTTTCCAGACCATACTGTCTCTAAATGGTTTTGAACACAAAGCAGATGCCTTTCTAAGGGAGGTGCTCTCCTTCCAGCACACCTGCTCAGCTCAGCCAAACACTGCATTCCTTCCCAAGGGTTAAAACTGATATCCTCAAAAATTCTGGTCCTGAAACAGTGCTTTCCCCCCCTTCCCAGCTGCACTGTAGCAGCACCACAGGCAGCCACAAGAAAATGGATTTTATATCATGAGCACAAGGGAAGACACTCAGGAAACTCCTACAAGAGAAAAACCTGCACTTCCAATTTTTAGTGCAGTGGTTAAATTTCCCTGATGAAAGTGAAATCCTTGCAGGGGAGATTTAGAGATGGTCTGTGGTGAAACCTGAATCACAGCACAGTAATTCTGGTGAAGTGCTCCCAGGGAAAACACTCCTTTAATCAGAGGCAATGATGGTGCAAACCCACTGCAGTGGGCAGACAATTTCTGTGGGCAAAGAAGAGCTGAGTTTATTAATGATTTGAGGTCAGACTTGACAAAGACCTGTGATGAGGATCTTCCCTTACTTTGGGGCCATTGCATTCGGTCTCTTTTGAAAGGAATATTTCAGAATTTTTGTTTTGAAGCAATGCATTGCTTAAAAATCCTGCTGTCTTTTGAAGGGAAACAAAATGGGACCCTCCCCACCCACCACCACCCCCCTCAGCAATATTGTCTCTTGTAAATTAAAATTCCTCACTCATTTTGAGCCCTCATTTCGTAAAAAAGAAAACAACTTGTTTTGCTCAGCTGCACAGCAGCCTTTTGAGCAGCCCACCCGTGTGCCCAAGGCTGTGGCTGAGCCAGGGATGGAAGGGAGTGCACTCCTCACCTTCTCACAGCTCTCCAGGTGATGTTTGCCTGGTCCCACCTTCTCCCACACCGGGCATTAGTCAGTCACAAATGGTGATGGCAGTTCTGTGCTGCCAGCTGAAGGTGGCACCTTCCTCTGCAAGAAGAGATGTGTGGTTAAATTTTGCTTGTTTGTTTTGTTTTGGTTTGGTTGGTTTTGAGATTTTTTTGCTTTCTTTTTTTTTTTCTTTAGTTTTGGGGGGATTTGTTTTTGTTTGGTTTTTTCCTTTGTTTTTTTTTTTGCTCTGTCTGTTTTTTGTTTTCTTTTAGTTTTAGGATTTTTGAGGGGATGTTTTCTTGCTTTGGTTTTGGTTTTTTCTGTTGATTGTTTTTAGTTTGTTTTTATTTTGTTTTTTTATTTGGTTTTTTTTTAGGGGGGTTTGTTTTCTTTTTGTTGCTGTTTTGTTTGTTTTTTGTTTTGTTTTGGGATTTTTTGGGGGGTGTCTTTTTGTTTTGGTTTTTTTTTTTTCTGTTGTTTGTCTTGTTTTTATTTTGTTTTGGTTTTGGATTTTTTTAGGGGCTGGTTTTCATTTTTGGGTTTTTTTGGCTTTGTTTTCCTTTTTTTCTTTTTCCTTAAAAATGGAAAAATAAATGTGTCTTACTCTGGTTTACGTTTTTGTTTTTTTTTAGGTAGACAACCTGCTCAGTCTGTGGCATCTCCAGTGTGGGAGGCTTCTAAGAGCTGCCAGAGAAGTGTCTGTCAGGTACAACAGAGCCTGCCTGAGGGTCAGGAAAACATTTTCTGTGACCCAGACTGTGCTGGGGATGAGCCTGCAGCCACAGGGGGAGTTCACAGGGAACACACCTGGGCTGTGATAAACCCCTGTGCTGTGGGGAATAAAGCCCAGCGAGGCACATCAGGCATGGACAGGCAGAAATCAGAGTCAGGAGGGGTTCCCAGCTCACCCAGCAGCAGAGCCACAGCCTCCCCATCAGCCATGGCACACAACCTGCACCCCTGGGCCACCAGGAAATGTCTCTCAGCCTTTCCAAAATGAGCCTTCCCTCCAGGGCTCGTCCCTTCGTTTTCCCAGGTGTTTTATTTCCCTCTCTGCTCACAGGTTCTGCTCTCTCTTTGCAGCCTGTGCTCCAGGTGCAGCTGAGCAGAGCTCAGGGAGCTCAGGCTGAGCCTCTGCCATGGGCTGGGCACACACAGAGCTCCTGGAGTACCTGGGTATCACCATCACCATCATCACCATCACCATCATCACCACCATCGCCACCATCGCCATCGCCACCATCATCATCATCACCACCCTGCTGCGCCTCACACTCCTCCCTAAACACACCCTGCACTCCACCCCTGCGATTTAATCAGCTGTACACACCATCACAGGGTTCAGACATTCCCAAAAACCCACGCTGGTGGAAGTGTAGATGAGTGCCCGGGGCTAAGCCATGATATCACCATCTGCACTGGGGATCCTGATGTGTCTGTCAGTTTTTAGGGCAGGTTTTTGACTACCAGACAATTCCTTGCAACGGTGAAACTGAACTATAAATAAATACACAGAGCTGATGTGAAAGTACACAGACATTCAGGAATAACAACAATAGCTCTGCGCAGATTAAGTCATAAGGAAATATTTCCAGAGTGTAACATGAGGGTGCTGTACTGTGAAAAGGCACAAGAACGATCTGCTAAACACACAGAAAAGAAGTAATCAGAAAAATCTCCATCAGAAACCTCTGACTGTAATTTTTTATTTACAGTCAAACCCACTCATACTGCATTTTTGGGGAGGGAGAGTCCTGTTGCAGTCACAAGAGCCTGTCCTGCAGGTCACCTAAATGAATTAAAGGATTTGGTGAGAATCTTTCAGTGACAAAATTCTGAATTTTCTGTCAAACAGACAGAACTTTTCTCTGGAAGTGATGTTGTGCTTGAAAGGCATGGAGGAGATAGAATGGAAAAGATTCTGGAAAAAAATCGCTGAAGCACAACAGAGGACATGAAACAAAAGAATCCAGACTTGGAATGCATTGTGATCCTCATCTCACAGATGTGACTGACATAGAAAGGAAATACTCGTTTGCAACATAGAAATGTGCAAACAGAACAACTTTTTACAAAGCGGAAAAAAAAGGTGCAACATTGCCTCTGTCTTTGGTCAAGAGAGAGAAAGACAAAGAAGCAAAGGGTTTGGCTTTAATTAATCCAGATATACAAAAAAATAATTGGACATTGTCTCACTAAAACTAAAACCAAAAGCTTTGAGGAGTTTAGAATAACCTCCAAAAGAATAGTCAAGAGGTTGCATAAAAATCAGACTTGGAAAAACTTTAGGTAAAACAATTTAACCAGCAGACCTTGGACAAAATGTCAGGTTGTTCTGGTTTTTAGTGTTTTTCTATTTTTTTTTTTTTTTTTTTTTTTTTGGTGAGTCTTCCATGGTCATTTCCCGAAGTTGATTTACCAGAGTGCACCTTGAAGAAAAAGCTTCTGTCAGCCACACGAATTGGAACTGACATTCCTGGAACTGACCTTTATTTGGGCAGGAGTTTTCTCTTCCCCAGGAGCTCACAGCCACCAGCATTCCTAACCTAAATCTGATTTTTGTAGGGGAAAACCGGCCTTGCCTCCTTCAGGCTCCCACAAAACATTCCAATTTCTTGGCCAGCCTTAGACCTCAGACACGGTCCCAGCAGAAATATTTGTTGTACAGCACACACAAATCCCCAGATTTCTCAGAGCACCCCAGAGAAGCACGAGCTGCTAAGGGAGATGAGTTTGCTGTGGGGTGAGCTGTATTAAATTATGGATTATAATGACATAAAATTTAAGTAATTCATTCTTTCACAAGGTTCTGTGATTTGGCAGTTCTTGGTAACCAAGGAGTCAGTGGTAAATCCCTCCTTGCATTCTTCCTTCTGATGTTTATTTACCTGGCTCTTTGCAATGTTATCATACAGATAAGTTACTCCACCAGTAAATCAAATCAAAATTACCTATTTTATAAAATTATCTGTGCTATTCTCACCACTGTCAGTTAATTACACAAAAAAAGGCATTAGCTACTTTTGCAACAGTTAATGTTACAATGCACAGCACATAGTCTGTTTTGATATTTTGTGAGAACAAAAATATGTAAATATATTACACACAAAATATAATATTTTAGTGTATAAAATATTATGTTTTATGAAGTATAGAATATTTATAAATTAGAGATTATTTATAAATTATAGAATATTTATGTTAGTAATGTGATATAATGCAGTGTAATGTAATGTGGTGTAATGTAATATGATATAATGATATTTATATTTATAGAGATATTTAAAGGGATATTTATAGTGATATTAATATAGACACATATTTATATTTATAGATATATTAATAGATATATTTATATTAATAGATATATTTATACTTATATAGACATATATATTTATATAGACATTTATATCTGTATATATAGGTATCTACATAGATATTTATATTTCTATATATATTTATAGAGATATAACTATATATATTTCATATATTAATATATAAAATATATATTTCTATAGATATAAAAATTCAATTATTTATAAATAAATACGTCACTAAAATATGTAATCCACACAGGGATTAGGTTACTAACTATAACTATAACTATAACTACAACTAAATCTATAACTGTAACTATAACTGTAACTGTAACTGTAACTGTAACTATAACTATAACTATATCTATAACTATAACTATAACAACTATAACTATATCTATAACTATAACTAACTATAACTATAAACTATAACTATAACTATAACTATAGCTATAACTATAACTATAACTATAACTATAGCTATAACTATAGCTATAACTATAACTATCACAACTATAACTATAACTATAACTATAACTATAACTATAACTATAACTATAACTATAACTATAACTATAACTATAGCTATAACTGTAACTATAACTATAACTATAACTATAACTATAACTATAACTATAGCTATAACTGTAACTATAACTATAACTATAACTATAACTGTAACTGTAACTATAACAACTATAACTATAACTATAAACTATAACTATAACTATAACTATAACTATAACTATAACTATAACTATAACTATAACTATAACTATAACTATAACTATAACAGCTATAACTATAACTATAACTATAACTATAACTATAACTATAACTATAACAACTATATGGTACTAATCTACCCCATACCAAAATCAGTTAAAAAGGCACTTACAAACCACACCATATTAAAATATTTTTTAAAAATTGAATTAAACCATTACAAAAAAAAAAGTAAAAAATAGCAAAAGACGAATACAGACCAGGGAAAGGCAAGAAGCATTTTTTTTTGGCTGCCAGGGCTGACCCGGGCTGTGTTCCTTGCAGGGAGGAATGGCTGGCACCTTCTGCCGTCTCCTGGCCGGGCGCGCGGCCCCAGCGCTGTTCGCCGCCGCGGGCACGGGGGTGCTGGCCACGGGCTACCTGCTGGGCCAGCACAACGTCAGCGCTGCCGTGCAGGAGAAGAGGAAGCTCTTCCCACCCAGGTAAAGCACAGGGCAGGGTGGTGATGCCACGGCAGCAGCAATTCCCCATCCTCGGGATGCGTGAGCGCTCTGCCAACGTCTGCGGTTCCAAGGGGTTCGAGGGGCGTGGGGATGGCTTGGACTGTGCCTGGAACACAGGCTGGGCAGGACTGAGAGAGTAAAAGTGAGTATTTATTAAAGGTGTTCAACAGATACACCTTGGGCAGCCGGAAGATGGACAAGATGTCCACCAGGTTGGACAAAGGTCATGAGTTTTCACACGATTTTAAGTTTGGTCCATTTATATATCAGGGGTTAATCCTGCAGTTACTCCTTCAGATACTGAAAAAATTTACCCCCAACTCACTTCCCCCAGCTCACTTTTGTTTATAATTTTTTAGGGCCTGAGGCTGTAGGGTGTACCTGAGTTTCAGAGGGATTGTTTTGTGTGACCAAAGTGTGAAGACATTTAACTAACACTGTACATGGAGTTTAGGATTATACACTAAAGCAGTACAGGATCTGAAAACTATAAAACCTAAAATTCTAAAGCATCTGTGAGATAATATCAGCACCCAAAAAATGCCCCCAGACCAACCAATACCAACACTGCTGAACAATAACAAGCCCAATATATATATCAGGTTTAATAATATATCATTATATTTAACTCATTGCCAACCAGCAGCTCTGCAGGTCCACCTATTGGACCTGCTGATTATGGGCTCTGTTACAGGGAACTGTGAAAGTATTTTCTCCATGCAAGCAGTAATAATTTCCTGTATTACTGTTGTACTGGAAATATTCCTAATTCTGCTACAAACTGACTGGCTGATGGTTGGAAATTAATTACAGGCCTTTTTCTCTGTAGACTGACTTTGCCAAAGGTAATGTGCATCTGGCTCTGACAGATTCATTTTATTAAAGTGATTTACACAATCCTAGCTGAAATATATTCTTAGAGAAATACCACAGTTGCAAATAAAGCAAATCACTACCAGTACAAGATAGCTGAAAAGTGACTGAGCTGAAAAATCCCTAGCTAAAGCCGAACATCTTTATTTTCCCTGGTTGTTTTCTGCAAATAATGATGCTATTGAGCTAAGCCCTGGTGTCTCAGAAGGAGCACTGCCCAGCTGGCAGGTCAGCTCTGCTGGACATCAAAGAGCACCCAGTGCTGCAAACTGCAGACCACCTCTTCATCTACACCTAAACCTCTGTCTAACTAAACAGATCAGTGCTGGGGCTCTTGCCTGCCTGACTAAGATGTCTCAGTGGGGCTCAGTGCCTTTTTCTACATCTCCTTGGGCCCCATTTCCCTGAGCAGCACAAAGCACAGAGTAACAGCACGGGGTATGCCCAGCACCAGACCCTTCCTCCCCTCCCGAAATGCCCTGCAGGAACACAAACCAGGGGAAATCGCACTCTCAGCTTCACAAACCCTCTGGGATGACACAGCAATGCCTGGTGTCCCTGTCCCTGCAGCGCTGACTACCCCGACCTGCGCAAGCACAACAACTGCATGGCTGAGTGCCTGACCCCGGGAATCTACTCCCGCCTCCGGGACAAGATGACCCCCAACGGGTACACCCTGGACCAGTGCATCCAGACCGGGGTGGACAACCCAGGACACCCCTTCATCAAGACCGTGGGAATGGTGGCTGGGGATGAGGAGTCCTACGAGGTAAGAGGATTCCACAGGACTTGATGGCATGTCAGGGTTTCTTTGGGTTTGAGTCTTCCAAGAGCTGAGCAATTGTTGGTTGCTGTGAAGTTGCTTATTGTAAAGGCACATCAGTCTCAAAAGGCAGAGAGTCCCAAGTGTTTAAGTCCATGCTAAAAGCTTTCTGGTGTGGAGTCCCATATGGGAGCAAAAGTTGCAGCCTGGTACAGAGCCTTGAGAGGTAGGTGCTCCCCAGTCTTTTCTTCTTCTGTTCTTTTCTTCCTCTTCCTCTTCTTCTTCCTCTTCTTCTTCTTCTTCATGTGGTAGTAGTGATGATGATGACAGTGGTGGAGGAAGAGAGGGAGCAAGAGGGCTCTCACTGCAATACAAGGATTCTTACTTACAAATTACCCAGTGAGCTAATAACACAAACCTGAAGCATTTCTACATAACTTGCGCATATGGCCTATCTGTTCTATCTGAAAATTGTAAGCAATAGCCTTACTATGTTTTTATTATGTCTAGAACTATGTTTTTGAGCTCTCAGTGCAGCTTGTTTTTGAAACTTGTTTTTTTACACTAGATTCTAAGGCTTTTGCTTTTTAAGGCACTTAAAACATATCCTTGCTTACTTAAACTTACTTACTTACTTACTTACTTACTTATTTACTTAAAACTTAAGCTTACACCTCTATTTCATGTATGAATGGCTTAATATACTTTAACCTATCTAAAGGCTTTAATTTGATTCCTGCACTCTGATCTCTCCCTGAGGAATTCAGAGAGGCCTGTTTCACAGACTCCAACAGTGGTGTCGTTCCCATCAGATGAAGACAGTTTCCCAGTAGCATGTTCCTAAGACAAATTGTGTCCCATGGGGTGTTCTGGGGGCAGGCTGGTGTTTTCCCTGCTTTTCCACGTCAGGAAAAGCAGGAATGTGTGGTATCACCACAGGTGCCCCCTCTGCTGATGCTGCTGAAGGTAATAAAATAAAAAAAACTGCTTGGCAGCTGCTACCTGCCTCCAGCAGCTGCCCTCCTTCCTGCAACTAAACCTAATTTATGGAAAATCCATCCAGCTCTGAGAGACAACAAACGAATGTAATGTGGAAATCACATTGTGAGGCAGCAGAGGCAGAGGCGAAGCAGAAATGTTTTCTGGGCAGTGCTAGACACCACTAAGCCACAACCTATGGGTCGTGAGGAAAACTGAAGACAAACAGCATTAGGGTGGACAGCTCATTTAGCAATGAGAAGAGGAAAACAAAAGGAAGACCTCATTGTTATTGACCCTGTGGTCTGCTTCCTTTACGTATCTGCAGTGATGCCTTCTCCTCTGCAGCCTCCACCGTGTCCCAGTGAGGGTGGCTGGGACATCTGACACTCCAGACTCTCAGCTCCTGGGTTTGGTGTGCCTCTGCCACTGCTGCTCACCTGCAGGGAGCCGTGCTGGGTCTCGGTGTGGGCACACCTGGGCCAAGGGGCTCTAACCAGGACTCTCTCCAGAGCAGGGAAGACTTGGGGTACTCCTGCATGGCCTAGAACCAAGAGACAAGTGGCTGGGGGGGGGGGGGGGGGGGGCCCTCTGGGGGTGTTTTCTGGTTGGCAACACACCCCAAATCTCAGCCTGGTGACTGCAGACAGGAACCTCTGCCTGGAGCTGCTGTGAGGATGTGTTCCTGTTTCTGTGATGCTGCGGACTCTCTCCAGATTCTCTTGACTCCGCAGGTGTTTGCTGAGATTTTTGACCCTGTCATTAAAGCCAGACATAATGGCTACGATCCACGGACAATGAAGCATCACACGGACCTGGATGCATCCAAGGTAGGACAAAACAGTCAGACAAGAAAGGCTCTGAGCTGCTTAGTGCAGTGATGATGCTGTGCGCAACACTACTTCCATTTTTCTTGATCCAGCTCTGAGACCCAGTTTCATGTTTAAGGAAAATGGGATGCCAGCCCTGGCCCTGTCAGATGCATCCCTTGTTCTCTGCAGGGAATCAGCTGTGCCAAACTTTTGGGACACAGCCTCATTAGGCACTGTGGGTCTGTTCATGAGCTTACAGATCACAGACTCATCAGTAAATGGGTTGGGTTAGAAGGGACCACAAAGCCCATCTCATTCCCACTCCTGCCATGGCTGGGACACCTCCCACTGTCCCAAGCTGCTCCAACCTGACCTTGGGCACTGCCAGGGATCCAGGGACAGCCACAGCTTCTCTGTACCCATCCCAGGATGCCTGTCCTTGCTTTCACCCTCTGTAGATTTCCTTTTTGTGTCTGAGCTTGTTCAGGAGCTCCTTGTCATCCACACAGGCCTCCTGATGTTTTTTCCTGATGCCCTCTTTCTTGGGATGCATCACTCCTGAGCTTGGAGGAATTGATCCACGAATGTCACTGAGCATCCTTGGGCCCCTGTCCCCTCCAGGGGTTTATCCCATGGTGCTTGGCCAAGCAGATCCCTGGAGAGGCTGAGGTGTGCTCTCCTGCAGTCCAGTTAGTGATCTTGCACTCCAGCTGATCACCACTTTAAAGGGTGACCCCCTCCTCATCTCCCCTGCCTGCCTTCCCAGGGAGCCTGTATCCTTCCTCTGCAGCTCTCTGGTCACAGGAGTGTCCCTGTGATGGCAATGAGATGGCAGCCCTGCTGGCCTGCACACACCTGACCCCTCCTCTTTATCCCCCATGTTACAGTGTTTTGTACAGATATTTCTCTGATGAAGCCACCTGTTGGTATGTATGGAATTCCTTGGGCTGCAATTCCTCAGATTAACATGGGCATGAGGCATGGAATGAAGGCAGGAGTTGAATCCAGTTCCCCCACATACACATGATCAAACCTTACATGCAGCTCAGTATTTCCATCATCCACAGTGTGGTTTAGTTCATTTTGAACTTCCCTATTCCAAAGGAACTTCCTTACCTGGGCCTCTGGCCATATCCATATTTTCCAAAAGCCATGTGGCCTCCTTCATATCTGGGGACCATGAAGGAGGAGCTGGTTACTCCAACATGTTTATTCAGCCAGAGGAAGGTGTTATTCCTCACAGAAACTCCTGGTGATGCCTGGAGAGGCTCCCTGGAGCAGAGGGATTTATTAAAAAGCAGGGATTTATTAAAAACCCTTCCAAGGGTTCACCTTGGGCAGTGCATGAGCCAAGGCTACACCCTGGATGGATCCCAGTCATGGGTTCTCACACTTTTATCAGTTTTGCTCCATTCCCATATTGGGTTCATTGTCCCATCCCAGCTCCAGGCTCTGCAGTCCCACCCTCCCAGATTCTCCCCTCAATTCTCTGCTGTTTGCACTTTCTGGGCTGGAGCTGCAGCGGTGTCCTTGGTTGTGGGGCTGGAAAAGGATTGTTTTGTGTGACTGAGCTGTGAGGGGAGCTTGGGACACTTTGTATGGAGTTCAGAGTCACACACCAGTGCAGTGCAGAGCTGGGAAATAGGAAAGCTAAACATTAAGGCTTCAGTGGTGCCCAAATCTCTCAAAGGGTTCCCGGTACCCTGGCTAATAGTGACCAGAGGTGCAGAGGATGCCACACCTGGCCAGACAGCCGCCCATCTCCGTGCACGGTGAGGCTCGGGGCAGTCTGACAGCCGTGCCCTGAGCGCTGGTTGCCCCGCAGATCACCCACGGGCAGTTCGACGAGCGCTACGTGCTGTCATCGCGGGTGCGCACCGGGCGCAGCATCCGCGGGCTCAGCCTGCCGCCCGCCTGCACCCGCGCCGAGCGCAGGGAGGTGGAGAACGTGGTGGTCACCGCGCTCTCCGGCCTGCGGGGCGACCTGTCCGGCAAGTACTACAGCCTGACCAGCATGACCGAGCGGGAGCAGCAGCAGCTCATCGATGTAAGTCGAGCCAGCACCGGCTCTGCTTCAGCATCACCTCCACCTTCCCCGCTGCCCTGCAGAATAACCGCACCAAAATAACCTGTGCTTGGTGTTTGTCACGGGATACAGATCACCCAGGGTCCGCATTTCTGCTAGGTACATCACCCTGCAGGTCTGAAGCATGGATTTATATTTATATTTATATTTATATTTATATTTATATTTATATTTATATTTATATTTATATTTATATTTATATTTATATTTATATTTATATTCACATCTATTTCTATTTCTATATCTATATCTATTTCTTTATATTCCAGAGAGCGAGGTCAAACCAAACACGTGCAGCTGCTGCTGCTTCTCTGGACAAGTGAAGGGGTTAATTCAGGACCTTGGTCATTTCCTAGAGCCAAGATCGATACTTTCTATATTAGACTTAAATATTGCTACTTTCTATATTAGACTGATTGATACTTTCTAGATTAGACCAATTGATACTTTCCAAATTACAGAGAAAGACAGATACTTTCCATATTACTAACCATTCTAACTAAAAGCATTACACTAAAACAGTTATTACATCCTACCTGTATCCCACGCTGTGGGGGTGGAGGGGGGCTTTGCTGTGATTTCTCTAGATCAGAATGACACTAATTCTAATTTCCCAAAAGTGGCCATAGCTTTATTGCACCCAGGTGACTTTTTCCCAGTCCTGTCATTGTCTTTAAGGAATTGAAGGATCTGGCCCATAACAAGAGTTTTCATTGTCACACAGATGGAAACACAAGGATTTTCATCATGGATTTTGTCACAGCATGTGACATGTCAAACAAAGCTTGAAATGTGCATTTTAAGTATCCAAAGGAATGGCTGTACCCTCTTAGCTATATTCATGGCACATTATTCCATAACATCAACCAAAGGGGAGCTGATGAAGTAACGTAACTATTTATAACCCTGGAAACAGGTGTCTGGATTAACCAGGAGTTAAGAATTTATGTAAGGTCAGTAACTTTTTTAATTGAATGTCCCTGGTAATATTTTTATTGACAAGATGTTGATGACCTATTGCAGGTTTTATTTCCAGCAGGAGAGAGCTCCTCAGGAAGCCGAGATTGAAACAGGAGTGTGGAAAAACTTAATTCCTTCATGGTTTAAGGCTAAATCCTGTGGGAAGTGAATTAGGCTTCACTGATTCAGCATTTATCTCGTTTTGTTTGGTTTCATGACTGATAACGCAGATTTACAGAGATCAGACATTGATGTGGTAACCTGAGATCCATTCCTTACCTCACCCCCTCCAGCACACCAGGACCTGGCACCTCTGTGAGATCAGGCTTCCTGCCAGCTTCTAAAAGGCACCATTTGAGCTCAGCAAGATCAAAGTTTATTTCAGCGAGATAAATCAGTGCTGCTTGAACTGTGCTCAGCACAGAAGGCATTTGGTGTTCTGCAGTTTCAGGCCATATGCTCATGAGGAAAACTAACAGCTCTTCTCTTGCAAAAAGGGGAGTTTTTGTTTCAAGCAAAGTGTCGATGGGAGCAAGCTGAGGAAGGAAATGCTGTGTCCCTTTGAAGAACAAAGAGAACTCCACACCTTTTCTTCCTGCATGGTTGGAGTTCTGGCTGCACTGTGTCCAGTACAAAGCACTCAAAGATGAAAACCTAAGTGAAATGAAGAATATAATAATAATTATTACATTCTTCATTAAGGGAAAAATTAAGTAAAGCACATCAGTGTGTCTACCACATCATATGCCTTCTGGATAGGCTGCCTCACTATTTCTTGTTAAGCCCTAGGCATTTAAAAAAAAAAAAAAAAAAAGAGACAGAATGAAACCAACATCATTGCCAGCAAAAATCTCCCAACATTTGATATGGCAATGTTCAAGTAATTAAGAAATACTAGATTTTTAGCACAAACATGAAAATCAATATAAAATACTTATTTTCTTTGGGAGAAAAAGAACCCAAAATGATTAATTTTGAAATATCTAAACTACTAGGCATGGGGCAAGTTGGTGGCACAGCAAGTGTTATATTTACTACGTCACAAGCAGCATCTCTGTTAAAGAACATAATAAGCCTGTGATTCCAAAGGCTGAGATTAGCACTGATTTAATTCCTACCTTGAGTTCATGCTCAGAATAAATATCTAAGTCTCCATGCTGGAGATTCATACCTTTTCAGAACTAGCACTTTTTATTGTTTGGTTTTTGGTTATATTTTTTTTTTCAATCTTTTAGAACTCATTGTCCTCTCCTATGCCGAGATGTGTCTGAATGCTGAAAAGATCTCTGGAGCCAGGTCCTCCAAAGCATCCTTTAGAGTGTCCATGTGGATTTAGGCCCCACCTCCCATCCCTCCCTAAATTTGGGAAAAATATTTGTGGTTAAAACATGTCAGAGAGCATCTGCAAGGTTTAAGAAAATCACCTGGGTAAAGAGATTTTAGTTTCCAGGCAAAAGAACCAGGCCCCCAGGCTGTATTGAGTGATTTGCTTGTGCTTCCAGTGCCTTCACAAAAAAATGTTCTGGACAGTGTGACAGTGCCTCCTGGATAATCTGGAGCTCTGTTTTGTTCCCTCTGTGTCTCTGTCTGCTTTTGGCCCTGTCTGGGTGCCCAGGACCACTTTCTCTTTGACAAGCCAGTGTCCCCCTTGCTCACATGTGCTGGGATGGCTCGTGACTGGCCGGACGCCAGAGGAATCTGGTACGTGGTGTGACCTGCAGAGTTCTGTGTCCTGCCCAAAGATTGTCTTACAAACCTCCTTGCTCGTCCTAACCCTGCTGAACTCTGGCCCCACACTCACAGCATGCTCAGTTTGCTTCAAAAAGAGAAACGTTTTAATTCCCGAGGTTGAAAGCAACCCTACCCTTCCAAATGAGCTGGGTGAAAAGGAGACATGGATTTCCTGCTCTGCTCTAGGTCTGTTTCTACTGTCACAGCAGACTCGATGTTGGGCTCAAATACAATATTTAATGTGGAGATAAAGGCACAAGACAAGTGCCCAAACTCAGAGATGGGTGCCCAGACCAACAGCAGAGGATGAGGACAGCTGTGCAGTGCACAGCATCTGCATCCATCCTGCTGCACTTGTGACCATTGCCAGGTGCTTCAATGCTAAAAAGGCAGGCAGAAAGCATTCTGAGGCATACTGTGAGACCTCATCACCCACAAAACCCTGTGAACTGCCAGAAAACTGTGAGGATTTCTTCATTTCAACAGTGCTATTAGGTTCCACAAGATGCAGGTTCTTTGGTCCCTATCGAAGTCTGAGGAAGAGGAAAAGGATAAAGCTTGAGGCACCTCATTCATTGTCTGTACAAACAGAACTACAAACAGCATATTTACTATCCAGGGATATCCGGAATAAAACAGACACGGGCTTTGGCCTCTTTTACATGTGAAATATCAGGGAGAAGGGGAAAAAAACTAGGGTGATTAGAAAGTACTTCTGTAAGCCACACCTTGAAAAACTGCCTTTCTCTTGCAAAAAAAAAAAATGTTGTCAGGAAGTGTGTACATTGTGGAAATAATTTTTCTTTTGATGATTTTTGATCCTGTCCCTGTTATGGGCTGCAGGACCATTCCCACCAATATCACAGTTTAGGTGCAGGGTCCTGAAAGAAATGGGGACCCTTGTTTAAGTAAAGAAGGGAGGTGAGTTAGGCCAAATTCAGACTATTTATAAAACCCTCCCTCAGCATTTGTGCGTGCCTGAGGAGGAGGTGACTGGACCTGGCCTGATCCCAAGTGTCAGGGCACAGGATGTTTACACCTGCTCAGCATTGCACTGACCAACCCCAGCTGCAGGAATAAAAAAGGAGACGCAGCAAAACTCTAGCTGGAAGTCAGGCTCCCAGTGATCTTGAACTTTCACTTTCATGTCTTCAGCCTGGTGATATTTCACTGCTGGCACAAATGAGACTGATCCCATCCATCACCTTCTACATGCTGTAGGAAGGAAGTAGTAGGAGACTGGCCAAGTAGAGTAAAAGCCAAGAAAAAGTGACTCGGTACTTAACAAAGCCAGCCCTGACTGCCTTGTTTGAGACAGGAGTGGGTTTCCAGGGGTTCTGCCCTTTCTGGCAGAGCAGGGTCACTGAGGCATCCCAGACACATCCCTTGAGAGATGCAGACACCCAGGGCTGCCAGGGACACTGGGGTTGGAAGTAGGGGAGAACAAAATTAAGTAAGCACACATTACTTGGCTCCCAGCAGCAGGTAGGACTCTGGGTGTTCTGAGAGCAGTAGAATCCTTCCCTGAGGATTAGTGCAGAGCTTGGCTTCTCCCTTGGCTGCATCCCCAGCCATGCTCCTGATGGAGCCCCACACGTTTTCCTTGCCCAGCACCACAGCAGCATGATGTAGTCACAAAACTCCCCTCACACTCTGCCCAGGAGACCCTGCAATGCCCCAGGAATGAGTGATCCAGTGGTGGAACCAGCTCCAACCCCTCACTCCAGAAAACAGTTTTATTATGACCCATTTAACTTCTCCGCTGCTTGGAAAGACTGTGATAAAACTACGGAAATTGAGGATTTTTAAAACTAAGGATGCTGAGAATTATTTCCCAGAGCTTGTCTTTTTACAGCTATTGTTTTTTTTCCCTCCTTTCTTGACTAGGCACAACAATGAGAAGACATTTCTCATTTGGATTAATGAAGAGGACCACACCAGGGTGATCTCCATGGAGAAGGGTGGCAACATGAAACGTGTCTTTGAACGATTCTGCCGTGGATTAAAAGAGGTAGTGCCTCAATGAGTTTATTATTCCTGTTTGTTCACTGCTGTCACCCCAGCTTACTGTGGTTCACACTGAGCATCTCCAGGGGCAATGAAATGAGGTCAGATCAGTCCACACAACAACCTCACATCAACACAGCTAAAGCAGGAAACATGGGCAGGTTGCTAGCTGAGTTGTAGGGAAAAATAAATATTAAAAAAATAATAATTTATTCTTTATCCTTCTCAGACCTGAAGTATTCGGCTGTATTTGTAGGAGTCTTGTGAGCATGGTTTATGTAACCAGTTCTCCCCAGGGGGAGTTGAGAAGTGAACTGAAATTGCTCTGGGTTTGCACCAGCATAGATGAGTGAACAGAGTGCCAGGTTATTCAAAGGGCAATAGACCCTTGTGGTTCTCCCTGCAGGTAATGATTTCACTCTCCTGTCAATTCTGGTCATACACCTGCTAATGAGAAATCTTAACTACAAGATGGCTGTCTCCTTGTAATGGAAGTGTGGCATTTAGAGGCCAAACGTTCTCTTCACAGAGTCATGACATCAATTAGAAAACTACATTAAACTCAGGTTCAGCTCCTTCTGTTTGCTTCATAGTGCTTGAATCCTTTGGGGTCCCATGCTGCAAACTTGCCTCAAAATTAATGAGTTATAAACAAATGGCAAAAGCCACAACTCTTAAGTGAAAATGCAGCTCCATGGGCAAAGGCTTTACCAAAACACCACAAAGAGAGTTCTCTAATGAAGCGACCAACACTCTGCAAGACACTGGTCATGAGGAGGTGGTGAAGAAACCCTTCTGGTACCTGAGGAGTGCAAACATGTATCACACCCAGACCAGACTGCACCCAGGTGTAAATTCATGATGCTCCACTGGTATCTTACAACAAGACATTTGAATATTTAGCCCTTTTTTGGCTTTGTTTCTGTGCTGCCCTGCAGGTGGAAAGGCTGATCAAGGAGAGGGGCTGGGAGTTCATGTGGAACGAGCGTCTGGGGTACGTGCTGACCTGTCCCTCCAACCTGGGCACGGGGCTGCGTGCTGGAGTCCATGTCAAACTGCCCAGGCTCAGCAAGGTACACACAACATTTCAATGTGACATGAGTGACAAACGCCAGCTCTCCCGCTGTGCAAAAGGACAGAGGAGAAAAGACAGAGGAGAAATGACAGCTTGTGGCAACTGCACGCTAACAGAATGTGTGTAGCAAGGTCCTGGGGGTGGAAAAAACAGCCTGCTGTAATTCTGCAAATCTCTGTGTTTGTTATGGAAATCAACCTGCTTAGTGAGTGGGAAGCCACAAAGATGGGCTGTAATGGAAGGAGTGGGAAAGCTCTGCACCTCTGTCTGTCCCTTTGGCAGTGCTGTAAGGATTACAGCATGGCAGTGACTCTGCTCAGGGCAGGCAGTGGAAGGCAGCAAGCTCAGGGCTGTTTCTCCTGACAGGACCCCAGGTTCTCCAAGATCCTGGAGAACCTGCGCCTGCAGAAGCGTGGCACTGGTGGGGTGGACACGGCGGCTGTGGCTGACATCTATGACATCTCCAACCTGGACCGCCTCGGTCGCTCAGAGGTAAACTGCTCTCCTTGAGGCTCCTTTCTGTGTCCTCCCCTTGCTTCTTAGCTGGGATCTGTACTGACATAGGGCACTTTCCCTCTGCTGACCTCAGTGGATCCCTCTGAGTGCAGTTTTACTCCTCGTGGACCTGGCCCAGTGGAAATACTCACTGAAAGAAAACCTGTTAATATGCATGAGGTGCTTGATAAATGCTCCTGTCATGGCAGTGGAAAAACCCAACCCTGAGCAAGCTGCACAAATATATGCTGGGGATCTCCATGGGGGCATGCAGATGTAGAAAACCACCTGCAGGGGCTCAGGCACTAAACCAAGACCTGGGGAGGGTGTTATGCTCCTTTCCCTAGTGAGTCACACCCTTCCTCCTTGGTCACACAGCACCACAAAGCTCCCACTCCACAGGGACTGAAGAGTTGGGGCAGTCCTCACATGTTCTGTGTGGCTCTCAGCACAGGACAACACAAGAGAGCTGCTTTTAAATCAGAGATTCAAATCAGAGCAAAGACTTAACGGTGAGCCCTGAGCCTTGCCTGTAGGGCACCACCTGCAGCAAGGGGGATGCACCTCAGACTTCTGCTGGGAACCATTTAAAGAGAAGGAACATTTGTAGTGACACAGCCTGGAAACGACCCTGGAAATGGACCCCTGCCTGGAGCAGCTGCTGCCATCCTGGCAGCTCGTGTCCCACACCTTGTTCCAGCCTCAGGCTTAACCATTCTAGGAGGCAGAGCAGTTTCTAAGAGCAAAGCTAATGAGGATGAGGAGCTGCAGCCTCCTCCCACAGCTCTGGCTGAGCCAAACCCCAAGGCTGTGGCAGGTTGGATATGGATGCAGTCTGGTCCTGCTCTTGCAGCCCAAGACCTGGGGCCAGCCTCATTCTAGGTAGGTTTTCATAATAGAAATATAACCCTGGGTAACAACAATATTAACCCAGCCCACAGTGCCTTCCCTTCCTGGCTCACCTGCCACAGGGACAGAGCCCAGCCAGGTGACCTGGGCCTTTGAATGTCCCCACAGCCATGGGCAGATGTCTGGGAACTTCAGATGTTGAATTCTGATGTAGGCACCCATGCTCGTTTGGATCTAGAATGAAATAAGTAACAGGGAACAAAATAAATAAATAAGAATGAAATACTGTTAAGCTGTATTACTTGCCGAAACAGCCTGTGACAAAGACATCTATTAACACCTATATCATGTGTGTTTCATATTAAAGTAACATTAATAATAATAATAATAAAAGGATTACACAGCATGATTAATTCAGTCCTGCTGACAGACAGCCTAAGCCTAAAAATTTTTGCTTATATGAAGAGTTCCACTGAAGTCAGTGATGCCTCCTTCAGCAAGGATCCAAAAGATTAAGGCAACAGATAAGACACAAGCCCTACCTTGGAGATTCTGAAATCTAAATAAGACAAGACATACTCAAGGGGATAAGAAAAATTTCATTATAGGATAAAATTTTTCCAGTAAATAATTAAATAAATTTCAATATGTGATAAATGTGCTTGTAGAACTCAATTATGTTCCCAAAGGTGCAAGATAAAACTGTTTGTATTTTTGCTCTGTTTCAGTTACTGGTCAATGCAAACTGAATATGATATTTGTTTTCTCATGGAGGCTGCAAATTCATTCCTCTGAATTCCCAACATAGCTAGTTTTAAAAGACAATAAAATAAACTGCTAAGCCACCAAAATGCTTTATAGTAAAAGCAAATCCCTTGAAAATCAGCAACTGTCACAATAAAGAGACAATGGGATTTAGTCTTTGTGCTTGGTTTTAACAAGCCAGTCATTAAAAGTTGCTAATGAACCATTTCACGGAGATTGAAAAATGTCAGCTTTATCTTGCTGTCTCACAGTGCCACAGGGGCTGTGGTCCTCAGGAGTCACCTGTCTGCTGGGGACAAGGCCCTTTGTAGTCTCCAGCAATTTTGAAACAGGTTACAAAGATACCACCCCCCCTGCCATATGGAATTATGTATTTTGCTGCTGCTCTGGCCTGCAGTGAATCCCACCCCTGGCAGTATCACTCTGATGCTTTGGAGTGGCTGCCTGGAACAGAGGATAGGCAAGACTGGGAGAATGAAAGTGGGTATTTATTAAAACACCTTCAGCAGATACACCTTGGGCTGTTAAGGCCTTCAGGAGGCTACACCCAGGATGGACAATGGTCACAAATTTTTCACACAATTATAAGTTTGGTCCACTTACATATCAGGGGTTAATCCTCCAATTACAGCTTCAGGTAATGAAGTAATTTTCTCCAAGTTTGCCCCCCTCAACTCACTTTTGTTTCCACCTCTCAGGGCCTGAGGCAGCAAGGTGTCCATGAGTTTCAGGCCCAGAGAAGAATTATTCTATCTGAATAAAATGGGAGAACAGCAGCTGACAGGTCATGGAGTTTAGAATTCCACACCAAGGCAGTACAACAGGATCTGAAAAATATAAAATCCAAGTCCTAAAGCATCAGCTCAGGAGCTGGGAGCACAGGAGAGCTGCAGAGCCAGCACCACACCTCAGCTGTGTGTGCTGAGCCTGGCAGGATGGGCAGGGTCAGGGTGGTCAGGGACCCATGGATCAGGGACCACCCCAGCAGGGCTGTGGCCAGCTGAAAGGGAAGGACACAGCTCTGCTCTGATTGAGCCTCCTCAGGCATTGTGAATGTCCCTGACCTCCTCCTAGTCCCAGCCACACCAAGGACACTGTCCTGGTTTGAAAGACACATGTTAGGAAAGGCAGGAGCCTTTCTTGAAATGGAAAATGCAAACCCCTCCCAACAAATTATGATAATTTTCAAAATAAGGGGCTCTCAGGCAGAGATACAGGAATAGGAATAATAGATCTGTACTAGGAAAAATTAAAACAGAAATGCAGTATTAGAAAGAACAAACCCAAAACGCTGCCAGAGTCAGAATCCAAGCTGACACCTCGTCAGTCAGTCAGGGTGTTGGAGCAGTCCCATTAAATGGTGGCTGCATCCTCCTGCAGTCACAGATGTGGTTCTGTTGGAGCAGTGCTCCTGTGGAAGGTGCAGTTTTCCTCCAAGGCTCCAGTGATGATGTAGAAGGGTCTGGTTTTCCTCTGGAATCCAGTGGGAAAAGGCTGCTCTGATGTTCCAAATCTCAGATTTGATCCGGGTAGGAAATGCTTGGTTCCTCCCCCTGGGTGGAGCATCTCCCAATGGGATGATGGAATTTTATCATCCATGCAGTGGGACTCTATGGTCCATTAACAGGAGATATCTACTGGAGGAAGGATGGGTTGTGGGAAAGATAAAGAGCACTGCCCCAGCTGGTTTAACAGCTGGTTCATGAACAGGAGATATCTCCACAGAGATAAGGATCACTGCCCCAGCTGGTTTCACAGCTGGTTCATGAACAGGAGATATCTCCCCAGAGATAAGGATCACTGTCCCAGCTGGTTTCACAGCTGGTTCATGAACAGGAGATATCTCCCCAGAGATAAGGATCACTGCCCCAGCTGGTTTCACAGCTGGTTCATGAACAGGAGATATCTCCAGAGAGATAAGGATCACTGCCCCAGCTGGTTTCACAGCTGGGTCATGAACAGGAGATATCTCCTCAGAGATAAGGATCACTGCCCCAGCTGGTTTCACAGCTGGTTCATGAACAGGAGATATCTCCACAGAGATAAGGATCACTGCCCCAGCTGGTTTCACAGCTGTCCATGAACAGGAAATATCTCCCCAGAGATAAGGATCACTGCCCCAGCTGGTTTCACAGCTGGGTCATGAACAGGAGATATCTCCCCAGAGATAAGGATCACTGCCCCAGCTGGTTTCACAGCTGGTTCATGAACAGGAGATATCTCCTCAGAGATAAGGATCACTGTCCCAGCTGGTTTCACAGCTGTGATAGAATACACACTGCGGGGCACATCCTGCTTTGTAACCCATTTTAGACACCCACCCTGAGCCCCCAGCAGCACTCGGGGCTGGTGTGAACTAGATAAACAAGCCTCCTTCCTGCTCTCCTTTCACCAGCATCCCTCCCAGTTCATTTTCATGTCTCTGTGCTCACAACTCCTGAAAGCATGGGGTGTTTTGGGACCTGGGGAGGCACAGCAAGGACTTCAGTACTCCATCAAGCACTGCCAGGCAGGGCTGAACACTCAGAGCAGGGCTGCTCTCTGTCCTCACCCTCTTGCACCCCTGTGTTGAGGTTTAATTTTTTTTTTTATTTTAGGGTTGGGATTAAATAAGAGAGATGGTATTTTTTGTTTGGATTTAGATAGTCATTAGTTGTTTTTTTTTTTATTTTACAGTTTCATAAATTATGAGATTTATAGTTCTTTAAGCTAACAAACTAAAAATATAGTTTTTTTTTCTTTTTTTACAGGGCCTTTTAAGGGTAAACATTCCAATTATGAAATGTTGCTTAAATTATTTTTAACTTAACAACTAACTACTTGTGGCCCACAATGCAGACTTTTTATTTTATCATACTATATCATCTAGATTTATGAAGAAGATGAAGAAGGACAAACCTCCCCCTTAAAAATCTTCCTCTTGTTTTATATGTATTACTATATTCTAAACCCTTAAACTCTGAGATTCCCACCATGTGGAAAATTTAAACTACTATTTAAACTACACACCCATAATCTTAGTTGTATCATTCAATTTTGGAAGTTTTCTCCACAGCCTCCAGGTTAAATGCAGTGCTCTCCTGGGGGTCAGTGCCTGTCAGCACAGAAAGTCTGAAATTCTCAGTGACCAGGGTTCCAACAGGGAATACTCTGGGCCATGCATCCCCTCTCATCATCACCTGGGGAGCACCCTGCACCCTCCTGGGGGTCATGTTTGAAACAGCTCAACACTTCATACAGGGACTTCTGCCCTCGTTTGTTCCTGGGGAGCACAGTTTGGTGGAAATAACTTTAGGGACCTAATTGAAAGCATCAGGAAAATTAAGCCACCAACACCAGAGGTTTATGTCCGAAAAGGAGACAGGGGAGTCCTTTTACTTTATTCGAATAAAGGGAGAGGCCATGGGGTATTATCCTGGGATCTCTCAATTCTTTGGAGGTTGCAGCCTCCTTTTTATCCCAATTTCCCATCCACATTTCCCTCTCTTTGCCCATGGGCTGAGGTACTGGAGAGGCACAGACTTCCCAGAATGACTGATACCCGAGATTCCTCTCTAATGTACAACCCTCCCTTTTCCTTTTTAATTCTTATGGAATTCATGGGTTTTCCCCATTGCTTCTTTCATCTTTCAATATCCAGTGTCATTGATCAGCAAACCTGCAGTTTGTTTGTAAAGGCAAATATCTTTGTCCATCCATCAATCAGTGGAATCCTTCCCATTGTTCCTTTTATCTCTCAGTGCTGGTTTTATCTACTCACAGCTTGTTTGTAAAGACAAATCCCTCATTCCTCTCAAAAGTTTCTGCTGCTGGTGGTCCAAACTCAGGGCAAACAGGAGGATGGAATTACTGTGGCTTTGCACAACCCACGCTCCCTGTGCTAAAGAAGGTGTGATGTCTGTGACCCTCCTCACATATAGCTTTGCCTCCTGTTGTCACAGCACAAGCCAACTTCCTGCTCCTCTATTAACAGATGAGCTAAATCTTCTGTTAATACCATTTCCTTCTTCCTGCTGTAGGTGGAGCTAGTCCAGATTGTCATCGATGGGGTCAATTATCTCGTTGACTGTGAGAAGAAACTGGAGAGAGGCCAAGACATCAAGGTGCCACCCCCCCTGCCCCAGTTTAGCAGGAGATGAAGCTGCTGCTGATGGCCGCAGCTGAGGGTAACGTGGCTGCCGTTCTGATGGAAAGGCACCCCTGTACATCTCTGTATAAATGCATTGTGTAATAAAACACTACCTGACACCTGAGGTCTCCTCCATGCCTGCATGCACTGGCACAAACTAGTCTGGGTGCTGTTTTACTGGGGTGCACCCATACAACCACCTTGGGACGCTCTTTCTGGGGGCATTGCTCCCCTTTCTTGGTTGGTGGTAAGAAAAGTCTCACTTCAGCTGTGCAAAAAGCACAGATCACCGATTCCATGCAGCACTTGCACTTATGGACATACTTACAATGCCTCCTATAAGCACCCTGCTAATTTTTGCGCTGTGCCCTTGGGCTGCAGCAAACTGGCCCAAAAAACCAGCAGGCAAATAATTTTGCTGATACCCCATCTCAACCTGCCCAGCACAGCCTGCTCCAGCCACCTCCTGCTGCTCTCAGCCTGCAAGGCAATGGGGTCTGGCTCAGCTGCCACTCCCCAAAGTGCCTGAGGATCTGCTGCCACTCCAAGGGACACCTCCATGCTCACCATGGTCCCATGTGCCCAGCAGCACAGCAAAAGGAAAAAACCAGCAAGTGCTCACAATCCCACTGATTGCTTCTCTTTTGCATATGGAAACACAGTGTTTCACAGCTGGAACACAGGAAGGTCCCTGGGTGAGTCATATCTGCAGAACTGTGGCTGGATTAGCTAGCCCATAACTGGCTACAGATTTTAAAAGCCACAATTGGAAGCTAATTGACAGCTACATGGTGAATTAGCTGCTCTTGAAAATCAGCAGCATGGTGTGCTGGCTCAGGAGAGTTGCAGAGTGTAAAGCAGGCTGGAGCTCCCATGTAATTACTGTTACTTCCTCATCTATGCTGGGCACATTCCCTAGCATTTCGCTGCTGGCTTTCCAAATGGTGGTTAATAATAGTAATTCTGGGGGAGGGAAACAGACTTCTGCTGATTTTACATAGAAGGCAAATAAGCGAAACTGGAAAGAATTCACTGTTAGCTCTCCAAAACTCTCAGCTTAACACAAAACCCAACTGCAGGCCAAGTCCTCAGATTTAGCCTGCATTTTGCTTTTCTCCTTCTGATTTGCAAACTGCTGATGGGCAGCAGCACAATGTCCAGTGGGCTGCCACTTGCTGAGGGGCTGGTATGGGGCTGATGACTCTGTTTCAGTGCTTTTAACAGCATCCTGGAGGACGAGGCGCATCACTCCACCAGCCAGTCCACTGATGATACTACATCAAAGTCTGAGAGAAGAGCTGCTGTTCAGTGAGCATTTCACAGTGGAAATGGGCTGCTGGAAAACACTCATGGGGTTCAGTAGCAGAGCCCGTGAGGAGAAGGTTAAGAGGATATCTCATTGATGTCCACTGCTGTCTGCATTGGGGAAACCAGGCTAAAGACCCTCCTTGGGGGTTGTCTTGGTTTGAAAAACAGGTGCCTTTTAAGAAAGGCAGGAGCCTTTCTTGAAATGGAAAATGCAAACCCCGGCCTTCTAAATAATGATAATTTTAAAATTAAGGGGCTCTCAGGCAGAGATACAGGAACAGGAATAATAGATCTGTACTAGGAAAAATTAAAACAGAAATGCAGTATTAGAAAGAACAAACCCAAAACGCTGCCAGAGTCAGAATCCAAGCTGACACCTCGTCAGTCAGTCAGGGTGTTGGAGCAGTCCCATTAAATGGTGGCTGCATCCTCCTGCAGTCACAGATGTGGTTCTGTTGGAGCAGTGCTCCTGTGGAAGGTGCAGTTTTCCTCCAAGGCTCCAGTGATGATGTAGAAGGGTCTGGTTTTCCTCTGGAATCCAGTGGGAAAAGGCTGCTCTGATGTTCCAAATCTCAGATTATATCCAGGTAGGAAATGCTTGGTTCCTCCCCCTGGGTGGAGCATCTCCCAATGGGATGATGGAATTTTATCATCCATGCAGTGGGACTCTATGGTCCATTAACAGGAGATATCTACTGGAGGAAGGATGGGTTGTGGGAAAGATAAAGAACACTGCCCCAGCTGGTTTCACAGCTGGTTCATGAACAGGAGATATCTCCCCAGAGATAAGGATCACTGCCCCAGCTGGTTTCACAGCTGGTTCATGAACAGGAGATATCCCCTGAGATAAGGATCACTGCCCCAGCTGGTTTCACAGCTGGTTCATGAACAGGAGATATCTCCCCAGAGATAAGGATCACTGCCCCAGCTGGTTTCACAGCTGGTTCATGAACAGGAGATATCTCCCCAGAGATAAGGATCACTGCCCCAGCTGGTTTCACAGCTGGTTCATGAACAGGACATATCTCCCCAGAGATAAGGATCACTGTCCCAGCTGGTTTCACAGCTGGTTCATGAACAGGAGATATCTCCTCAGAGATAAGGATCACTGCCCCAGCTGGTTTCACAGCTGGTTCATGAACAGGAGATATCTCCACAGAGATAAGGATCACTGTCCCAGCTGGTTTCACAGCTGGTTCATGAACAGGAGATATCTCCAGAGAGATAAGGATCACTGCCCCAGCTGGTTTCACAGCTGGTCCATGAACAGGAGATATCTCCCCAGAGATAAGGATCACTGCCCCAGCTGGTTTCACAGCTGTTCATGAACAGGAGATATCTCCAGAGAGATAAGGATCACTGCCCCAGCTGGTTTCACAGCTGGTTCATGAACAGGAGATATCTCCCCAGAGATAAGGATCACTGTCCCAGCTGGTTTCACAGCTGGTTCATGAACAGGAGATATCTCCTCAGAGATAAGGATCACTGCCCCAGCTGGTTTCACAGCTGTGATAGTATACACACTGCTGGGCACATCCTGCTTTGTAACCTAAGACAGGGGCGCAGAGTGACAGGACAGGAGGCAACAGACTCAGGATACTGGTAATTCCTGTTACCCATTAGAGAGGCCTTTTGTCCTATGAGGATGGTCAAATGTTGGAACAGACCCAGAGACACCTAGAACTCAGGGAACAAGGTTCTTAATAATGTGATCCACTCTGGGGTTGGGGTGGGACTTGTGTGTTTTGGGACAGAAATCCTCCACACCCCAGCCTATACAAGGTGTGATCCCTGGCTGAATCAGTCACTGCAAAGTGTCTGAGATGAGCAAATAACCCAGAGCAACACTCTGGCCATCCTGTGCTCTGACCAGACAGGGAATTGTAAGTCTGCACAAAAGAGGTACACCCAGGTATGACTTACTCCCTGCTCTTCTCCAACTCTGGCATTCTCTGTATTGGTCCTTCACAATCAAAATACTCCTCCTCACATGGATTATTTTTCAGAGGCTTATTGTCACCTACATTTTCCACTTTTGTCACCTTTCTGTCTCTATACGGCCAGCAAGAGCAACTCAGCTGCTTCTTAGGAATGGCATATTCTCACTCTTCATTTCACATCACTAATTAGTATTTTAAATTAAACTTGGACAGTGACACACCTATTAAGTCAATGCAGGATGTCTCTGACTGTGCTGTTCCCTCATGGCAATGCTCAGGACAGTTTTCTGTTTGCTTGGAGCCCACCCTGTGGCTGAGGTGTGGGGAGCAGGGTCTGTGCCCCTCCGTGCCTTCAAGGGCAGCTGGAATGTGGATATGCTCAACAGAAAGGCTGCAGCAGGAAACAAACAACCTGAAAGCCTGTGTGCCCACACAAAGAAAGAAAAGCATACAGATAATGATAGATAATAACCCTACAATAAAATATTAAAAAAATCAAAAGCTGGGTTAGTGCACTAGGTCTTGACATAAAATGCTTGTTCTTGTTTCTCATATTTATTTTCCCCATGCCAGAAGTACTGCACTGCCGAGACCCTTTTCTGCCGAATAAAACTCTTTCCTGATAGACACTGATTCTCTAAAAATCTTTGAAATTTATTTGATTAAGTGCCCCCGGAGCTATGTGTCATGCCTCAAGCACTTTTCTAATGCCCTTGACAAAGCAACTAGGGATCAACAGAAATAATCTCTCAGGTCAAGCTCTATCAGAGTCCAAATCCATCAAAGCCCTGTGCTCCATTAGGCAGTTCATGCAGGGTGAGAACTGGGCAGGAATTTCCCATTACAAGACCAGAGAAAATAAGCACTTAAGGTATTATGAAGGAATTGTTCCCTGGCAGGGTGGGCAGGCCCTGGCACAGGGTGCCCAGAGCAGCTGTGGCTGCCCCTGGATCCCTGCAAAAGTCCAAGGCCAGGTTGGACATTGGGGCTGGAGCATCCTGGGACAGTGGGAGGTGTCCCTGCCATGGCAGGGGTGGCACTGGGTAGGATTTAGGGTCTGTCCCAACCCAAACCAGTCTGTGAATTCTGTAGCTACAACAGTTGAAGCTGATCTCACATGTGGCACCTCACACCTGAAATCCTTGGCTGCCCCAACAAAAACTGACAACAGGCTCTGCTCTGGAGGTTCATGACTTTTCCACTCCTACAGGATCAACGCACACCTGAGCACACCTGACATAGCATGTCTCTGGAAACATCACAACCAAAAGGGAGCAGATAACAGGAGGAATGAGTTACAGCTAATATGTATATGCAGCATTACTTTACTAAATAAGGCTCGCTGGAATTCAATTAAAGACTTAAACGGTCACTTCTTTTGCCTGCAAATATGCCTGTGGGAAACACCAAAATGCACTGCATATGGTACAGAAGTCCTCCCAAGCCAAATCCTCCAAGACAGCACAGAGTTACCTACTACCCAGTTTACTGCTGATGACTGACAGCACATTTTTAATTCACTCTAAATCATTACAGAAAAATACTGGGCTCCTAATGAGAAAATATCAATTATATTACAGTAATAAATTTATCAGTAAACAAGAGTAATGAAAGTGGTTTTTTTTTAATCTACCCACTGCTCAGGGAACTCATGTTGACCCAGCAGAGAAAGAAGTTCGTAAATTATGACAGTTAATTTTTAGCTCATTTTATGTGCATTCTGGTTTGAAAATGCTTTAAGTTTCCAGATACTTTAAGTAGTATGTGTCTTAGCTCTCATTCCAGTTTTATGCTCTGCTTTCTGAATGAGAATTTGGGTTTTGAAATTACTGATAATCTACCTGGTACTTGGCCACTACTGCATGAACTACTGGCATCTCTAATTTTTTTTTTCTTTTTTCCCCCACCCCCCCCCTTTTTTTTTCTGTAGAAATGAGGAATTTATCCTTTTCTTGAAGGAGAGGAGCATAAGAAATTATTAAGACTGAAAAGATTAGAGCACTCTTCATTGCTGATCCCTCTGCCCAAGGAATCTGTACCTCTGCTGCTGCCCACAGTTTCAGCCTGTTCTTTCTCCTTTTCTCTGTGAAATACAGAAGTTTTTCAAAGTGCAGCCAATACTGCAGAACAAACACCCACAGGATAACCCATTCTTTGTTTGCTCCTTCATACCTTCAACCCTAGAAATTACAACTTTGTGATCTGAAGATATGAGCTTAAGTGAAGTGCTGTGCAAATCAAGTTGAAAATCATTCACTTCCACACTGTGGGTTTCTGAAAAAAATAAAAACCTTAAATTCTCCAGTGAGAAAATAGTGTTTTCTGTTTAACAGGCAACCACCAAAACTAAAACCTGGGAAAATTCTTGTACTATCCTGACAGTGCATGTCTAACATTCCTACTTGAGCCACATTTCTCTGATTGCTATTTTGATACAAGAATAACAAACAGCAGCTTTGCAGTGTAAAACAGCCAAATAAAATAACTAACCACAGACCTTAACCTTCAAAGGCTTCAGTTCATCTAGGCACTTAAAACATTTGCCTGAATATAAACCAATAAGTATCTGAGTAGATCCAGCAACAGAAGTCTGTGGAGCAACTTATTTAAGCTCTTATTAGATATCCTGAAAGAATCACAGCTGTGAGCAACACCTGGTGGAAATGACATCCAGGGCTGGTCATCAGAGCAGGCTCACTGAGGGGGATGCTGCCCTGGTTGTAGCAGTCGAAATCCTTAAGTATTTGAGACCAAATACAGCACAGGTAATCATTTAACACTGACACAAAAGCAGAGCAGTAAATGCAAAGACATCTCTTGATTTTATGGAGAAAAAATAAAAGTGAACGACCTGCAAAGGAGCCTCAGATTATTGCAGATGTAACAGAATTTAAGAGGGAACAAGGCCTAATTTTCCTTTCTCTCCCCAGGCTTACATTCAAATTAAAACAACCAGCAAAATGTCACCCTGACACTCTGCCAAGTCGTATTAACTACCCAAACCATAGAGGCAAAAAAGAGTGAACAAAGATAACATCATGTGTGTGTGTACAATCAAAGCCCCTGGTACCCCTTCAGCAGGCAAAACCTCCTTTCTGGGTTATGAGAATTGTGAACATATGAACACTGTGCTGTGTTCAGACATTCTGCTGTTTCTTAGGAACATATGGGGGAAAAAAAAAAGGCAAAAAATGCTACAATTATTTGCACTGCTCCTGTATTGCTCATGACTCACCTGGTGCCCAGGTACAGGGGAGCTCCTAGCCCAGTAATGTCAGCCTGGAACAAATCCCAAACCAGGGCAGATTTAAAAAGGTGTGGCCTCTGTCAATTAAGTGATATTTGAAGTAAATGCTGTCTGCTGATTAAGCAGGGAGGTGTTAAACACCCTTTTCCACTGCCTGCAAAGCTGGATCTTAAGCGTGGCTGATCCTGCCTAGACACAAACACATAAAATTCCAGGCTGGGAAAGACAGGACAGCACATTTAGGACTTCATCAAAGCTGAGAGCAAAGCAAGTTGCAGGAGCGTCCGGGACCTCATGCTGTGGTTGAGCTGTAAGTTACCACTTCAACAAAGGAGGTGTTTTTAATTTTGTACATTCAGTTTAAAACTACCGGTCCCTTGTGGTTTTATTTCCTGGCGTTCATCAGTAATTTTTATCTGCAGTCAGCGCTGATTGCTCTTGAACGGGTGCTCGTTCCTGCCTGGCAGCGGTGAAGTTTAAAACTTTGTGCACACCTCCCTCTAGTGGGCCCAAAACCCCGGAAAATCGGCAAAATCCACAAATTCCTCCAGCCGGATGCAGGTGTTAGGGAGGGACAACCACTAGAGGAAGAGTAATATTCTTTACATATTTTATACAGTGTATGCATAGTGCATATACCTGTACCACATCAACCAGGAAGCATCACTGGGGATCTAATGAAATTGTAAAAACGAGATGCAGCAGCCTGACGTTGGGGAGGGTGGAAAGCATTATTTAGCTGATAAACATTTATTTAAGCTGCTGAGTGGCTTCCCCGGAGAACACAGCCCCGGGGGTTCACCCTGGCTCAGGTCACCCCTCGTTTAGAATTTTTAGGAGTTTAATAAGGGATAAAAGGGACAGCGTTCAGCGCAAACAAAAGCACATCATTAACAATTCTTATATATTACTTTTTTTTTGTATTGGTTAAATGCCTATTAATGAATATTATACATATTCAAACATTCCTTTGAGATTTTATGTTCTGGGATTTATTTCAATTTGACTCTTGAAATCATCTTAAAGTATGTACCACAATGCAGATGTGATTTTGAGAGTCTTGTATTTTATTTCCTCATGAGGCCCCCCTGGTCTGTGGTTTGACAGTTATTGATAATTGAGGGTCAGTGGTAGATTTCTTCTTTGCTCTTTTAGTGTTACTTTTCTGATTCTCTTCAATGTTATCTTATCATATAGGTATTTTAGCTATTTTTGCAAATACTTTTGGTTCACATTAGTTATTTCATTATTGTTAAGTAGTTACAGGAATGAAAGCATTTAATATTACATAGCCTCTATTTTAATATTATGTGAGGTCTTAAGGTGTATTCCTCACATTACCATTTACATCAGCTATAGGGTGCACACAAAAACGGAGAGACTCCATTAAAAATCAGTTAAAAGGGATGACAAATTGGACTGTAACAAAATCGTTACGACGAATGCAACTTGTAAGGGCGAGTATATAAATGTGAGAGCCGATATTTACATGGTCACTTGTAGCAGGAAGGAGCTGGAGCTGCTGGAGGCCGCAGGATGAGTGGAGGATGGAGCAGCTCTGCTGGGAGGAAAGGCTGGCACAGCTGCCATTGCTCACCTGGACAGGAGAAGCTTTGGGCTGAGCTCAGGGTGGCCTTGCAGGGCCTGGGGGAGCTGCAGGAAACGTGGAGAGAGACAATTGCCAAGGGATGGAGGGACAGGACCCAGGGAATGGCTCCCAGGGCCACAGGGCAGGGCTGGATGGGATCTTGGGAATTAGGAATTGTTCCCTGGCAGGGTGGGCAGGGCTGGCACAGGGTGGAATTCCCAGAGCAGCTGTGGCTGCCCCTGCATCCCTGGCAGTGCCCAAGGCCAGGTTGGACATCAGGGACACCAGAAGTGTCCCAGCTTTGGATGGGCTGGCCGGGCCCCCTCACACACCGCCTCACCCGAGCTCCCCACACCGCCGGGCCCGCTCCTGCTGCTCTTCCTCCTCCTCTTCCTCCTCCCGCTCCTCCTCTTCCTCTTCCCGTCCGTCATCACCGCGCGCGGTCCGGCCCTGCCGGGCCCGGAGCCTTTGCCCGTGGCAGTGCCGGTACCGAAGGCGGTACCGGGGGCCGTTCCGGGCCATGACCCGCTGGGCTCGGCGGAACGCCCCGCCCGGGGCCCGGGCCCTGCCCGCCACCCCCTGGGAGCAGCTGGCACCGAGCAGCGAGCCGGAGCCGGCAGCCAAGAGGAGGAGGAGGAGGAAGAAAGAGTACGAGAACCAGGATGTGAACGGGTTCGGGGGGCAGCAGAAGGAGGAGGAAGAGGAGGCGAGGAGGAAGGACAGGCGGCGGGAGAGCAGGAGGCTGAGGAGGCAGGAGAGGAAGAAGAACGCCATGGTGAGGCCTGCCCTACAGCCGGGGGGAGGGAAATGGGTCAAAGCTCGCTTTTGGTTTAAAACCCTCAGGTGTGGGGAGTGTGTCTGTCAGCTCAGTGAACGGTGCGCGCAGTTTCGGGGTCCGTAATTAAATGTGACGGGTTAAGGCTGGGGGGATGCCGGTGACAGCATCTGACTGCAAAAGCGTCCAAAACAATCTGATGAAAGCACTGTACAGACAAACTCTAACTCCGAGTAAAGCTCACACAGAGCACAGCCCACCTGCTGGGGTCCTGTGAGGGGGAGACAGGTTCAGCTGATCCCACAGGTTACGGAGGAGTCTTCCCAAGCTTCTCCCCGTTCCTCGCTCAGTTTTGTACTATTTTGCTTAGGTTTGGGTGGAGATTCAGTGATTTCAGTCCTACATCTCAGGGTGGTCGTACCCTGGCAGTGGGTCACTCAGGATGGTACCTGGGGTAACCCTGGGGTGGGATGTGGTCAGCTCAAAGACAGGGATTTCACCACAGCTGCTGATCCAGCAGAACATCCTGCTTTATCTCAGCTGCTCTGTGGCTGATCAGCTGCAAGGTACCATCAGGTATCTTCATCTGCAAGGGTTTTGGCAGAGCTGAGGGGTCTCTGCCCCACTCCACCCTCCTGTTATCCTGCCTGGGTTGTTCTGTGTATGTGTGGTCTTATCCAGGGAGTAGTCACTGCATTTTCCCCCGAAATTTCCCCTTTTTAGCACCCAGTCGCTTTCCCACAACATTTTTAAAAGAGAGCCCCATGTTGGAGGCAAAAGTCTCTCTCCCTGGGCTGGTGCTGCTGTGGAGGTGAGCAAGAGCTCAGCCCACCCCTGCCACAGGCAGTGTTCCAGATGAAAGTTGTGAACTTCGGAACAAAAGATGGGTTTCAGCTCCTGTTGTGGCCTTTAGCATGGCTCTCCTGGCTCAGCACGGTTCCCCCTGCCCCTCTGGGGAGCCCCCAGCCCCTCTTGGTTTCTGGGTGAAACTATCTCAGGTAATTTCTGTGTGTGATTCATCACACTGTGTGTTGCTGGTTAAAGGAGAAAAGTGCCCATAATAACGTGGTTTGATGGCACAGAGCACAGTTTGATGGCAGAACACAAAGTCTCTCCCTGGCTGCTTTTTCCTGGGGACGAAACCATGTTTACTCCTTAGGCTCTGTGGGGCTGGGATTTCCAGGTTTGGAGTGCCAATGACAGAATAATTGGATTTTCCTCTTCCCAGGTGTGTTTCCACTGCAGAGAACCTGGCCACGGTGTGGCTGATTGTCCAGCAGTGCTGGAGAGCCAAGACATGGGGACAGGGATCTGCTACCGCTGTGGATCCACGGAGCACGACCTCAGCAAATGCAGAGCCAAGGTGGATCCAGCTGCTGGTGAGTCTCAGGAATTGGTGGTGGTGTGAAATGATTGGGTGTAAATTGTCTGACTGCTGACCCCGAGGCTTTATGGGTTAGAAATTTAAATTTTGCAATATGATTACGAGGAGCCTGACAGTAATTTATTGTCTGAAGTGATTAAAATGATTGTCATTTCACTGTGTTGGGTCTGTGGCTTCACAAAGGTTTTGATGTGAGCCATAAACCCTGTGGGATTTTGCAGGTCCATTTCCATATGCAAAATGTTTCATCTGTGGTGAGATGGGGCATCTGTCAAGGTCGTGTCCAGATAATCCCAAGGGATTGTATGCTGAAGGTGAGTGTACTGATCCACTAAATTTAGTAAAATTAAATTTTTGTCTCCTTCTTACCTGATACAGAACTCTGCAAGTGAATGAGAATGTGGCTAAAAGGAATTCCTGTGTATCTTTCAGTAAAAGCAGAGTAATTCTGTGGAATTCACGGTCAAATAATTAGCTGGAGGATTTCTGTTTTCAGTGTAGGTTTAGTATGAAATGAGGGGATGAGGTATCAGGAAATGCACAAAGGAGCAAAATCCTCTGTGAATGTAGGCAGTGTGTATTTACGTGAACGTGCACCCAAGCAGGTGGTGAGGACATTCTCACACAGAAGCTTAAGATTCTGGGAGGTGGCAAAACAGGCTCTCAGTAAAGGGAGGGTATCTTCAGTCTAATGGGACCTTGGGTCTAACTTTGAAGGTTTCAGCTCTCCATTGCCTCCCACAACCAGCATTCTATCTCCTGGTGTTTCCCAGCACAAACGTGGGGTCTTGGCAAACTCCAGAAGGGGATCTTGCAGCACAGTTAAAAGTGGAACAAAAATCACCTTGCTTTGAATCGTTTGTATTGTGGAACTTTGTGTTGTGTAGAATTTCACATCTCAGTACCTGCAGGTGGGTTTCCTGCCTCTCAAGAGCCCTTGTCAATTTTAAAAGTTCCCTTGAGTATGGATTTCAGCAGAATTCAGCCTGTTTTTCAAAAAGAGAGCTTCCAGCAAATCAGAAATACTCAGTTAGCAGTGGCTGGAATTCATGGTGTGTGGTGCTGTATTGAACAGTGTGCTCTCAAACAGCTCTATCCCTCACAGACACAGGAGGAGTGTTGGGTTGGGTGTTTTTTGGGTGTTCTGTGGTGTGGGTTTTTTTTTCCCCCCCTCAGATGAGTAACAACTTTCTGTGTGAACAGGTGGGGGCTGCAAACTTTGTGGCTCTGTGGAACACTTCAAGAAAGACTGCCCAGAGAAGCAGAATGCAGGTGAGCTGCAGGGTGTGTGGGGTGGCTGTGGGTCCAGCAGTGTTCAGCAACTGCTCTGCATACCTGTGCTCAGGGAAAAGGCCTTGGGAAGAGAACTTGGAAGCAGCAGAGGTGACCTTTGTAGGGACACTCAGGGAGGGTATGGAGGAGGCAGTAAGTAGCAGTGCAAAACTAAGATAATTTTTTTTTCTTGTGTGTATCTGAAGGCCATATGAAATAATCTGTATTTTTTTGGCCAGTGTTTGTGCTAATGTTCACAGTTTGGCAGCTCTACAGCAGAACTGGCTGCTGCTTTTTGCAGATTTCAGTGTGAAGTGGTGGAGCTGAACCCTATGCCAGGTGCAGGGTGGTGGTGTGTGCAGGCAGTTGTGTCAGGCACCCAGGACAGGGACTAAGAAGATTTTTTTCCAGCTGGATTCACAGCTAATTAGCTGCTTTCTTATGTGTACTTCAGCTTTCCATCTGGATGGAAAAATTAAATTAGATACCCCAAACCCCCACTGTGCTGCAAGAGGCAAAGCATTAAACAAGGGTTTGAAGAATGATCCTGTTACTGGAGTGGTGACACACCTGTGCATTTTTCTACTTTGTTTCTGTGCCACTTAATTAATGTACCACTTAATAATAAGCCACTTTGGTAAAATTTATGTAAGAAATGTATATGGAATTTTCTATATCTGATCCTGTGTCAGATATCCTGTATCAGTATCCTGTATCCTATATATTTTTAGGTCTGAGATCATATGTAGAATTCTAGGCGTGTGCTGCTTTGCCAGTTTGGAATGGGTCAGACTCAGTTTCAATTGGTATGACAGAAGTTAATGATACCAAAAGACTCTGAAATTTCCCCCAACGCATTTGCAAGTAGGGAGGCTGTGCCCACTTAGGTGACTGATGTTTTAGAAGCCTGTAACTAGATTTTTTTGTACCTTTTTCTGGTAATTTTAACATCTGTAATGAGGACTGTAAGTGCTGCTTATTTTCCCAAGGGACTTTTTTCAAAACTAGAGCTGGTGGTTGAAACCAGCAGAGTTAGTTGGAACTGTGCCACCGTTGGCAAGAACTGTGGTACTCTTTGAGATCAAGCGTGCGTTGTGCAGAGTGTGCTCAGGTGCAGGATCACAGGTGGGAGCTGGAATAGGGGTTGAGGCGCTGCAGCTCCCAGTTCCCTCAGGCACATTGGGCCAGCTTCAGTGTGCGGAGACCAACCTTGGCATTTGCAGTGTGCAGTGCTGGCTGTGCTGCCCTGCCCTGCCAGGCCGTGCAGGTGGCAGAGCTGGCCCTGGCACTGCTGTGTTGTGTCCCTGCAGAGCAGGTGACAGTCGGGCGCTGGACCCCCGGCCTGAGCGCTGACCACGAGGACGTCACGGCCGCGCCGGCGCTGCGGACAGCTCAGCCCAAGCGACCCAAAGTTGTCACTTTCTGAAGGCCTCCTGGCTCCTGAACAGTTCTCTTGCACTGCTGCACTCCGGACAGGAGACGACAGAGAGAGGATATGGAAAATCACGCCGGCTGCAGAGGAATTGTTGGTTTGTTGTCTCCCCTCATTTTCCCAGTTCGCCTCCCAAAGCTGCCTGGCTCACTGTGAAGCTGGGAGCAACAGGAATACAGCAAGTGACTATTTTATTAAAGAAATTGTTGGTGTTTTTTAAAGGTTCTTGTTGGATTCTGGTTTAGTTTTACCTTTTTCTTTTAGGAATAATGAACTTACTTATTCCTGCATATGTTCCAGCTTGAGCAGTCTTACAGATCTTTACAGATCTGTAATTACAGATCACCCTGTGTGATGCCGAGCTTAGGGTGCAGCTCCTGATGGTCATGGTTGTTATTCTCAGCCATTGACCTGATTGGTCGTGCACACTGGGTTGTTTGGGTGTATTCACTAACAGAATCAAGCCCTTCCTCTGAAACCTGTGGTGAAACACACCCCTGAAGAATTGGAGAGCAAGTCAGGAGCTTTCTTTTTCAAAGAAAACGCTCTGCAGTGTTTCCATGCCTTGAGCTGGGGATAACTTCTTTGTATTGCACCTGCTGCTTCATGGTAGACTTACTATTTCTGAATGGAGACTGCAGCCTTAGAGAAACTGGTGGATATGAAAAAGAAAAATTAGGAAACCAATTCCAGAGTTCCTCCAGCCACCAGTGTTACTGGAGAAGTGCATCCTGAACTCCCCTCACATACTTTTCTTGCAGCAAAAAACAAATACAGGGAATGAAATTGTGTGGAGGTATTTTATATTTGTACAGGTAATTATTTTTAATAAAATGCTGCTAAAGAATACTGTGGTTAGAGGTCATGCTTTAGGTTTTTTGGTGCTGCTGTGGAGACAGGGATAGGGCATGTATGTTCAGTTTGTATTAATCAGAGCACATTTTTAAATGGGGAAGAGGAGTGGATGTGAATGAAACCAAGGATTAATTATGAAGTTTTAATTAACTATTGGATAAAAGCTCAAAGCTGTCAGTTTAATGTGGACATTTTGGCAACAGACATTTATCCTGGCTTAAGAAGCATTTTCCTTTCTGTTCTATGAATTAAGGTGGGGCTGATCTCCAGCTCCTGCAGAGCTATCTGAGGTGTAGCTGCTGGACAAAACTCGTTAAATGCACCCTCTGGTGTTTCACAGAGGCTGCAGGTGTAAATCCATTCCTGTACAGCCAGCCTGGTGCTGGCTCTCCCCGGTGCCTGTGTGCAGAGCCAACATTAGGGGTCTCTCTTCACCAGCGCTGGGATCTCGGGTTACCTGTGCAGCCCGGGGCTGCTCTGCCATCACCTGCACACGGGGAGACGCTACCTGCAGGGAGCTGGACCCTTCTGAGCTGGGAGGTGGCAAGCACGACCTTGGTGGCTTCTGTGCTCTGGAGGGGGCTGCCCCTGCTCCCAGGGTGAAGTGCTGCATTTTATCCACGCGAAAGAAATGCTGATCCAGATTCAGATCTGGGTCTGTGGTCCCTGCTGTTGAGCCATGGGCCAGGGGACACCAGAGAGGTGACACCCCTGGGGCTCCCCTCGGTGCCTCCCCTGCCACACTTTTCACCTGCAAACTGTGCTGGTGGGTTCTGCGACCTGCAAGTCCCTGCAGCAGGCTCTGCTCTGGCTGCTGGGCCAGTTGAAGGTGTGTTCACCTGGCAGTGGTGACACTGCAGTGACATCGAGCGTGGCAGTGCTGCAGCTCTCGTGCTTTGCTCCACTCACCCCTAGGTCCTCGCCAGGATCCTGATGCTGATGAGCTCACTCGTGGCTCTGAACAGGCCTCTTTGAGCTCAGCAAACGAAGCAGACACCCCAGCAGAACCCCTAGAGCTGTCCCCTCCAGGGGGATGTTTGCTGGTGAGGAGTGCATCCAGGAGCTGCTGTTGTGAGCTGCTCCAGCCTGCCACAGCTGGCACAGAGGCTGGAGCTCACAGCTCTCCTGCAAGACCCACCAGCCTTCTGCACCCCCAAAATACTGTAATGCAATCTGTGGTGAGCCTGTAACCTCAGGAACAGTAATTTATTGGGAGTCACAGATAAATGGACAAGTACTGAAGTACAGACGTTAGCACACACTAATTGACGTGGGCTGAAATCAGTTTATAAATAATGGCTGTGCAAGAACCTGCATGGCCAGGTCATAACACTGGCAAAGCTACTTGGTAGCACTGATTTATGCAGATTACAAGTATTTTAAAACTGCCTGGATTCCACTCTGTTCCATGTAGCACTAAAACAGTGAAATAGTCTTGTGAACTACAGCTCTACTGAGCCAAGTTCTGCCTCCATTTATATGAAATTCATTAATGCAATCAGAAGCAGAATCTTTTCCTTAATCTTTTTTAAATTAAAGATTGAATTAAGAGCCTAAGGCCTAAGCTTGGTTTGATAGAAAATGCTTGTACTAGGTATTTTCAGGCCAAAACACAATACTGACTACATGATCTGAAGCAAGTAACCTACAGCAGAATGACTGACACCCTTGTAGGAATTTAAACCAGAACTGCTTGATAATCTTCAGATGTCCCTTCAGAAATCTGTTTTTAACTTCAGCACTCCCTGTCTTTCAGCTCTAAGAACTTTATACATTCCAAAGCAGTGTCTTCAATGGATTTTGATGAGCCAGTAAGATTCGCAGCTAAGTAAGGCATAACTCCTGATGTCACTTGATTGAAGTAACACACCTGTTTGAACAAAAGTAAATGAAACAAAAAGCCTATGGATTGCAAGTTTGCCTTTTTTTTTTTTTTTTTTTTTTTTTTTGCAGAGCCTGGATGAGTACCACAGTTTTAATGAATGTGAATAGAAGCCTACGGTGCTTTCTGAAACTGAAGGCAATAATTTTGCAAAAAGCATGCCTTTTTTTACAGCACTCCAGTGATCTGGGTGTCCTCGCTGCTCTCAGATCCTCTAGCATCTGCAGGTAAATGTACAGAGCAGTGCAGCAAGAAACACTGTGTATAATATGTTAAATATGTGTGCTTTATGAACAAAGCTGTTGCCTGAAAAAAAGGAGCTGCAGCCATCAAGAGCTGCTGAAAGTTTTCAGAAATGTGTTTTCTTAAATGTAAAAGTTTTAGCCTTCCCTTGGCATGGGTCCAGAGATGGGAATCAGATTGTGTGATTCGTGGCATATGAAAGTTCAAGAGAGGAATTTAATTTGAACTAATTCCTTGGCCTTTGTAGTCAGTGAAAAGAGGGACCCACCACCAGAGACCAGCACATCCTCTAGAGGTGTATTTTAGGACTCAGTGAATGACCCTGGAGGGGCAGGGCAGCCTCCAGTGCTCAGTTTAGAGCTCATTTCTAACAGTCAGATTGGCCAAAGTTGGGCAAGACAGACACCATACTCAGACTGAACTTTTTTTTGGGAGGTACTTTGCAGACTGTCAGCACAGGTGAGGTGACAGCCCCCGGGCAGGGGGCACAGGGCAGGGAGCACAGCTGGGCCCTGCAGGGCTACTCACAGTGCAGGAGCTGCTGCTGTTGCTGTAGATCTGGAATCCAGCACAGAGGATTTCGCTCCTGCAGAACTCTGGGAGCGGGGGCATCGCCTTGAGGGTCACCGACCTCACAGCCACCGTGTAGGGCTCCCTGCAGGGCAGGGACAAGCATCACACCCTTCCTCTTGTTACAAACACTCAGGGAAGTGACACACCATGTCACACAGGAGGGCAGAGGAGCTCGGGTGTGTTCAGGGATCCTTCAAAGCCTGAGCCCAGCTGAGTCTCAGGGAGGCTTCAGCACAGACTCCTGTCCAGGAGACCTCCGTGGCAGCCAGAGAACAATTCCTCACCTTTTCGTTTTAATTTACCCTGCTCTCCTCAGCCCATGTTTACAGCACCAGGGAACAGCCCATACTCAGAGGGTTCACACTGTGGCCACACTAAAGGTATCCAAACTCATTCAATCCCCTCAAGGAGGAGGAAACCAGGACACTACAGAATACTGCCTTTTAGTGTTAACTTGAAGAATTACTGAAGGTGATAAAAGAAGGGTAAGATACACCAAAAGGTTTCATTTGCCCATGTTTCACTATCTAAGAACAAAAGGAAATCTAATAGAAAATAATAAAACGTTAAAAAGCAGGGTATGTTAAACTGATAAGTGACTTGGCAGAATTTACTGATACAAAAAATGTGTGAAATTTCAAGCACTTCCTTGACTAAGTAAAAACTCTGTAATTACATGGAATGGGAGTACAAAGTCACTTCAAACAAACAAAAATCAAACTCCTAGCTAGGTGCTTCAGCCCACTGACAGGTTCTCTGGAACATGATTTCTTTCCCTATTTGCCCATTTGAAATTCTGGCCTACTTGCCCTCCTGACAGACCACTCCCAAAGAGTCACTATCAAAGAATCCAAACTGGACTATGCTAAAAATTTGTGATGGTCAGGATTTATTTAATTGCACCTTCACATTTCAACACAAATCAGGCATCAACAAAGGAATCTCACTCCTTAGGCAGTAAAATGCCATCTTTGTCACCTGGTGACAGATCAAGGTCACAGCACTCCAGATTGTGGCCCTGAAGTCTGGAGTTAGAATCCAGAGTTAAAATCAGAGCCATACTCACTGTGGCCTGCAGGGCTGCCTTTGGGACACCAGGATCACGAAGTCTCTGGGTTGTTGGCCTGTCATGGGGGCAGATGTGATGTGGTAGATTTTCTCCTCTTCACTCACAGCCTGCAGGACCTCACACGTCCTGTGAATTAATTTAACACACACACACATTTAACAGCAGCTCCTTCAACAAACTCGGGACAAACTCAGGGCAAACTGATAATGAATCTTTGATTTTCATGTTCCAGCAGCAAGGGGGAGAGACTGAGAAATTTTAGTTTTGTGCAACACCTCATCAACAGTACTTTAGGTTTTATTTGTTACAAGCTGTAAATTCAGTAGAGTTTGCAGATTTTCAAATATCCCTAAGGTTCTACTTCCACCCTCTGGTAAATGTCTTTCAGGACAGAGTAACTAATTGAAAATGCTTCACCAAATCAAATAATTTCAATTCAGCTGTCTCTTAATGACTAGTCTACACCATACAATGTACCTAAAAAACCCCAAAGACCTTTCAGAGCCATACAGACTTTCAAACATGTTATCTTTCTGAAAATATGCATTTTGAAGGATCCCATTTCTTGATTTCTTGCTTTGACTTTACAGTGAAACTGAGCATCAGTGTCCCCAACAGCACAAACATAAAGGAATCCAGGTTTTCCTTAATTTTTAAAGCTAGCATGAAGAATGTATCCACCTCAGTTCTTACTTTTAACTTTCTTTTTTACTCATTTGGGGTTTTTGTCACTTTTAACATACACATTCTAGGACTGGAATGCTCATTTAAGAAAAAGATTACCTCTGTCCTACCCCTGTCTTTTGACAGAGCACTCTGTATTTTGGAACCAGACTAAGCACAAGCCAAGTTTTTACTTTTACAGTAAAAAAAGCAAAGCCCATACTTTAATGAACTTCTGATGTTCAAAAATTCTTACAACACTTTCTTCCTGATGGGGCAGTGAAGTGCCAGCACATCTGTGCCAGAGAAGAGGAGTGGTCAGAGGGGTTCAGAACCCCAGGGAGGGACAGGGGCTCACAGGAAGTGTCTGTCCCAGCGCTGGCGGAGGCTGAAGTCGGACAAGAGGGAGAAGGCAACGTGGGATGGGACCTTCACCTGCATCTCCACCTTGAATGACAGCACAGCACCCTCCTCGTGGGTCCAGATTTTTACCTGGGAAAAAACAAACAAACAAACAAAAAAACAAACTAAAAAAACACCAGCACGTATTAAAACCCAAGAATGATTACTGTAAATATTTACATGTGTAAATGTTACATATTTGGGACTTGAGCAGATTTTCTCAGGAGTTCCTGGGAAATGCCACATGCCTTTGTCCAGGCAAATTAGCCACACCCTGGCCTAGCCCTCCTGCCCTAGCCCTTCCCTTTCCAAAATATTCTCCTTCTTCTCCCTTACTCTCTTCTGTGAAGCAGAGCACCCAGAACTAATGATACTATGAATAAGTACTAAAAATTATCGTTTTGCATCTCTTGTCCAACACCTGTACTATCTTAACTTGATTATTTTGGGTCTATTTCTACTCATAGACCTAAATCCCAACACAGAGAATTAAAAAGGATTAACCTGTGCATAACAATGCACACACAAAAGAAGGGTTTGCCACCTCCCACAAATCCCATACAATGGAAAAAGATGGGTACAACAGAATCTTTAGAGTTAGAGGATTTTACTCCCAAATTCATGTGCTTTACTGCTTCTCAAATACTGAGAAGTTAATCAGATTTTCATTTTCAAGTGATGCAAAATTCCTACAGTTCATCATCACTGTTGATTTTTTTTCTGCATCAAAAATGAACAACTTTTTGGTTATGCTGCTTTTCTGCAACAACACAGATTTTGTATTTCTCTGGATTGAATTCTCTCCTCTGTCTTGGAAGAGGAAATAAACCCCAACATAATCCAGCAAGAACCTTGCTGAAGTAAAGTTTGGTGTAAAATTAAATGCTAAAAAGCTTTAAAAGCCATCTACAGGAGGTCTGCATCCATATTCCTCTAAGGCACAGAATAGAAATCACTTTGTTCTACAAGTCTTCTAGACTTGAGAAATCACAAAACAAAGCAGGAGGTGCAGCTTTCAAAACACCTCTCTGCTAAGTGAACATTGGCAAGGCTGGATTATCTCTACAGGCTTACAGGTCTTGTGGTTTTGTGTCAAAAGACATCCGAGTGTCATTTTTTACCTTCAAAAACTGTCAGTCGGCTTGGGGTCATTCCAGTTGCAGAGAAAAGGGAACAAATCCTCTGCACTTCAGGGACATTCCCACTTGTCCTGTCCCTCTCCAAACTTCTTGTAAGCCCCCTTTAGGCACTGAGAGGTGCTTCAAGGTCTCCCAAAAGCCTTCTCTTCTGCTGGATGAACAACCCCATTTGTTCTCTCTGTCTGTCTCCACGAGCTTGCTTTTCCCAGCAACAGAGTTGTCTGCTGTTTATTTGGCACAGCAGTATTTACTGCAAGTCTTTTAACCACTGGAACAACCTACACATGGCACTGGCAGTTCTGCCATCACTGGAATTCCTTATGATTTGCATCTGCTATTACTCAAGTATCTTACTGTCTACATGCAAGAGTCACTCAGCAATGTTTCACAGCCTCTGATGCACAGGAGATCAGACTAAAATACTGCAAAAGTCTTTTACTGTCCCAAAACACCTCTGGATTGACATGATCTTGAAGTAAACTGCCAGTCACTACCCACATTTCAGAAACCCAGCCTTGGCAGATGCCTGATGTCTCTCCATTGTCTGGAAAACATGCACTGCAACAGGGTTAACACCAGGTTTTCCCTGGACTTTCTTCTGCTTTTCCTAGCAGTGTCTTCCTCTACTAGAACTGGTTTACCCAAGTTTCTTCACTGATTTTGGGTTTATAACATCAGTTCATGAACAGGGAGGTGCTTTGGTTCCGGATTTCTGTAGTTTCTTTTCTGCACTTACATTATCCAGAGTCTTGGTTATGTCCCACCCTGGTTTCCTTGCCAGGTGTGTCAGTGCAGCTATGTTGCTGTAACTCAAATATGCCTGAAACACAAGACACATGTCTGAAAATGGAGGGGTAAAGGTATATATTTCACTGAACATTGCACAAATGAGCTGTTCTTTTTCCATTATTATGCTTCAACTGCAAACAAATGTTTATTTTCCTTATAAGTGAACACACACTTCAGTAGTTTCTGAATTAAAAAACTTCCAGTGGCTTCCTGATGCACTCAAAGGCTGTTGGCAAAACAATCTTAATTAAAGGACAACAAAACACTATTTTTAGCTTTTCCAGTTATAAAGCTGTGAAGAATAACTTTGACCACCAGGGAGACAATACAGATAACCTCTCAGACCACTGAATTAATGGTTTTGTCCATGTTCCTCTTAAGTAATTAGAATCTACTTGAAAATTAACCTCTTATTTGCTACTAAGCTGGGTCCATCTTAGCAATTGCTTTACACAGCAGGCTCACAGCAAAGAAAGTGCAAATATATCCATTCCTTATGCTTAGCTACAGAGGATGGGGTTCTCAATTAACCACTCTAGAAAGAGAATACAGCCTTTGAGTCTTTACTGACAAGTTTTGAGTTCATAGGAAATACATCTTAAACAAGCCATTTTTTATCATTGTGTGCATATTTACATTTTTTGCTCTGCAGGGAAAAAAAAAAAGAAAAAAAAAAGCTGCTTTACAAAGTGTCCACAAAAACTGGACACTGAAACAACATAACAACATTTAGGTTATCTATAAATCCACCTAAATTCAGGTTCAACACCATTCACTGCAAGACTCAGGCACAGTCAATGGCTCAGCATGTCCACACAAGAGACACCTGGTGCAGGGAAACGGGGAGTGAACATGATTTCACCTCTCTTTCCACAGAAAAAAAGTTCATGCTACTCCAATGTTCATCTCTCTGTTGCTATCTCTCCCCCCACTTTTAGCACTTACTAAATGGTTTCCTCACTGCAATTTTTCAGACATTCTGTGCTGGATAAGGATGAAAAACAAAGCCCCAAACTACTTCCTTTGCAGGAGATTTTGGCTTTTGCAACAGCTGGGGACAATGAGGGATAAATCTGCAGGAGACCTTGAGGGACCACTTGCATGCATCTCCTTAAAGACATTTTTTTTTTTTCCTTTGTATTGAACTTACTCTTGCATCAGTAGTGCATCATCCACTCTCTCTTTTCTAGGGGAGAAATTTCACTGTGTTACACACCCATCCATTCCTCACAACTACCACAACACTTCAGAGGGTCCACCTGTACTGGCACAGCCTGAACAGCTGTTTCACACACCCCAAAAAGTGCACAAATACAGCTTTTTATGCATCTACAGATTACCTGGTTGCTTGTCTCCCAGGCATCAGAGGGCTGGTCTTCTTTAGCAGATAGAATGCATTTTCTAAAACATAATTAAAAAGAGACATAGTAGCATAAATTGGCTCTTTACATGTCTGTGTAAATGTCATGCTAGGAAAAATCACTTTCTATAGGCTTAAGTGTCTTCTAAATACAGGTACTTTATCAATGTTTGGTTTGCAATAACTGCTTTTTCTTTCTGAGAAAGACAGTGAAACAAAATAACCTCCAGAGCAAAGTAATTTTGAGACAAGTAGCCTGTAATAATTTTAGTGCCACTGAAACAAACTTATTTGTAAATGTAAGCCATATAAGAGTCATATATATGTTAGGGAGAGTTCAATTACTGTATTTAGAGGATTATAAAATTAAGTTTTCAAAACCAAGATCTGCCAGTGACCCAGCTATACCTGGTGAGTCGAATCCTCCTCCGGGCAATAGCTCCATGGTACCTCCTCACACCATCCTGCATGAAAAGTGAACCAGAGAGCAACACATCTCATCATTTTAGAACAAAGTCTGAAAAAAACACAACTAAAAATTATTTATTACAGATGGGCAAATGCCAGAGCAGTAATACAAGCAAATACAGAATAATACTTTGTGCAATGGCCTTTCCACAGGCTAACCCAAGTAAATTGGTGGTTTGCTTTTGGCCTTAGCAATATTCTCTGAAATTTGAAAAAAACCCCAACGTGATAGAAGAGTTGCATCATTGTAGCATCCCCCTAGGGCTTTTTGGTCCTAAAGCAGTGGCAGCTGGGCAGTGCACCACACACATGTTGCTCTTTCTAAATGTGCCACCAAATAAACTGTTAACCCAATTTATCATCATCTGGTGTTCAAAGCACAAAGGAAAAATAAAGCCTCCTTTATTTTCAGATGTCTGTTTCTCCTCTTGGGACAGCCTGCAATGGGCAGTAGTGAAACCTACTGGCCCAGTGAGTATGTAAGAAACCTTGATTAATTTTTCTAGTTCCCATCCTATAAATAACAAGGTCCTTGATGTTAAAACATTTCATTTCTGCCTAAACTGGCTCTCTAAAATTCTTGTAACTGGAGCAGGAAGATTACTGACAGGTGTCACCACAGCAAATACTTCAACAACAGTGTTCAAAGTGCTTCAAGTGTTTCATGAACCACTTTCAGGGAAACACAAACTGAGACCTCCAAAGTAACTGAAAAGCCCATGCACGTCATGGCATTTGATTCCCACAGACTTCTTTATTCACTCTATTTCTTGTCTTGTTAAGAGTTTATAAAAATAACTATTCTCTGAACACTTACAAATTTCATCTACAGTCAGTGGAACTTGCACAAGACATAGACAAGTAGAAAAATCTCCAAACACATCAGCTTCCTCTTCTCTGCTCATCAGCCACAGAATCTCTAGTCATGAGGACCCTCCACTGAGCCTCTCAGTTTTGGAAGACTAAAGCTAACAATAACAAACTTCTCACTTGAGGGCAAATATTTCATTTGGAGCTTTCCTCTCCTGCAAGAAGATGCACTGCAGCACCCTGCTTGGTCCTTGCTTCCCCAGGAAGGCTGTGGTGACCACTCTGTCCCTGAGAGCTCACCTGTGTCATGGGCTTGACCCTGGGGAAAGTGAGCAGCTCCCCTTTGTCATTTACTGCATTAAAAATGAGGAATGCACTGTTAATATGCCGTGGCTGGTCCTTGATCCACTCCTCACAGTTGTAAGCCTCAACACGGACACCAACCTCCACACTGAAAGGAAAGTTTAAGTAAATTACTGGACTGCTACAGGTGATGTAGAAGCAGCCCTGAGACATGCTGAAAAAGATTGCAGTACCTCCAGGAGTACAGGAAGCCTGACTCCAGTACCTTCTGTAGCATAGCAAATCAATTACTCAGTCTGGACAGACACACTTCTGAAATAAAATAAACTATGGCAGTAGCTAAATAGCCTTAACAAAAATGAGCAGTAAATCTTCCAACAAATTCCAGGATGGGAGGATCCTGGCAAGAAGCTGGCATCTGCTGAAGAGTCAGATCTCTCGGAGCAACTCAACCCTCGAAAATCCCTGAATTTCAGAGGAATATTTATTGTCTGCATTTGCAGGAATGGGATTTGGTGACAAATGATCTTTAAACTGAAAGTCAGAGAATATATTTTTTTAACACTTCCACTGACAGAACTGAAACAAAGAAAAGGCACATACAAGCCATTACAGATGTAGATACATCCCTGAAAGTCACACCTGAAAAATAATTAATTCACAAATGAAAATCCTTCTGATGAAACCTGAAGCACAGAGTGTAGGCTGGTGCTGGAGACACCAAGGGAGACAAGAGATGAGGAGTTTTACCTGTTGTGAAAAGTGTTGTTGACAATGGCATTGAAGACCAGGCGGTCACCCACGAAAGATGGCCCCCAGAATTTGAACATGTTAACTGACTTCAGGATGGGGTGTGAGCGACAGAGGCGGCTGAAACAGACAGACAGACAGAGAGACCAAATCACACAGTTGTGCTAAAACCACAGCCAGGGTGACTGACCACAGAAACAGGGTTTTCAGGGCCTGGAAGGTCACTAAATTACACGGATCTACCCCATGTTAGCATGTTCAGCTCCAAGAGCATGTAACTTGAGTTTCAGCCATCATACCACTTATGTCATGCTGTTTCATTTCCAACACATTTTACCAACACCAATTAATTCTCACTGCTTGAAACTACCCTCTCTTAAAGCCAGACCATGAATCCCTTACCTACAGAGTAACCACTTACCTCACAGTTTCATTAATTTACGTAGGGCTGCACGGGGAGCAGGCTCCTGAGCAGTGTAAAAATGCCACACCTTAAAGCCTTTAAACAATTAAAGGGAACCTCAGCAGAAAGGCCAAGCACCAAGGACAGTGTCCAAGCAATGCCATGCCAGTTTATCTAGTCGTAATATTTGTACTTTCTGCTTATTTTTAGATGCTCTCTGCTAGTGTGATGTGAAATGAGAATTAAAAAAAAAAACATCACATGGCTACCAGACACAGTCTGTGCAAACAAAATCTTATTCCCAAGCTCTCTGGAGCAGGCAAAAATCAGGTTTCTTCATCAGTTCTGCATGCAGCTAAAGCCCCTCACTTTCTGCTGGGATGTCTGTGCATCACAGGAACAGGGGACAACATACAACACATGCCATTTATTTTTAGCCTTTGAAGCAACACACTGCTCTCAGTAAGGAGCCCACGTGCATGTCTAGGATAGACTGTTCCATGGTGAAGTTTTCTAAATTTGAAAATACAGTTTTGTAGCATTCTAGCTTTTAACTCAACTGCACTTCGAAAACTAATGTACCGGTGTTGTTAAATGCACACAATTATCTGGAGCTAATTAACTGACTGGTACATCTCTTCAATAGTCTAATACATTTGAATTACCTTGTAATTAAATTAAAATAATTTGCTCTTCTGATTTAAAATGCTAAGTCTTGATTTTATTTACAATGTTCACTCTAAAGATGCAAACACAATAAGGATGAGGAGAGGAACAAACAGAAATCAGGCTTAAATATTCATTTCTTCGTGGAAAAGTACACCCTGAGTGCTTTTATTGCAAATGCAAGGAATAAGAAAGTATACATCAAGTTCAAGCTAATATTACTAATATTTAAATGGTTTTATTGCTATCTGCAAGGTTTTCATGTACTGGCCAGCCAAAAAAAGTGGTTGGGAAGCAATAAGGAGAGTGAGTAACCTTTAAAATGCCTGTAGAAGTTTATTTTTCCTGGGCCATCACTCCTCCTCCATTCCTTCATCACAGCCTGTGGCCACAGAAACTCTCACATGGCACCTTCAAAGGTGGGGTCTAACTCTGAGTGGCCTCACAAAATGTTCATAGTGAGAGTAGTTACATCTCAAGAAAAAACTCCAACATCTCTGTTTTCAACCAGCCTCTGACTGATGCTATTACTCCTGAAATTTTCAACATAAGTAATCATGTTTGACATTAATTAGATCGAAGACAACTTGTTCAATACTCAATTTGCTGATGTTTCCCTTCCCTTTTTAAATCGAAATGTGTCTCACACTAGGTAAAACTTATCAGATGAAAACAAGTAAACATTCTAAGTCATATTATGGCAAAAATCTGCAACAGTCCCTTCAAGCCATTGGAATTGCACACGGGGGTAAGGTCAGTGCACTCAGATGTTACTAAAACAAGTTGTTTATCCAACCACTACAGAAAATCTGTTGTTATCAGTACAACCACTGCCTACAAATCAAAACCATATGAATAATGAATGGAGAAGTCATTTAATTATTAAAGATAAAAAGGGAGAACATATCTAACGTCCCTGCAGTGAATTAGGTCACTTGGTATGCAAGGAGAATTCAGACTGAAACTTGAGTGCTGCTTACAAAGAAGCTTTGTACAGTGTCCAGGAACAGGAAGGGAGACAAACAACAGTTTGACTCCAGGGAAGAGGGATTAAATGATTATGTGCCTGGGTCACACTGACAAGCAGCATCACAAAACATACTTTGTTCTTTTTACCTGAAGATGCCCCAGCTCTTTAAACTGCTAAAACTGTTGCAAGCCATAGGACCTGCAACTCAGAGGGACTGAAAGGTCAAGTGACTTGCTGAGGGTTATGCATCCATTCTGTGCGCACAACAAAACAGAACCTGTTTACGTGGATCCTTTTTCTCTGACTTATTTTTCTTCTGGCATCGTGAATATTTGCAGAGTAAGTTCATTTTTGGATGTCACTTGATACAGGGTCAGTATGGGTTTTATCCTGATTAAACAGCTACCTTTGTTTTTAAAACACTGCACCAAGCACAAGGAGGGCAGATTTCTGTTCCTACATCCAATGCTGGCTTTCTGCAAAGATTCCCAGGAAGGTAACACAGCCTCTTTTGCCTTAGGGTCTGTATGTGTAACAGAATAAAGTCTCAGTGGCATGGCATGCTGTGGGAGATGTACCACATAAACAGTTCAAAGGCCTCCTGTAATGTGAGGAGGAAGAAAAGTCACAAAGGCCTGTGTCTGTATTCTTCATAAAATAAATCCCTGTGAAACCTTTAACATTAAAAGCTCATCCATTTAGAACCACATGCAGAGCTTTAAGAAAGTACCTTGCTGAAATGCTTGCCACTGTCTGCATCCAAGCCATGATCTGGCCACCAAAAGTGTTTCCATGATGGTTTGCATGAGGAGGCAGGACAAGCTCAGTGCTCTGTACGTGAGTATGTTCAGTTGAAACTGCATCTTTCTCTTCACCAGCATCTGAAACACAGCACCAATGCATCAATGAATGCCTTCAGATGAAAACACGCCCAGTGAAGAGAGCAGCTTGCTTCAGACTCGGTGAAAAGAAGAAAAACAGAAAGGCACAGAATAGCCTTGTGGTTTGCAAGGGAAACAATAAGAGGCTGAATATTTGCTCTGCTCCCCTAGGAGCTGTTGCTGCCAGCCCAGAGTGCATGCCCCTGTGTCAGGGTCAGCTGCTGTCCTGGGGACAGGAGCAGTCCCCGTGTCCCTGTGTCAGGAGCAGTCCCTGTGTCATGGTCAGTCCCCGTGTCCCTGTGTCATGGTCAGTCCCCGTGTCCCCGTGTCAGTGTCAGTCCCCGTGTCCCCACGTCAGGAGCAGTCCCCGTGTCCCTGTCAGGAGCAGTCCCCGTGTCCCTGTGTCAGTGTCAGTCCCCGTGTCCCTGTGTCCCTGTGTCATGGTCAGTCCCCGTGTCCCTGTGTCATGGTCAGTCCCCGTGTCCCCGTGTCAGTGTCAGTCCCCGTGTCCCCACGTCAGGAGCAGTCCCCGTGTCCCTGTCAGGAGCAGTCCCCGTGTCCCTGTGTCAGTGTCAGTCCCCGTGTCCCTGTGTCATGGTCAGTTCCCGTGTCCCTGTGTCATGGTCAGTCCCCGTGTCCCCGCGTCAGGAGCAGTCCCCGTGTCCCTGTGTCAGGAGCAGTCCCCGTGTCCCCGTGTCCCCGTGTCATGGTCAGTTCCCGTGTCCCTGTGTCATGGTCAGTCCCCGTGTCCCCGTGTCAGTGTCAGTCCCCGTGTCCCCACGTCAGGAGCAGTCCCCGTGTCCCTGTCAGGAGCAGTCCCCGTGTCCCTGTGTCAGTGTCAGTCCCCGTGTCCCTGTGTCATGGTCAGTTCCCGTGTCCCTGTGTCATGGTCAGTCCCCGTGTCCCCGCGTCAGGAGCAGTCCCCGTGTCCCTGTGTCAGGAGCAGTCCCCGTGTCCCCGTGTCCCCGTGTCATGGTCAGTTCCCGTGTCCCTGTGTCATGGTCAGTCCCCGTGTCCCCGTGTCCCTGTGTCATGGTCAGTCCCCGTGTCCCTGTGTCAGGAACAGTCCCTGTGTCCATGTGTCAGGAGCAATTCTTGCCCCAGCTGGGGAGCAGCAGACAAAGCTCCAGAGTGTGCTGGGGTGTTCAGGGCTGCCAGCTCAGCCCCACCAGGAGCTGTTAGAGCAGTTCAGCACCGACTCAAGTGTCTGTCAAAGACTCTGCACTGTGTGTGATGGGCACCTGTACAGATTTGTTTAATTAGGTTTAGAGCAGGACATGATTATTTCATCTTGTTACAAGTCTTGTGATTGCCTGAGACAACACCAAACTGAGGAGACAAATGAGAATCTGAACCAGTGGTCACCTGGTACTACCTGAGCATTTCTGGTGTCACTTTCTAGTGTTTAGCCATGTATCCTCACTCTAATCTCAATGATTTTCAGTGATGTTACACAGCAAAAGATTTAGGCATGAGATTACATAAAGTCATTTTAAAAGTGCTTATCTGTGCAAGGAGCTGCCTGACCTGAATGGTACTTTTGACTCTTGCCATAATTAACTAACTTTGTGATTATGTAAGTGCATGGAACCATATGACTAACTTGTACTTTGGACCCACTTAAGGTATTCCTCAAGATCCACTCACCAAATAATCCTCACTTTCAGGGTATAATTTGTACATATGTTGCTACCTAGCAGCCTTTATACACAATGTTCTTTCCTCTCTTCTCCCACTCTGCTTGTTCTGTCTCCTTAAGGAGGTGAATTAGTGCCACAATAATATCCTTCAAAAAAGTTTCCAGGAAAGGCAGTGGAGACAAAACCCATCGACCTCTGATTTGTCACGTTATTAAACTGTACCCTGTGAGACAGTTGCCATAAAGACAAATAGCTTGTTTTCTTGTACCAAACAGGACTCTTCAGCTCTATGAAGTCTCACTAAATTGCTAAGGCTAGATCTTTGTTTATAACAGGTTTAATCTCTCCTCAGTAAAACCACATAATGTCTGTTATTTATACATGGAGCTACAGCTCAGATTTTCCAAATACCAGCATATTTTCTTAACTGCTCTGAGTAATTTCTTTTGTAGGGGAACACAACAACTTTTGCGCACAACTTTCTTTAAGAACAGAAATTACTACCATAAATAAAGAACCTGTTTCTTTGCTCAGCTTTTCTAACTTTCTTACCTGTTTTGACCTCCATGTAATGAAACTTCTGCTTGTTGGGAATCATCTTGGGGCATAAACATAGCTCTTACTTTGCTTTCTGGCAAAGACATGGTCAAAAGCCTGAGTGAATTTCATGCTTCTGTCTACATCACAACTGGTGTCATGGAAGCTTACTGCTGTAATGCAGAATTCTGTGTGACCTGTGAAACCTCACACACAGAACCCATATGAAGATCTGCATTTCACATCTGTATAAGGCATATACTAGCCTTCAACCCCACATTTTTAAATCTGTAATTTATGAGAGACAAAGAAATACCACTCTATTTGAATACCTGCCTAACAAACCTCTGGCACCTCTAATCACAAATCTGGCACAGACTTTTCTACCTGACACCACAACCCCAGGGAGATGTTTTCCTTCCTGCTTTCCAGCTGCCCATAAGTGTTTGTTCCACCTTCTGTAGTGAGTACAGAAATCACCTTCCTTATTGCTCTCCTGCATTAGCTTCTGAAAGACCTGGACATAGCCCAGACGGATTCTTCTCCTCTCAATAGCCAGGCTGTGCTCCAGGTGGTCTTCTGTAGACAGAAGCTCTACAGGTTTTAACTCAACCTGTGCAAATGGAGGGGAAAACAACACAACAGTTCTCAATTTCACAATCCTAACAACGTGCACTTTGAACTTAAAATGGCATCAGCATTTTCTACAACTTTTTCCTGTCAGTTGTCCAAGATGACAAGTTTATTAATACAACAAGCACAGAGTCTAAAGCTCAAGAGATTCTGTATTACCCTTTCAGAATCATTTATTAAAACTCAATGACAAAGTGTTTTCAGCTTTTAAATACAAACATCCATGAGAACAGAGTGTTCATTTAAGAAAAATGAACATTAAGATAGTTCTGATTTAAGAAAAAAAAAAAAAACAAAACAGGACAAGATAAACTTAAGACGAAGGTTTGAGGACAAAATTTTTTAGAGCAGAAAAATAATTCAGTTGCACTGGTCAGTGGTTCACTGCAAATTCCTGTTTATGTCAGTTCAATGACAAATTGCATCCTAACCTGTACTAGCTTAAGAAAATTACTACAATTGGATAATTACAGCACAGGTGTCACTGAACAATCACTTACCAGATTTGTCTAGAAGGCCTAGCCTCAGAAATGTTAAAATAATGCACAAAGCAGTCACCACAGACAAATCCAACATTTTGTGTCTTGCAGTGCTGGTACTAATGTTTCTGAGCTTTTTGACTCTTCCCTCTAACCCTCTTGCAGATTCATTGCCTCCTTTCCAGTCCTTTTCAAGAGCTTTCTAGATCTTCCCAGATTGCCCAGTTAAAAAATTCGGATGGTGGGTATATTGAGATTCTCTCTGCACAATTTCAGAAACAGTTGTTCAGAAAAGAAGATTTGAAAAAAATATTCATCAAGGCCTCTGAGACTTTAGTTTGTGATGGATTTTGAACTGAACTCTCAAACTCACTCTGGGACATTCCTGTCTTAAGCCTAATCGTAGTTAATCATCACCAATTTGATCCTGAATTAATCTCCCCAGAAATCTGGGCAAAAGGTAAATAGGTTGATGTTATGAGTATGATATCCAACAAACAATTCTTACTTGATAATATTTTAGTGCTATCAGGGTAGCAATTTAGCCACTATCCTTTCAGAGTCAAGAGCTGGAGTTTAGTTTTAGTAAAACTGCTCCAGTCTGTTTCTTCTCCAAACTGTGCCACATCCTCACAGAGAAGAAAGCAGAAGTGATTGGATGTATTAATTGCTCATGGGATGACTCTGCCAGTCTCTAGTGAATGTTTAGCAGCCAGATGTGCTGTTATAACACATTAAGTGAGACAGGAAAGTCAGATCCATGATGCTAGACACAATCAAGAAAGTAGAATTTCACATGAAAAGGAGTTTATTCAGAATCTGAGCAGTGTTTGGCCTTCCTTACAAGAAAACTCTAAAAGGACTATGCCTGTCCAGCACAGTGATGTGAAGGCCAATGGTACTGTGACTGATTTCCAAACACCTCCAGGGAGCCAAACACTGGGGAGAAGAAACAGCCCTGGCATGAAAATTAATCAACATAAATGGCTTCCAATTTAGACTGGAAGTGAGCTTAAAAATAATGTATTCTGTCTGAACAGTGATGTCTGAACAACCTCCTCAAGAGGGGAAGTGAAGGATAAAAAATCCCACCCTGCAATGAACTTCTGAAGAGAAGAAAGACTCACAAGGATCTCTCTTCCACAGCTTGCCTCTGTCAATACTGTAGCCCTCACAAAGACCACACTTCTATACTGAGCAAATGTGCCAAAGGAAATGGAAACGGAAATAATAATATTAATAATAATAATAATAATAACAACAACAACAACAACCTAACCATTTCAGAGCAGCGAACTGGAAAAAAAACCACAAAAGTCTATCTTAGAAGGTCTGGACTTCATGCTTTTTTCCTGTCACAGATCAGAATAAAATGTGTTTCTGCTGCGCTTCACAACTGGAAAAGTTGGGTTATTTCACAGAAACTCAGTCACTCCAAGCTTAGGAGAAAACAGGAAAAATACCTTTGCAGCACCAACTGGTTTGGCCACATACGTTGCATATGCCACGCTCACAATCTTTTCAGCATTAGTCAAAACATCCTGTACTGTCACCTTGATGCCTACCTACAAGGAAGAAGGTAGTGGAGGAAGGAGACAAAAAGGGTATTTACATCATAGTCAACTGATTTGAGACAAAACAGTGCAGGTTTTATCAGTCCCTTACACTTAAAAGGAAAAAAGATAAAAAACCTGCTCTAATCACTGATACATCTCTGGTCACCACAAAATTAACTCAGCTCTGAAAGGCTTTTCAGTACAACAACTTTTATGTTTGTTTAGCATCACTCGTAAGGTTAAATTGCAAACACAGGAAAGACACTCAGATGTAGTTTTATGGATATTTACTTCCAGTTACTTCTGTGGCATTTGGAGTCATCATGTGAATCACTTTCTAAGATCTGTACATGCAAAAAAAAAATAGTGTTTAGAGGTGCAAAGCACAATTAAACACTTGAATGTGGAACACTGGATTTGATCTTGTGGCACAGGCCTGACAAACACCAAAATTTTGGGGTTTTTTTTCTAATTTTCAGAAACCTTTGGAATACATTACCTGTGAGATGCATCACTCCCATTAATAATAATGGGAATTGGACACAGGAATAATGCCCACAAAGCACCTCCAAAGTTCAGTTCTGATTTGAAGTGACAGGGCAAGGCATTGCATACTTACTACAGTATGAAGATTTACATCATGTGTACACCTGAGATACACACATTTGTATCAGAAATTTCAAAAGTGCTTTGAGCCTCACCTATTCAGTGGATCTGGCCTGGACCAACACCACCTATCCCATCCTGCCCAGGGCTTTAATTTTTTGGGCCCAGTTGCTACTCTGACATGGATTATTTTACAGGAAACACACAATTTTAACACTCTGAAAGCAGTGCCATTAGGCAGTGTTATTGTTCACATATCTGCAAATATCTGGAACAAACAAACCTGGACCCAAGCTGTCTTCCTCTGCTGCTCCCACCTCTGATACCCCTTAAATATCTTTAGAAAACAAGAGTGATGATGTCTTACCTCCATGCTGGTTTTGAATGCTCTGTTCACCTTTGTTCTGATGGCAATAATTTGCCCAACCCTGTTAAGAAGAGTAAGACCTTGTAGTGTGCAAATATGCAGCTTTATAAGGGCTTGAATCTGCCTCTCAGTGTACTACTAAAAGTAGTGAAGAACATCTCATTAATCAGTCTGTGTGTTCCACACAGAAAATTCACTGGAAAAAAAGTGATTTTTCACTGTTTTCAATTTAACATTGTTATTCGTCAGTCAGACTTGCTCAGTAAGATTACAGCTACTCAGACATCTGCATAACCTTAATGGCAACATTCCTTCCCTCTGCTGGTGTCTGTATGGCAGCAGGTGTGCTCCAGGTACACCCAGAAATTCTGGCTTTTGCTCAGAAGCACATCCTGCACCAAATCAGGGAGTACATCTAGCTGCAAAAGCACTCAGATATACTCTACATGCACCTCTGGCACACAGGTACATGCACATGAGATAACCCCAGGACAAAATGTGCTCTCGGACATCTTCAGAGGATGGGGAAAGAGTTCATGTTCTAAGTCTTGGCCAAGAGCAGGACTGCTTGTCCCTTCTGTGCTAACATAATCCCTCTGAAAACTGCTCTTCCCCATCTACCCACATAAAATATCTGAATTACTTTATGAGATAGTATTATTTTTACTTTTATAATAATATATTATTATTTTTACTTTATTATCCAGTGTGATTTCATTATATTATGTAATATTTTTATTGTATTATTTATTTTTATTACACTATTTTATTATTTATCTTTTAAATTATCTTTATTATATCATCCAAACAAATTTAAATGAGGGAATACTTTCCTTCCTTCTGAAATTCATAAATGCTCCATGTTGATAACAGGAGCAAACCTTGTTTCCAAACCCCTCAAATCCCAACCCTAAGCTGTGCTGAGAGAGTGGAAGGAAGGCAGTTTGCCCTCGAGTTTTCCCACTAAGCAGGAAGTAAAAGGACACATTGTGCAGGGTAAGCCAGAGCCACAGCCAAAACAGAAGGGTGTCAGGCCACTGCCTCCAGGGAATTCAAACTGAGCTACAAATGCTGAAGAGCAATCCTGGGGCAAGCAAAGTGGAGCTAATTACAGCCAAGACTGAAGTAAAATTTAACTCACAGCACATATTCTCAGCAAAGGATTTTGCACAGTTATTATCCCAGTTTATTTAAAATACTACAAATAATAGCTGCTTCCTAATTTAAATGAATGAAGTTTTGACATTTAAATTGCTTATTCCACTGCAGAACTAGAATGGGAAATAGGAAATAGGAAACATTCTCCTTCACAGGGTAGGAACAACAAACTACACGGGAATTTTCTCTTCCTTGTTCACACCCAAGAACACACGTGGAATCCTTTGGGTGGGTAGGGCAGGGGAAATGGTCAGTGGAAAGAACTGACCATCTGCAGGTGCACAGCCCTCATTATCTTCTGCACGAGATGCTCAGAGGCAGTTTTTGCATTATTCATTGCAAAGAAAAAGCAGAACTGTCGAGGCAATGGTTCCCAACTGCACAGCTAAGAGACCCACCAGTTCCCTTCCAAAAAGGAGAGTGTTCAGAACTACAGATCTGCAGGGACAGAACACCACTCTTCCACTAAAAACTGTCAGAAACTTACTGAATGAAACTGTCAGACTGAAATGACTATGAGTCACATACAGAACACTAATAACATTTAAATAAATGTAACTTAAAATCAGATGGAATTTAAAATCACTACCACTGACCTGCTGTGCAATATAAGAAAAGGAAGAGGTTATCATGGTATAAAACTAAGTTTTGAACTATATAGATTTGTGATAATTCCTGTTTACATCTCAGCTGAAATAAGCACAGAAGACTTAATCCTTGCAGAAGGTTTAGTGACCTGTTTTAGGTAAATAAACTTTTACAGCAAGTCACTTAAAAACCATCTTATTAATTTACCAAGCAGCAAGAACTCTTATTTATGCAAGATGAATTAAGTCTGGAAAATTTAGGAAATTGCACAGTAAGCTACAAGAAGGACATTAGGGATGACCATAATTTCTTAAATTATTTCTTTCACAGTTACAAGATTTGTACCTGAAATTCTTGTTACAAATGGAACATTGGTATTACAAGTGAAAGAAGAACTAGAAATATTTGGAAACAAATTTGGAAGGAAAAATATTTTCATCATATTTCAGAAGCTCTGTTCTGCTTTCAAGAAAAAAGACAGAAAAGTGCTCTGAAGCTACTAAGTCTGAACAATTACACCTGAAAGGGAAACATTACCCTGACTTCGATTAGTTTTCACAGGCAGGATTTTTTCCCTAAGGACAAAATTAAAAACAGGGCAATTCCAGGCAGGTGAAACAGTGAACTTCACTATTGTGAAACAGACCAAGAAACCCTCTTTGGAGTTCCAGATTTGGTATGATCATATTCTCTTTGTCACTGGCTCTAGTTCTTACTCTAATGGACAGTCTGAGGAGTCTCAAGTCTGAGTGGGTTCTAATTTTACACTTGTGCCATGAACAGTTTTAAACTGACATCAGCTGTGCCGCCGGTGTTGCTTTGTTCACAGCCACAACAACTGCATGTGCACTGCTCTGTGCTACCAGGTCTATCTCATCTAACCACTCATTAATTCCCAGACCGCACCACGCAAAGCCACACAAAACCCACGAAGTCATGGCTTTAGGTTTCTGTAAAGATATGGTTTAGGAATAAAGATCCTATTTCCTCTTACAGTGTCTTTTATCCCACTGAAAACCATGAAAAATGGTTAACATAAATTCAGTCCTGTGTTATCTTGATTCAGTGCTCAGTGAATGTAAAACATTTCTCTTTTCTCTAAAAGAGCTGGAAAAAAAATGTTAAGAAATGAACCAAAAGAAAACTTGCAACAATAAAAACACTAATAACAGTAAGTTTTATAGGTATGTACTCCTTATTTAACAGAGATAAGAGTCAGAGAGCACTGGACTGTCAGTTTCTCACCAGGCATCTCGATTGCCAAGTCAAGGTAAGAACAGTTTATTTCTGCCCTCTGGAATGGATCTGCTCTCTGGGTGGGTCAGGTTATCAGGGGTAGAAAAAAAAAACTTTTTGAGACTTAGCCCTGTGACTGTAGCAAGTTCACGGGTCTGCTATCTCCCACTTTATAATGCCTGGCTTTATCTCTGCCAAATAAGAATCTCCAGAATGAAAAAATCTGACTGCTGTCAGCTGGTTTGTACCTGGCAGCCTCTTCAAACTGAATGTCATCCATGGACGCTGTCACGCAGGACACCCCAGCATGTTTCTCAGCTTCAAAAGAGACACAGGGGCACACAGTTACCACTCTGCACCTGCAGGGAGCTATTCACCCGTGGGCTGGTGCCTGACAGGCAGGGACTGCACACAGCAGATCCTGCTTCTTCCTGTGAACACCAGAATGCAACTCTGCAGTGCGCCCCTTAGGAAAAAAGAGAAGCTAAATAAGATTAAAGTTAACATTGTTTATCATTATTTTGTTGTAATGGGTGTTTGTATTTATGGGTAACATCACAGAGATGAGAGTAGAAGATAGCCACTATCTTACTCAGTTTGAAAACCTCTACCTAATGTCTTTCTCTAAAAATGAGCAATCTGGTAAGAGAGCCTTAACAAGCATTTTGAAAGACAGAAAGAGACACGAAGTGTTAGCAAGCTCACAGAGAGCTCATCATTCTCCCTCAAAGCATTATGTCATGAGCATCAGCTAGGGCAATCCAGTGGGGAAGTTTCATGTCAGCTGAGGATTCTGAGACACAGGAGAAAAACCTGCCTAGTAGTAGGTAAAATACTTGGCTTACTAGTGCAGTCACAACAGAGGACAGCAGCTAAGTTTTTGTCCTTTGTGCTGCACCAAAAATGCAGGAATTAAATAAAAACAAAGACAAGATTTAAAAAATTCAAAACCAGAATTCACCTGATGTGAAATATTTTTACCCAAATTTGAACTGTTGTTCATCTCCCTGGGATGCATTTGGCTGTGAAAAAGAAGGCACACTTTTTGTATTAATTATGAAAGCTAATCTGGAAAAGGTAAACATCTTATTTACTGTTAATATTTAATCACCTGAGAGTTAGGTTTTTATAGCAAGTTAATATGATATATTATTTATTTGACCATAGCACCTAGAGCTTGCAGTGAAAAGGCAGATCTCCAGTGAACTAGGAGCTGTATAAACACAGAGAACCTCTGCTCCAAAGTCCTGAGTGACAGAGGCAAGAGAGGGGACCAGCAGGGAACCTGGAAAATGGCACTGCTCAGCAGGCACAAGTTCTCACTCCCAAGCACTCCGTGATTTCAGTGAGCATCACAAGATGAGCTCAGTATCAACACCTGAGGAGTTCTATTTGAAAATACGAGGGGAAACCGCAGTCTCTCCTCAAAAAAACACTGCTGAGGCTTAAAACACTGAAGGGCTGAAAGGGAATCACTCCCCCATGACCCTGAAAGAGGCGGCGTGCTCGCTCGGGGAAGCTGTCCCAGGTCCTGGGTGTCGGCGTGAGCCTCGCAAGGGCAGTCTGCGTTCACTGCGGCGGGGACAGCCAGCCCCGCATCCCGGCAGGAGCCAGGGAATGCCGGCAGCCTCCTTAGGGCTGCTGCGGCGTGCAGCGGGAGCACAGCTCGCTCCAGGCTCTCGCCCTGCTTCTGCCTGCGCTCACGAGTCCCTTCTGCAAGTTAGCGGGTTTCAGAAGCCTTCGGGGCCGAGATACAGTCAGGCACGGAGCTGGTTGGATTTGTGGTTTTTCCACACAATCCCAGAATAGTTAGAGCTGGAAGGGTCCTCCGGAGACCATTTAGTCCAATCCCCTGCCAAGGCAGTGGCACGTTTCCTTCTCTTTGGCACACGTGTGCCAATAATCTTAAATTAGTACTTTTCTTCCTTCTCTTGCTTATCTTTCCCCACCTCTCTTCTTCCCTTCTGCTGCTCCTTTTTAAAATTCTCCTCATCCTCACATTCCCATCGCCTTCCTCGCTCTCCCGTGCCATCTGACACCTCACCCTCCTGGTGTCTGCTCCGAAGCGGACCCCAGATCTCCTGGGCTCCTCGAGAGAGGTGTGGAGCTCCTGGAGCGGGCCCAGTGAAGGATACCAGAATGACTGGGGGAACTGGAGCATCCCCCTCACGAGGGAGCTCGGTCTGCTCAGCCCCGGGAAGAGAGGTGAATGTCCATGTGTACAAATATCCAGAGGGTGTCAGAGCATGGAGCAAGCTCTGCTCGGTGGTGCCCAGCAATGTGACATGAGGCAAGGGGCAGAGTGTGATGCCCAGGAAGTTGCACCCGAACACGGAGCTGTGTCAGGGCAGGTTCAGCCCGGATTTTGGGAGAAGCTTCTTCCCCCAGTGTCGTGGGGCACTGCCCAGGCTCCCCAGGATGCCGGAGCTCCAGCAGCGTTTGGACACCGCTCCTAGGGGTGCACAGGGGGATTGTTGGGGTGTCTGTGCGAGGACAGGAGTTGGACTGCGGGATCCCTGTGGGGTATTCTGTGATTCTATGATGAACTTTTCCAGCGAGCACTGGGACAGATCGCCCAGAGAGGGTGTGCAGCAGAGCTCACCGCACCCGTCCCAGCCGCGCCCGTACGCGACCCTGTGTCCCTAGCTGGGGGATGACCCCGAAGAGAGGCAGGATTACCACCGTGTCCCAGCCTTCCACCCTGTGATCCAAAGCCCTCTCTCCCTTCCCTCAAGCCTCCCGCGGCCCCAGAGCGGGGTCCGCCTCCTCCCGCAGGCCGTACCTGCGAGGCAGGCGGCGGCGTCCATCCATCGCAGCAGCGGCCCCGCGCCCAGCTCGCCGCGGGGCCCGGCGTGGGCCGGCAGCACGGCCTGGCACATGCACACAGCCATGGGAGAACGCTGCCCCGCTCCGCCCGGCACCGCGGCCAGCGCCGCCCGCCGCCTCCGCCTCAGGCTCAGGTTCAGCCGGGGCGGGACAGGCCCGCCCGCAGCCGCGCCATGGGGAGGGATGGGCTGAGCCGGCCTACCGCGGGGGGGGACGGGCTGAGGGAAAGGGGGCCTGGGATGAGGGGTGAGGGGGCCTGGGATGAGGGGATGAGGGGAAAGAGAGCCTGGGATGAGGGGAAAGGGGGCCTGGGATGAGGGGATGAGGGGAAAGAGAGCCTGGGATGAGGGGAAAGGGGGCCTGGGATGAGGGGAAAGGGGGCCTGGGATGAGGAAAAGGGTGTGTGAAGATGTGAGGCCACAGGTGAGGTGGTGAGTGGAAAGGAGTGTTCGGGGCTAAGGGGATAGAGGGAAAAGGGATGAGAGGGTAGGGGTGCCAGTGCTGAGGGGAATCATGGAATGGTTTGGGTTGGAAGGGGCTTTAAATCCCATCCATTCCCACCCCATCCATGGCAGGGACACCTCCCACTGTCCCAGGTGCTCCAGCCCCAGTGTCCAACCTGGCCTTGGACACTGCCAGGGATCCAGGGGCAGCCACAGCTGCTCTGGGAATTCCACCCTGTGCCAGCCCTGCCCACCCTGCCCCAAATCCCATCTTCACCTACTATCTCAGTTTGAGGCCATTCCCACTTGTTCTGCCACTGCCTACCCTGGTACAAAGTCTCTCCAGCCCTCTTTGGGCCCTTTAGGTAACTGGAGGGTGCTCTAAGATCTCTCTGCAGCCTTCACCTCTCCAAGCTGAGCAGCTCCAATGAAAGGAGTGCTGGTTGTGTACAGGACACCATGGACTAGATGCTCCCTCCACTCCTGCCCCAGGATTCCCGAGCTCACCTCGTGGCCTGGCACCAGCCACTGCTAGGTTTGGTGTGTCCACTGTCACTGAAATGTCTTAAATCTGGCTCATATTTTCATTTTTATTTCTCTTTTGGAATCTTGCCCTCTTGTGCTGTCACCAACTTGACAGCCCAGCAGATGTGTGCAGGGCAGACACGTCCCCATCTCCAGAGGCAGCAGAACCACTGGCACTTCCACCATGGATATTTTGATTCCCACCTCTGTAGCCATGGCCCCAGTCACATATTCCTGCAAGAATCAACAGCTCAAGAGCTCACAGAGAACTCCTCTGACCTCCTCCTTCTCACATGGCTGGTAAGTATGTAGCTGTTCTTGCACACTGCGAAAGTACAAGCACTGCTGAGGAATCGCTTCTGAGCTGTCAGGAGGGTCAAAGTTTTACTATTGCCACAAATGCAGTGTTCTTGCTACTGAAGGCCAGCCAGTTTGGGGATGCTCAGTGCCTGGGCTTGTCACCTGCTGGTGAGGCAGATGTGTTACTGCAATGTAGCAGAGGGTATAAACCGTAAATGGTTTTCAGGAAATAATGCAAAGCTTGTATTTGACTACTGTGCTGCATGGTTTCCATGCAGCAGCAAGGCTGTTTTCTGTAGCCCTTCCTTACAGTCTCTCCTCTTGGTAGTTACTCTTCCAGACAGGGCTTCTCATATTTCTCAGAAATATACACACATGAGTTTATATCGTGAACACTTTCTCATTTAAACATTGTTAAAGATCCAGCTTTAACCCATAACAGCCAGGAAAATTTGAATTTTAACCAAGACACAGTTTCTCAGTGCAGTAGAGGTTTTCTTCCCACACGGTCTGTTACTATCAATTGCACTGCCGTAGCACTATCTCTGTTTCTGTGCACATACTCTTTTTATCAAGCAACACCATGGCTGTACCATCTCACTTGTTACATTTCAGAGGATCCTGGCTCTGAAAATCAGCACATTGTGCTATTCCCTACATTTATTTTTGTACTGTTGCTTCAGAAAAAAAAAAAACCACCAAAATTAACTGGTATCTCTCTCCTTCTCTGGCTTCTGTGAAGGGAAAAGCAGATTGTCATGGCAGTGAGACATCTTGGCCTTGCTACTTGAGGAGGGTCTGTAAAGGTTTTCACTCAGTGTTTTCTCCTTTCTCAGCTGCTCAATCCAGATGAAGAAAACGCAAATTATCAGTTTCTCACACTGTGGATCCTAGATGCTAGGAGAAAGTCTGTAAACAGAACTGAACATTTTCCTATAAAAAACCCCTTGACTTGCATTTTGCCTGCCTAGGCCAGTAATTGGTAAATATGTTTTCAGGTTCACGTTGTCACAGTCAGGCATTCTCTAGGATAATGCTATTTGTTGTTCTTCCATGGGTTCTGCACCTCTGTTTAACACAGTCCCAGTGCTGGGGTGCCTGGCCCATTACAGAACTCTTGTTTCCTGTGGGATGAGGACCTACAAAGCCACTGGAATCACAGGGGGGCAAAGTAAAATTGGAACTGTTCAGGTGAAAACCCTGCAGTGTGTGTGTGGGGGACCATGTGCTCAGGGTGAAGGGAAAGAGAAGCAGCTGGAGCATGAGAAAGCTGTTGTTTTAAAATCACTCCTCTATCTGCCTGATGTCATTCAGGAACAGGGATACAAATCAGCAGTGCCCAAGGCAGACACACCTGGGCAGTGAGGCTAGGGAACTCACACTCTAAAATGAGCTTTACCAAATGATTATTTGCTTTCACAAGCTGCATTTCCTCTGCCCTCCAGCTACTGAAGACAGAAGCTAAAGGAGCAATGGACTGCAAAGGAACCACTGAACCTGACTCCTGCAGTTTCTTACACAGCCTCCAATGGACTAAAACAGTGTTTTACAGCTTTTGGTGCTCAGGTAATACCTGCCAAATCTGTACTGTTCTCCTTTCACTGCTGAAAAATAGAAGCTGCTGGCTTCAGTTCAGAGAGGAGATCTGTGCTTTTCAGTGGTTTCCCACTTGAAAAGTACTTTCTATGGCACAGCTACAGCAGCACCTGTGGTATCACCGAGGTAGCTGTACCTACGGCAGCCTTTGTGGATGCACCTTTGTGCATCTTTTCCAGTTAATAAACAATGAGTTCAGTCTTAGATGTGAATAATTCTTCTGTAAAGTAAATCCATTAGTTACCAAGAAGTGTTCTAAAGTGCATGATTTTGGGAACATTTAAAATACAGTTATGAAATTATTATTTACTTACAGCTACTGCAGTAAATCAACTGCAGTATAGAGCTGTGCATTTCTGTAGACAGCATACTTCAACAAATGCATTACTGCCTGAAGTGATAAATATTTTTTGTACACTTCTTTCATAACCCTAATTATTTATGGAAAAAAGGTGTTTGGTTGGGGGTTTTTTTTCGGGACACAGCTTGTGAAAATACAACTACTTCTTGTAAAATGAAACTTTATTCTAAAATGTATCCAAAATTGCAAGACACAAGCACCATTAAACAGATAAATAGACATATATTTATGTACAGAGAGCATCAAAACACAAAACAATTGTTAATATAATTCTTATACCATTTTAATGAGTATCCATCAATAAAACTTTACAATTTAAAGGAGACTTTTCAGTTGCAAAACAGTTGTAAAATCATATGTATAAATTATGTTTACTACAATTCCAATAACAGAGGCAAAGTAAAATACAAAAATAATAATCAATACTGCAAATTCAAATACAAACCCCAAAAGTAATGCTGCACAGGTACGTATGTACACTGGATGAATTTCATGCAGCCAGGCAGTGCAACAAATTAACTGCTGAGTTTAACTTATCACAAAATGGAACCACCATGTTGTCAAACAGAAGAAAATATACTTTTGTAATAAATCATAGTGCATTTTGAAGTTAGACTTTATAAAATGATTGTTGAGTGATATACTTCTAATATTCCCCATGTGATCTGAGATCCCCCCAACTCCTTTTTTCACAAAATAAAATACAAATGACAAAAAGCTAAAAACCCCACTGTAGAACAGAGTCTGATGTACTGGTACCATCTTTGAACGCATTTGTTCTAATTCTCGGTATCAGACTTGTTTGCAAGTGTCCATGTCCACAGGGACACACGTTTTTCCTTGCTACCAGAAGTAAATCTTTCACGCTCCAATGCTATCTCCATAAACTGCATCTCACACGATGCTTAGACTGCACTGGTTTGAAGAGACACAGCTGAGCCTTGAAAAAAGAACCCTTAAATCCCTATGAAGCACAGAGAGAGTAAATGGAGGATAGAGAGACCTCATTATTCCTGAAGCTCCTATCCCTAATTGCTTTAATTACATAAACAGAGATTAACATAAGAGGCTTTTATGGCTTGGGTGAAATTTCTGCTAATTTGCTGGGCAAGTGCGAAGCCTGTGTCTCTCCACAGGGCTTTGCCTTTCACAGTGCAGAGGGCTACAGACTCTTTTGGTTGGTGGAAGGAAGCCTCAGGTAACTATATAGAAAAATACCTCTGCAGTGAAAATGTGGCAAAGAAACAAAAAAATCGAAACAGAACCTCTGGAAAACTGTGACTTCTTGTGTAACAAAAAACATGGCTGTCACCTTTCAGGTCCATGTTGGTTTGGTATAGCATGAACACGTAGATAAAACTGGTTAAGTGTCAAAATTATAAGAGATACAATTACACAGTCTGATACTTTTTTCTCTTAAAATCGTAAGTGATAAGCACGCTCAGTGTTTTCATAAGGAAATTACTGCTAAAATGCTACATTTCGTTGCTGAAAAGACATTTATAGCAGCCTGTAAACTACTGAAGAGTTGCTCCCTGCATCCTTTGTGCTTCCAAAACCCCCCTTCGAGCCATCACTAATTTCTGAGTTAATGGGAGTTTTGAGCAAAAAAGGGATGCGGAAAACCACATGTATTGGGTAAATAATGTAGCAATTTATACAGCATCTCTTCAGATTTTCCAACATGCAAGCACGTGTAGAGAGAAGCTAAGAGACGGCATGCTCTGCAGTGTTATGTCATTGTGCTTATGTCTCCTGAGGGCACTATGGCATTTTCACTCAGAAAAACAGAAATGTTAGCCCCAGAAGACTAAAAGAGCCAATATTAATGAAGCCATCAGCTACTGTTGTAGTAAAGAACACCCCAAAAGAGGGAGGAAGTTCGTCTGCTCGTAGCGTATATATACTGAAGCTGAAGAGAATTACAAAGGCACAATACAAGCCTATATTTCTGGTAAATTATATATATTCATAAATTTCTGCTCATACCACCTCAAGATAGTGAATGGTACAATAATAACTGAAGGTACAAATGTTAATTGAAAGTGAAGCTCTACAAACAAAGGACTGTTGGAGAACACAGCTCATTACTTGCTACATTTCTACTCTTCCCGGTTGGTGAGCTCATCCACCTTTCCTCCACTGGCCGACAACAACATGGTGACCCAGTGAGAAAACTGGAACACTGTCAGATGACAGGCAGAATGGCTTTGTGCATCTGAAAAGCTGTTAGTGAGTGGCTGCCACAACAATCTTTCCCACTGCTTTACCTTTGGCTCAGAATTCAGAGAAACCAGGAACAGCAACTGGAAATTCATACCCATTTTCATGCAGAGCTGAGGCTGAGATAATCCATGAAGGTAGCATTTTGGTTAACTTCAGCACTCAAAAATATTGAACAGCAGAGCAGGAATTGTACCAGCTCATTGTAAGAAACAAATCTCAATTTTTCCATTCATACCTACACATCATCTGTATCATTTCTGACAGTGAATTACTCACAACTTAGGAAATATAGTGAATGGATCAATACTGCTCCTGTTAAACTCATAAAAAGTGACACCCACTCTTGTGTGATGAAATTACAGGGCAACTGTGGAGGCAACTACTGCTGTCCCAGCCCAGCTCTGAGAAGGTGGACACTTGATGAAGGTGAAAGGTGCAGCTACAACATTTGAGTTTTAACTTTGAGCTGTTCCTCAGCTCGCCACAACAACTGGCACAACAGCTGTCAGGATTTCGTACTGGCAGGTAATGGAGGAAGGGATCAGGGGAACTAGAGGAGGAACCTGCTGGAAGCAGGCTCTGCTAAACCACAGCAATGGTGGCTGCAAATCTGCTCTATCTGTCGTGGGATATTCCCTCATCTCAAAAGGAGCATATCAAATCCCAACACATTTATTACAAGTTTCCCCCCAAAACACCTACCATAAACTGCCATGATTACACGTATTCTCACAATCCTTAACCAGGACCTCCTAGATCTATCCCTTAAAGCTTTCAGGACAGGAATCTTTAGCCACACCTGGAAAGTACGAACATTAATACCTTGCTTACAAGCTCACAGCTGAGTTTAAAAGCTGCATATGCTATTGCTGGTATTGATTGATCTATGCAATGGTTTCTGCCTGTGTTTCTTCCAATGAGAATCAGTGCAGGTAACAAGGAAGCCCACTTAACAAATAAAGGTGAGGATTCCTAGGTGGAGGTAATCCCTCTAGAAATGTTCCAATAAGTTGCAAGTTCAAGCTACAGCTGTTTGTTAAAATTGAAGTAAAAGTAAAGAAAATAGCACTATAGGGCAGAAATCTCGTGCTTGAGACTGAATTCAGAAAGTCATCTGTAAGTCACTCGGATTCAGGTTCAAAGGAGCTGCATTATTCTTGCCCATTCCAAGCTCAAATAAATATACTTTTGTGTAGAGGTGTGAGAAGCCAATTGTACACACTTGGATTCATCCCACCTAATTCCGGCCGTTCATCAGTGGTGAGGGCAAACGATGCCACAACGCAATCTTCCAGAGGCATCTCCACTCGTGTTCCTCCTCTGAGTTACACACAAGACCCAGGCCTGGTAATTTTTAGCCAGCTGAAATTAGGGCAGGATGAATCAGGCCACAGCATGGAGCGGAAACAAGTCTGATGTGGTGGCACAGTATCACCATGACAATCCAGTCTGTCCCAGCCCTGCCTGAGGCTCCAAGCCAGACACGCTTTGGGCCAGTGAGCCACACCATCCGTGCCTTTGCAGCTCACAGTCTGGCAAGGAGCTTGTCACACATTAAACAGTGAGGCTTGAGTTCACGATGATCCCCCAAAGCAAGACCCAGAGCCACTTGGGATGGGAACGCTCAGGGCCTGCAGCCCTCCCCAGACATCCCAGAGGCTGCCCTGGAGTTACACACAAGGTCTGCAGGGGTTTGCAGCCGGAGCGGTTGCTCATCCTAACACAACACGCACACATATCCACGTATCCATGGTGCTGTGGGAGCTGTGCATCCCCACACCTTGGCTACGGCATGGGCTGGCTCTTTGCTGGAGCTGTCGGTAATGAGGATGAAGCACACACTGAGGAGAAATACAGCGTTCTGAAACACACATTTGTGAGATCCCCAATAGTATCAATAGTAACGATTAAGGTCAGAGGCAGTATCAAGTTTTGCATGCACTTTCTACATTAGTATTTATATAGACAAGTTTTATTCTTGCTGGTTTGCAAAATTGCTGAGGTTTCCTTTACTTCCAGAGACTGGAACGTTGAACATTAAGTTTCATTTATGTTGTTGAAAGTAATTTCTTTGTCTAAAATACACCTACAAATACTTGGGATTATGGGACTGGGATTGCCCTGTTGTTCTCTGTAAAGGGCTGAAGTAACTGTAGAAATATTTTTCGATCTTAGAAATACAGGGAATTTATCTACAAATCAGACTGTAAGCATGAGGAACACTTATTGCAAGTTCTCAAAGTCTTACATGAAAGGGTGAAGGTGCAAAGTCATTAAGACTGCCTTGATTCTAAAGATTAGCCTACTCATTTAATTAAACTATCAATAGAAACACAGAATTTAAAATAATGCAAGTAAGAATCCCCTTCAACTTTCCAAGCTTCTTCACTCTTCCCATCATTGCCTTTCAGACTAGACAGGACTTGAAATTCTGATGTCAGAAACCAGCAAAGAACATACAGACATTTTCAGGTCTTTGTTGTATATCATAAAATACTGTAAAAAAAGAATGCAGAGTCCCAGAATTCAGATTATTTTTCTCTCTGGGTAACCAGACAGAGAGTTCAAATCTCCTTCAAACACCACCTCAGGTAAAGCCTGCAGTGGGTGGGGATGAGGACACAATGCAGAGGAGGCAGTGCCTCCTGTATGCCCTTAGAGATGGGCTTCTGTCTTGGCACTGCTGCAGTTTTTGGGGAATAAAAAAGACTCCAGCTCACACATTTTTGTAAGGCAGCAGCCTGCCCAGGTGCTGTGCCTGGGGCACCCCTTAGCTAGGGGACACTGCACAGGGGTGACACCTCTCAGGTGTGCAGGCACAGGCACCTGGGATGACACAAAACCTGCAGCTGCCCACTCAAATCCAACCCCAAGATCTCAGAAAAGGATATGAACTGGGTTGAATTCTCTTACATTACATTTAATATTCCTGTAAATGGCTTATAGATCTGCTGTTTGAAACAAATTCTGAAACCACTAAGCGTGCTTAACAGAGCTTCAACTCTATGTGGACAACGAGTTCAGAGGACAGAACAAGGACTGTTGCAGTATATAATACACATGGCTGTACAGTCAAATGCCACCTCTTGCTTCAAAACAAGAATTTACAGTAGCAAGCAGTAGTGGCAAGATTTCTTACACAAAACCTACAGGAATTTACAGGATATGCATGGATCACCGAGGTTATAACACCAGCAACAGACAACACAGAGAATCTTGTGCAATGTGAACAAAGTTGACAGTAGTTTACCAGTGCTGTAAGTAATTCACATAAATATGTTAACCCACCAGCTAACAAATCTTCCTCCTCTTCCCACCAGAATCAGATGCGTGTACAGCAATCCATTAAAAAAAATAAAAGTGGTTTGCCTTTGTGGTTTTAGCCAAACATGCACAAAATAGATGGACTCCAAGGAATACTTAAAAAAAAAAAAACCTCAAAACTGGTGTCCAAGCACACACAGCAATTGGATTCACACTTCTCAAACAGCCATGACAGAGCCAAAGCTTATTGTATGGATGCTTTTTGTCCTGGAAAAATAGTAATATAAAAATTCACTTGATTTTTAACTAACAGAAAACTCCAGCTTTACTCACACCACTCTTCCATGTCTCTAATACCAGCCCTAATTCATTCCAGCCCTGCTTTAGGAACTTGTGTTCTCTTCCTTGTCCATTAATGTAAATGCAAATCAAATCAAAACTACAACATAATCAGAAAAAACAAAAGATACTAGGAAAATGAAAATGAAAATAGCTTATACCTACTTTAGGATGTTATGTGTATTGACAACAATTTAATAACACCACTTTGCTTTCCCACTAAACCACTGGATGTGCTCCATGCCTCTGTTACAAAGAGCTTCCATAAATTTCTACCTCAATTAAATATATCCTGTATTTGAGATATTATTTTTCTCCAATCTGCATGACAAGAATCAGCTTTTCTTTCATCTCGTCTAATTTGCCATTATGTGGGATGCTAACTTTCCTGATCTCGAGCAGTGAGAGCTCTCAGGGTGCTGCACTGCCACTCCTTATCTGGTGTTTATACTCAGTTTCTTCTAATGAAATAAAATCTCTATGGCAGGGCTCTAATTACAGATGTGAACAACCTCCTGTGTGTTTGTTGGGCAAAATGCTCTTATTTTTGTGCAAAGATCTGGCACAGTACACTTAATGGGGAAGTCCAAGTAAGAAAGGGTAAAACATGAAGATTAAAAGAACAGAAATAAAGCCTAAAATATCCAGTTCATCCAGTTGAAAATTTGACTTCTCAGGGATCAGAGCAGTTGTTCCACAACAATAATTTTTCCCATCAAAACCAATTACTGGTGATTTCAGTGTCTCTCTAACAGCCCAAACTCCTAGACTGTACAGTCTATTTCCTAGTTCACCCAGGCTATTGAGAACACATCACCTTTCAAAATCTCCATGTTTTCTGCTGTTTCCCTATGAAAACTGATGCTAAAACTGCCAGAATTTTCTCTTAGCAAAATCCAGCCTCCGGTCTCAGCACTGTAAAATCTTGAAAGGATCCCCAGAACCTAAGGGCAAGAAGAGTTGTGCGAGTTCTCAAGAGAACAGCGAGGTAGCGAACAAACACCTTGTTTCTGTGGACAACTGCCCAGTCCTGAGCCACCTGAGCCTGGCAACAAGTCTGCTCGACCACTCGGTCACTCTTCTGAGACCACAGAACCCTGAATCATCCACCAGACACACTGAAAGCACTGACCAGGCAAAGCAAACCACTGCTCATGAATTAGGCTTTCTACAAGGTCACACGAATCAGGTGTCACGCAGTACACTTTTGGGGATGTGGAAGGAGCTTTCAACATAAAGTCCAGCTGTATTATTTATAGCAACTAGGCAGCAAATCTCTCTTTTTTTTAATCTGATTTTCCCAAAACCATATCCTTCAGCAAATATTTACAATGCTGAATTAAAATAAAGACAAAAAAAGGCGATTTTCTCTCTCCATTTCCTTTTGCACACAAAACTGAAATAGTGGCTAGAAAGTGACCATTTCAAATTATAACTGAAAGCTGCATTTATTAAATTTGAAAACATGTACCCAAGAAAACCTTTATACATTTTTTATGGCAAGTTTTCCTATTACATGAGAGGCTTTCTTACACATTTTAAGCTTAAACGAAGAAAAACAACCCAACAGAAATTTGGACTAAAACTGCAAAGCTGTTGGCTGTGTTGAGGGAAACTATGCCTGTACAACTGAAAACAAGATGGAAGAACAAATTCACAGAAATAGTTAATGTAAGAGTGAACAAGGCTCTAATAAAGTAAGAAACAGAAGAAAGCCAAATCTGCTCTGCATGTCAGTACCAACAATACATAAACATGCTCCTGCACTGGTAAAATCTGTAAAATAATGTCTGCTTAGGAAAGACTTAATTTGAGCTCTAGACTGTCCATATTCAAGCATGGGTTTTGATTACTACAGTCCTACTTTTTTAATTTCCTGAAGGATACTAGCTGTGTTCTTAGATCTGTTCAAAATTAACAATGTGCAGGCTCAACTTCAAATCAATGTGAAGCTGTTGGCAGAATAGAATTTTTATGTGCTGAGTAGATGATCCATTTATTCTTTCTAGATTTGGTACTGCAATTTGTTTCCAGTATGTAGGCAGTATACAGGAGTGCACTCAAAGCAGTATTTTAAACACTTTTTTCTCATTTTCAGGGTAAAATATCATATTGGTAATTTCAACAGACCCTCTGTATTTTGCTCTATGCACTCAGTTTTTACATCTGCCAAATAAGGTTACACCACAGGTAAGTTACATACTTTACCCAGACTAGGGTGAAATTCTACCCAAAAAAATGACCTGATGTGAATGGTTTCATCAAAGTTTCAGCAGAACTGGCACAAGCAGCAGTTTATAGAACTGTGCCGATAATATTTGAAAAGTAGAGAGAGAGCTGCATACAGCAAAATTTAAACCTAATTTATTTCTGAATTTTTACAGTTGTTTTGAATCACTAAATCATGAATTGCATCCTCAGTGAGAAATAACAGTGTTGTAATAGTTTATAGGGGTTTATTTGAAAGATGTGCTTTGTCAGGATTCCCATCCTTAAAGCCTGAGCAAACCCAAGTGTGTTTGTGACAGCACCCACAGTTGTATCACCACTTACAGTGAATTAAAGAAAAATAAATTTACCTGTACTTTTTACATAATTACGGTACATTTTACATTCTTGAAATGCAAATGGGTAGGATTACTGAAGAATCCAGTCCATACTTAGCCAGGACAGCAACAGCAATGGATCAGAGCTGCCTGGGAACAGGGGAAAACATTTAATAACTAACTGATACAGAAATAGAAACCTGTGCAACATGTATCAGCTGAGAAGTAATTTTGAATAAGGTGACCAACTTTTACTAAATATTGTAACAGCTGGTTCCTCATTAAATCTGATTCCAAGTCATTTGCACATGCCATATTGCAATTGCTAGCCACAGAATAGAGGAAAATTCAATTGGTTTTAGGCAGTTCAAGAAGCTGTCCTTTGATGCATCCTTAAAGAAGCAAGGTTCTGTTCACTGCTTCTCAAGTGGAATTATTTAAAATAAATTATTAGGCTCTACATTTCTCATTGAGTGTTCCTGTTGGAAAGGAAAGGAACAGCTGGATCTCCTGAGACATTAAACATTTAATCCTACATTATAGGGAGCAGGCTGAAAGCCTGAAAGTTGTTACTGTCTCTGAACACATGACACATTGGGTGGCCAGGTCTCTGCAACCAGAGGGCTTCCAAATAAAAAACTGAATTTCTAGGGAGTAGGAAATGCAACTGCAGATTTTCCTCATTCTCAGGTAGTTAAGGAAATGATTTAATCCTTATATACAAATATCCAGGTATTTTGTTAATGCATGCCAGGCCACATGCTTTACCTGTGATTCTGACAGCTTCTTCCTTGCCTCAAACCCTGTTCTTAGACAAGGCAATAAAATCTGGGTGAGGTGGAGATAATCTGGATCTGGATGCTCCTCTCCATAGGTTTAAGCAGCAGGTAAGACCCTGGTTTCACTGTGAAGTGCACAAGTGAATCCAGTTTCAGCTGATTTCTACAAAGCTGGAGTATTTGCAAGAGTTCTTACATCATAAAATAACCCTTACTCTCAATTTCTGCTACGCTTAAGATTTAAACACTTCTGTTTTTAAAAGGGCTTACTTCAGCTTTGCCTGGAAAACCCATTTACAGAACCATGTCCTATTTATTTCTTTACTAAAGAGCAGGATCTATCTAAAAATCCGCTGTGAGAAGATCTACCCTGCACCATTTAAAATAAAATTCCTACCAGAGCTGGACAAGTTCTGATATTATCAACAGTGCTGTTGCATAAGGACGGAACCAAACAGCAGTTACATTGTTCCTGGTATCTGGAGCATAAAAATATGTAAGTGGGAGTAAAAACCGAGTGCTTGGGAATAGTCTTTCTTCCCATATTGATACTCTAGATACCATGAAAATCCTACAAGGATTTGTAAGCAAAAGAAAGAAAAATGAACAAGCAAAAAGCCCTGTGTGTGTTAAGAAAAAAGCAATCCAAAGGTGTAATTTTGAGGTCGAGTAATTAGCACATAAGATTGTGTTGTGTTGGTTCAGCTGCAGAACCTGGCCTCTCCAGGAGAAGCCTTGGACAAAGCATCAGTGACATCAGCTGCTGCCTGGGTATGAGAAATGCAGGACACAGTGACTGAAGTATGTGCTGAAAGGACATGATGCTCTTGTATCAAAGTGAGGATAACATGCTTTAATAATGATATCCAATCCATGCCAGCAGTTCCATGCACAGGTCTAATGGCCAGACTTCCATCCTCCCAAGGTGCCTGACAACTCACTGACCTGGGAATGGGCTTTGGCACTTGATGCACTGCTCCCATCTACCTTAGTCCATCAGCAGTGACATCATCTGGCTGAAACTGGGCCAGAACAAGTCCTCAAATCCCTGGAAGGCTACCACAGATAATACAGGTGGCAAACAAAGGCTGCAAGGACACCTGGACTCTGGGTGTAATGGGGACACACCAGTGGTGACAGTGACAACAGCAAAGGGTCTGAGGAAATTGCACCTGATTTTGTGTTTGTGACTCAAGCCAATAGCAAGGTCTTCCAGCATCTTTGGAGACAGCAACAAAGTGTTCTCCAAAGAGGAACAAATGAATGTGGCCTTCATAATCAGTAAGAATACAGTCTACAAAACCATAATAATGACTATCTAGGTCATGTTTGCATCTAATCAAGTAGTTATTACTAAAAAGTAATGCTACCAAAATCTTTGATACTTCAACATAATTTTAATCCTCTGAGACTTTTATCTTTGAATAGCACTAACAGGAGAGCAAAGTGTAAAATATTTTTATTTCCATATATTATACACATATCATATATGGAAATAAAAATGAGGTAGGAGACTGTGGTTTTCCTTACATATCCTGTTATGTTCAGCTACCATCACAAGCCCATCACATATGGGTGATATTCCTTTATCACAAGTTCATGAAAGAAAATCTCCCTGCACATGGATATACCACATCCCAGAACTGCTCCTCCTCTGCAAGTGGCTCTTCTGGATTTAAGTTCAAGGAGAGGAATTTGCTGTTTGTCTGTGGCACGAATTTCTGCTGAGCCACTTTGTGCTTGCATTGCTGATCATCAGCCTTTGTATCACTACACACTGAAACCCTTTGTTTTCTCTGGGGAGCTGAAAATCATCAGGAACTAAGAAAATGTACCATAATCTTGGTTTCAGAGCTATGCCTGAAGAGAAATGGGAATGCTTCCAGAAGTGTTTCCTTTAGGCCTTTTTCTGTACTCTGTCCCCAGCTTTAATATCTAACTGTTTCCTTATAAAAGGGCCCAGACCTTTGTTCATCTTGTGTTCATGGCACAAGGTAACATCCTCACACAAAGGCTAGTAGTCATAAAAAGTTTACTGTGGCATTTTGGCTCAAAAAAAAAAAAAGCCCAAACCAAACAAAAAAAAAAAAAAAAAAAGAAAAAAAAACACACACAAAAAGAAATGCTCCCAACTGGAAGGTTTTGTGGGAATCAATTCTGGCAGATATGGCAGAAAACACACACCCAAGCAGCAGGGTGACCTGATTTTCTAAATGTGCTTGGGAAATACTTTTTATAATTAGGAACACAGATTGCTCATATTTGTTTGAGAATCACTGAAAATGGGAAAATATAATTGTAAGTTGTTAGAAAATGTTTTGGTGATAAGGACTCTATTGTATTTCCACTAACTACCACCCCTACAGAAGACCATGCTAAATAGAAAACTCAATTCCATGGGCAGGAGAAGCCCTGACACTTTATTGCTAGATTCTATAGCAATTGGAGCTCACTTACAGTAACCTTATAGTACTCTATATAAACTGAGAAGCTTGTATCAAATGCAGGCTTCCATTTAAAATAGATATTGCAGATATTAGGCTTCAATTAAAGAAGAAAAATAACCTTCAGTGCTTTTTTTTTCCTCTTAAAGGCAAAGTATCAAAAAAAATCCCCAAACTAGGTGGAAGTTATTAAATTTCTCCAAAAAATTAAGATGAGCTTTCTTCTATTTCTTGAGACAGTACAATTTGTGATTCACAGGGTAGCTGGTATCAAACACAAGGTAATGAAAGCTCGTATAAGCAATTTTATTCCTATCCATGATGGCAGACGCTAACTAAATCAAAAGAATTTATCCTTTGAGTTCAACTTAAAAAATAACTTATAAAGCAGTGATATATGCAACATAAAACAGTTCAGGAGGGGAGACGGAAAGCAAATTTTAATAATTAAAATGTAAACGTGAAAAAAAAAAAAAAAAGGAAATGGAATAAAAGTCCCTACTTCTGATTTCTAGGTAAGATGTCATGTGATCCTATTTTACAGTGTCCTGGGGTCTGTGTGTGTGTGTTTGAAGTGTCACACACACACACCCCACGCTGACCCACACATGTACACACACAGACAGGCGCTGGCAGCTCCACCTCGGGCACTTCTCGCATGCCACTCCTTACAGCTGTCTCAAGCATGTTTGGGACCCACTTTCTTGACAAAATGGGGAGATGGTAGGGAAAAAATAAAACAAAACGGGTGGGTCTGATTGTGTCTGAGATCCTTTAGTTAAACTGTACACTGGGACGAATAATTTTCTTCTGCAGTAGCTCTCTGGAGAGGGCCAACTCACTGTGGTCTTCATGGCGACACTTGTGAACGGGTCACACACTCATTGTCATGCTAGGGGAGTACTGGAAAAGAGGAATCCACATTTTAACAAGCATTTCTCCCCTCCACCCCCAGGTAGCTACATCCACACCTGGACTTCAGCACTGGGTTCAGAGCTCCTTGAGCTCCCTCCTGAATTTGTGCTGCAGTCTCTGTTGGGACTGTAGTTCAGTTTGTGTCCCCAGAACTTCTGTTGTGCTTCTCTCATGCAAACAGCCACTGCTGACAAAGGAAACTCTCCTGAAGGCAGTTTTGGTGTTACCTGGGTGCTGTGATGCACCAATACCTCACTGAGGCTTTCCACACCCCTTCCTGCCCAGTGCTGGCTGCGAGGGAATTTACCTGGGGAGGTGCCTAGTCTAAAGTAGACTGGCTGCACTCATGGGTAGCTGAACCACACAAGATCTTGGGGAGTTTTTGATTACAGGAAGAAGGGAACAAAGATATGTATGACTGTGATTAAATTAGGCTTTTGGTCTGTATTACTTATTGGTGTTAGCAATTCTAGGGGGTAAGCTGAAACAGGGAGCAGAGGTCATTCTCCTTTATGTGAACCAAAACTCCAATCAGCACAACACACTAGTGCAGAGACACAAACTGAACTGCAGCCCTCACCCAAGCTACAGCTACCCTCAGGTTAGCAGTGCTTCATTAAAGTAATCAATGGGACACCACAGTGCCTAGAAGAAATGCACATCTATGCACCTAATTTGCTTTTAAATTGAAAACTGTGGACTGCAAAAACACTTAATTTGGTCTAACATCCTCTAAGTGGAGGAAAATGGTCAAATGCAAGAACATCAGCATTTTGAAAACTGACAGAAGAGAAAGGAAAGATAAATTTGCCTGTGCAAAACCACATGTGCACCAAGTCTTGAGTTCCAAGCTGGTCATTTTCCAGTGCCCAAGCATATAGAACGAGTAATTTACATGGGCCTTCCCCCTGTAAATTACACAGATCTGACTACCAGTTCCAAGGCTTAAAGCAAATCACCTGCTCAAGTAATTTCCTGTATCTGAGCCAAGGTATCTGGGGAATCACTTTGGGAAAGGAATCAAAGTATGGTCCCAAGGTGTTTAGGATTTTCAACTTGCTATTAAGCCCTGCATTGCTACCTACCCCTAATAAAAACTCCTGGTGAACTGAACAGCAAATCTCCCTGAGAAAGGACTCCATGATAGCACCTATTCTGAGCAGCCAAGTGGCAAAACATGGATCAGACAGCAAAGCAGTTCCCCAGGATGACAGAGCCATCCATGTTCCAGAGACGGCAGTCCCTGGGAGCACACAGGGACACCCCTGGCATGTGTCACTCCTGCCTTGCAGGCACACATCTCAACAAAACCTTGAGAAATCTGAGTCCCTGGCTCTTCCAGGCAGCACAACACCACGCAGAACCCAGGAAGTGCCTGAGAACACTGATTTTCTGCAGAGCACCACTGATGTCCTCTTGTTCCCACAGCCTTGTTTGAGTGACCCTGCCTGTCCTCAGCACAGCAGAGCGTGCCAGACTGGGAGCCAAGGGCTGCCAGGAATAGGGACCACATTTCATGGAGGTTCTGTGCTTACTGCCATTTTGGCAGATATTAAACATTGCTCTTTTTAGGTTGTGTATGACAGTTTTCTTCAACACTCCACACAACCTGAATGTGTGCCCACCAACAGCTAACTGGCAGAAACTCTTCCTTTTCACTAGCTAAAAAAGAAAACATCCCCAAACCTCATAAAATCTGATTCCCAGGAAATTTTCCATGGAACTCAACTATACTGTGATCTAACAGGAGCTGTTTACTGAGCTGCTGGTCATCACTGGCACAGGTAATGAGGTGACACTCCTATTTAGGGACCTAGATGTGGATTTAGAAACCCTGTTTCAGGCACATGGGAATGACAATTCCACAGCCTTGCTCTGTAAAATGTATATGCTACGTTTTGCTGCTTTGAGCATTCAATATTTTTTTAAAAAAACTATAGTTTGCCCTAGAATGAATGCTAGTGGGGACCTCTGCCTTCTGTGGGTGTAACAGCACACTGCATCTTTGCAACATGAAATCTACTGATGCTGTCATCACATACTTCAGTGTAAACCCTGCTTTTCCATTGACCTCCTGGTGCAGAGTTTCTGCAGTAAATCTGTGCCTCCCACCTACTCCAGTTTCAACTCTCCTTTGCACAGCATTTTTGTATTCAAAACAATATTGTACTTTCAGAAACCATTAAAAAACATGCAAGACACCGTGTTGCACTACAACACAGCACAAAACTTGTAAATTTTCTTTTTCTAAAGAAAAGGCTAAAGATACAGGTTCACCTTTGCAATCCAACAACCCAGGTGATTAAATACTTACACTCTCACTCTGGAAAGGGTTTAGGAAGTTTCCACCCATCTCACTGTCATCTCTGGGAGTGCCAGGCTGGTTGCTCATGCTCATATTACTGGGAGAGTTCTGTTAAATAAGATTGCAAAACACAGATTCAGTGCTGAAGGTTTTGGTTCATTTCCCAGCCTCACCAGGTGTGCCGAGGGCATGCTCCACACAGAACTTGGTGCACTCATGTGCACTGTGCAGTGCACTGGGCCTCTCAAGGATGAAAAAATCAGCCCCAGCAGCGTTCTACATGATTCAGTGACTAATTTTAGTCTGTTAAGTAATGTTCTCTTCCCTGAAGCAAGGATTATTTACCTGTGCCTCATTTTCAGACTATAGGCAGCATCTGCTTCTGCTGAAGTCAAGAAAAGCTATAAAAGGCTGCAGCAGGAATATGAGGAAGTTCTGTCACCACATTAAATCATGTGGTTGAATGCAGCCAGGTCTGTGAGCCCTGACACGTGTGAGTTATGAGCATGTACTTAAAGATAGACAAAAGATGTACTTAAAGGCAGGATGGATCAGGTCTGCACATAGCCCTGTGCCTGAGGGCTGCTCATCATGGACACAATCTACTGAAATAGCAACAACCTAAAGCCTTTCAAAAACTGTGCATGGTGACCTCTGCAACCTGAGAAGGAGAATGGGTGAAACAAGGTAATTGCCATAGAAATTACTGTGCATCAATAGCTCATACATGGTTATTGTACACACTACCATTAGTCAGGTGCTCTTACAAAGTTGCTTTGCAGTAGCCTGCCATTCCTGTGCCATGGGTAATCCTCTTTCATCACTGTTACACCTCCTACTCAGAAGACTCATGATGGAAAAAGAGTAGTCAGGGAAAGGGAGAAGTGAAACCACAGACCTCATAATTAAATCCTTACGTCTCTCACAGTTCTTCCCTTGGTTTTGTTTTTAACACAGAAAAATTGAAAGTAATACAAATATAAATACCAAAGTAATTACATACATGACATGCAATCAGAAATTCTGTACCAGCATCTGAAATGCAGCTCAGAGTCAAAAGCCCTGTCTTAGCCCCTCTGGTTTCTTCAGTCTAATTCACTACTTTCAGAACTGTGATCCTCAGGGCACTGGACAACACATCCAGCGTTGTCACATCAAAGACAGTTAAAGCCTAACGAGGTAAGTGACATCAGTTAATCAAGTCTGCTCTCCAGTGAAGCCAGTACACCAGATTTTGAGGGACACAGAGCTCAGAAGGTTGGACCTACTGCCTTGGCTCTGCCACTGGTGCTGTTCCTTCAGCAGGCACTAATTCAGGGGAGCCCATGGTCTGTGTTACACAGGAGGTCAGGACACACAGTCACATCCAGGAAAAGAAAGACCTTCTCACATTTATTTTATATGATGCTCCTGCACTTTTGCTGGTCCCTGGGGATTTCAATTTCCCCCTATTTTACATTGCTCTGTGCAGAACTAAGCTTTGACATTCTGCAATTGCTGAAGCACGCTAGCCCCAAAGGGCCAAATTCCTGAAAAATTCCCATTTTTATGACTCCCCCAGGCTGCTTTTGTGGCCACTTGGGGTCCAGCACTGTAGCTCCAAGTGGGATTTTCTAAATATAGACTGCCCCGATGCCTGCACAAATTCCATGGGATTGAAATAAACACAGGTTATTAATGCTTATTTAACATGCATGATTTCAATTCATTTATGGCCCTCATCTGAACTTACTAATAAAAAACTTTATGTTCTACCATTCAGCCACTTTAGTCAGAATCTTCTCTAGAAAGTTATGAATTCTGTGAGCTTTACTGATTCTGCCAGGACTGGATCCATTTCCTATGGACAACTGTATTACAGACAAGATTAACAGCATTTATATTTTAATTATTTAAAAAACACAAAGATCAAATGTGATTTCCATGAGTTATTAATGCGGGTTAACGTATTTCAAGACTTCCAGGTAAATTGTTTTTAAAGCAATTTACCAAGTTTTCAAAGCTGCTGATACCTCTACCAGCATATACTGAACAGCCAGAAGTGGAATACTGGCTTTAAAAATTATCCCATGGAAACGGAAATGTTTTGGCTTTTTTCCCTTAAAAAGTGCTGCAGTTTGCAGTAGACTACTGAAGAAAAAACACAGACTTTGATTAAAAATGTGCTGAATGCTGGTCATCTCAGAGGAGGGTTTTATGGAATCCTTCACTGCACAGCCCAGCACAGCTGAGGGAATGTGGCTTTTTCCACCCATCACTTTATGTTGTGCACAGACTGAAAATGTTGTAACACTTAAGAACACAGGGTCCTCTTTATTTTGGTCCCTTTACCAATACCACATCAGCTCATTAATTCCTATTTTAATGATGATCACACCCATTTTATTTCTACAGAAGTGAGGCATTCAAGTATTATTTTTGTAGATGCAGAGTCTCTGCAGATTAAACTCACATCCTTTTCCAGCTATTTAATGGTTGTGGTATCAAAACAGTGCTTTTTCTGAAACTATTTAATAATCTAGTTTTCAGAAATTTATCCTGAGTATTAAGATATTAAAATAACCTTTTTAGAGGTAACAAACCTAATCCTGCAACACCCTAAGGACATTGTCCCAAATTTACATTTGACTAGAATTGATTATTAGAAATGGTTTCATTTATTTTAAGAGTATCAAAGACTACAACATGATCAATCAGATTATGAACTGCAGGTGATTATATATAATATAGATATGATATAATAAAGATGTATAACAAAAATATTCACAATGGAGACAAAGGAAATGAGTTTAGAGTGAAACACTAAAAATTCCAAATATTTGATTAGATACTCACTTTGGAAATACTATCCATGTCTCCTGAGCCTGAAATTTAAACAGACAATTGCTCAGTTAGTTTTGAGCTGAAGCTAATCCAATTTTTTTTTTTTCATAGAAAATACAAAGTCCAACATCAACATTTTAAAAAATAAACAACTAAGTAATACTGAGTTTGTAGTTGGTGCAGAATAATCCACTCAATCAGTCTGAGGCTCCATCAGCTCTGGCTGCACTACATGTACTGAGTATCTCTTAGAAGAAACAGATGATCCTGATGAGCAGAGTAATGGAAAGCAAATAAAATTAAATATAATGACTGCAAGACTATTGGAAACTAATTGAGGGGTTTTTTCACATGCTGTAGCTCTCACCTCAGGTAAAGCAGAGAATAAATGTTGAATGAACAAAGAAAAGCATTTATTTTTTACCAGCAGAAGACACGTATTTTCAGGAAAGACAAATTTTGGAAGAGTACTGAGTACAAAACTAGAAGAGTGTCACAGTCAGAAACGTAGGAGCTGTGGGAGAAGACTGAAACAGCCATTTCATACAGCCAGGCAAATTAAGGCTGAGAAGGAATATGATTTCTCTCTCTAAAAACGTCAGATACACAGATGTTATCAGGAGTTATTTTGCCCAGAAGGATAAATTATGCGCTAGGTACATGTAAAATCCTCCCATAACTGTTGCAATTTAATTTTTCATTTTAGGTAAGGAGAAAAAATTCTCAAGCTGTAGAAAGTGACAGGAAAAGGTGTGGCTGCCTCTCACACAGATTTTCATTTATTTGAATGCAATGTGCATCATTAGCAGTTAAACCAACTACCCATTTCAGGATTTTAACAGGCAGAGGGACAAAGGCTGCAAAAGTATCCCTATGAAAAGTAACCTAAAATTTCAGGGACATGCTTTCAAAAAAAAAAAAAAACAGTAATTCCTTTTAGGAGACAGATGCCTATGCTGAATTGTCATTGCTCACAATAAGACTGCTCACTGAGCTTCAGTGACTTTTTTTAGTTCATTGCCACAGCCCCTTCAAATCATTCCCTTCATCTTACTGATGTGCATACACCTTTTTCCATACATTTTATCAAACTGTCTTCCACAGAACTCCAAGAATTAGTCACAGAAAATAACAGTGCCACTGAAAATTCACCAAGTTGGCAATATTTACTGTTACTGTTACCTAATGATCCATTCATATGGTGTGAGTCCATTCCACCCAGTCCGCTCATGGGTCCATCTGAGCCTGGCCCCAGTGGAAACTACAAAAGGAGCAGGCATTAAAAACTGTACCATTATTTTCCACACAACCTAATAAAGAGAAAATATTCCTCAGGAGAAGGGGAAAAAAAAAAAGTAAGGACAAATACTCAGCTCTGAATGAGAAGAGACTCTCAACTCCCATTCAGACCTTTAAGAGAAGGTCTCTAGTGAGGATTGAAAATGAGCATTTTTTTGTCAATTTCATGATTTTTGGAGACTTATCTCTGTAGGCTGGAATCCAACACAGTAATAATTTATTACTTATTTCAGTGCTTTTTGTTTGACTTTTCAGACTGCTGCTGCCAACTCAGCCCTATCCCCACTGAAGTTATGGGGAGCTGTTATACCTGTCTGGAATCCATCAGTGATTAATTCTTTCAAACCCCACCTGACCTATCTTAAGTCATAAAGCTCCTCATCACCTTCACAACTTGAGTAGTTTCTGTCCAATTACATAATTAACATTAAATTTAGCTCTTCACACATTTAAAAGATATTACCATTATATCCAAACAATCTGCAGTTTACTGCATAATGATTTAGCAAATCTACATATATTTATTTCTAAGTTCTACTGGCGTTTTTTGTTTTTGTTTTTAACTGAAGAGCCACCCATAAAAATGGAAAGCTTAGCAATAATGATAGCTGCTGGAAAAACAGTGTTTGGATAAACAAAAGGCTGCACTACTCAAAGAAAGATATAAGTAGATTCATATTTACATTAGGTCTGTTGGGCCCAGGTGGCACAGCATTCATTAAAGTGTACATGTTGTCTCCAGAGTTGGTTGAATCTGTAAAAAGAGATTATTTTAAGAGCTTTTCAATAAAAGTACTCACCTCATACATTTCCTGTAATTTTGTTTATATTATTATTGTGCCTCAATCCCATGCACAGTGGCAATACAATGGCAGATTTTATTCCCTTTCTATCCCTTGCTGCCACAAAACAGGGCTATGAAAAGAAATAATTGCCATGGTCCCCAAGTGACTACTTCGGGGCTCTAGTTTTATGCATGACTGTTAAAAGGTTTATAAATCACCAAGAATCTGTAAGTACTTAATTCCTAAAACCCTGTTTCCTGGAGTTCTAAATTTCTTCGCTCATCTTCAATATTATCCATAGAACAGGAGTTTGTTTCTCATCAACACTTCCTGTAATTTGTTTTCCATCTGTAATAAATGATGAAAAGCTTCCCCTTACACAGACTGAGAGTTTCAGTTTTTCACTCTCACTCCTGTCAAGTCCATATGATTTTGAAAATCTCCAAGTCTTCAGTGGAACACTGTGCCAAGATCCTTCACCCCTGAGGGAGGCTTTAGCTGATATATCTTCATGGTACAACCTGGTGCAATGCTTGCAAAAAAACCCCAAAATGACAAAAACCAAAATGACAATGACCTGACAAAGGTCTGTATACATTTCTAAGGGAACAGTGTGTTTGCAAAAAAAAAATGGCAAGTCTGGAAAAACAGTATCTGCACAGAGATTGAAAAGAGCTCAGCACTCTGCACCCAGACCCTCCACAAGCCCATTCCACACCCAGTGCTCTTCTTCTTCAACAGGAAGATAGATCAAGTGTTTGTTTACTAATTAATATTTCCAAGATGATTTTCTAAGCATTAATCCAAGCAAATAATTACATTATATACAGAGCACTAAAAGCTTTTAGTCTAAAGTAAAATCGGCCCTATAAAGTAATTTTTAATATTCAGTGAGGCAGGCACTGTCTCAAAGAACTGTCCCAGAGTTTTTCTGGTTCATTTCAGAACAAACAGGGGATGGTTGGGCAGTGGAATCTTTGAGCTGTTGGTCTCAGAGGTGAGTAAATACCTTGGCAATACTCACAGGTGGCCAATTTCTAAGTGTTTTCATGCTTTGGAAAACAGAACTTCAAAATATCTGTACCTTAGGTTGTCTCTTTTCATTTTTGAGGGTTTTTATTTGTTTTGGTTTTCATTTTTATTTTTGTTTATTTAAATCCCTGGAATTGTATTCAATGAAGTTATTATAGTTATATCAGTAAGTTCTTATGGCCAGTTAGGAAACTTCTCTACCCTCCTGTGCTGGAGAGGTCACAAAGTAGAAAAAAAACCCTAATAGAGAAAATACAGACCAAATAATTCAGTTATCTGATTCCTTACTAAAAAATAATTAGCGTACTTCCTAAAAATCCCTTCTATTTTTGTTATTTCCAAGTATAATTCAGTACCTGCAGGACTAGGCATGATGGGTGTTCCTGGTGGCCCTCCACCTCCTGGAGGACCCTGGGGACAGTAAAAATTGTCAGTCAGCATAAATTAAAAGGTTAGAAAAACAGACTAAAACAGACACACAAAAAAGCCCCCTACATCAAGGAACATGTATTTTTTTAAGTTTTGGGTATTTCCATGTCACAAATCTGATCAAGACTAAGAATCACAAAATGCTCTGGCTATTAAACAAGAATTTATGGATTCTTTAAGATTGCTCCAGGAATTTTATTCTAATCACACTAATAATTTACTAAGAACAGAACATAATGTCTTGTTTCCTATGTCTGTTGAACCCTTTCAGGTAACATAAAAAACTACCAACTTCCACTTTGATAAAAATGCCTGCATCAATTAAAGTCAATAAATACTGACTTTCCATAAAAAAACATACACACACTGCTAGTAATAATTATTACTTTCATTGCCATATGACTATTACTGCACTTTATCTCTTTTGTTATAATTTAAAACAGCAGACATTCTGTTTCAGACAGGGATATATTTTCAGTGGCAATGATTATAAGGGTCTGGGTGTTCTGTCTGATTTACAGGATATCTGTCCATATACTTTTTACCTATTAACTTTTATCCATAGATTTATGTCCACATTTTATCCATACCCATATGACTCCCTAGACATCACAGGCTCTCCATATATATTTTATCCATTTACCTCTGTATTAAGCTCACTTACTTGATTTCTTTTAGAACCTCTCTCTGCATCTTTTTCAATATCACATAAAGGAATGAAGGAACAGCTAACTGGTAATTTATGAGAAAAGTTACTTGTCTTCACTAACTTTTGCATCTCATTTTAAGTTTGTTTTTACTCTCTTTGTGTTTTTTCTTCTCTTAGAGGGTTTCTTGGTATTGACTGTTTTCACTCTGAGAATATAACTGTATGTATAGTGTATATATTTGTATATTGATACATATTATATATACTTACATGTTAGTAGATATGTTTATATATTAGTATATACTAATATATTATATATATATTAACCTTATTAAGTTCTCCAAGTGAGTATTTCCAGATTACAAATCTTCTCATAGAAAACCTTTTTTAGGAGCTCTCCAGCCCAACCCTCATCCCCACACACTTGCTCTCTATGAAGTCAAATATTCCCAAAATGTCCTTAAATTCTTCATCAGTAGAATGTAGCAAGCCCACAAGACCCCCTCCAAACAGAGAGTTCTGTGAACTTCTGCACTGAAAGATCTGAATTGGAGACAGCAAAATCTTGTCAGTTTCCACTAAGTAGTGACAAAATGAGGCCTGTAGTTACAGATACTTGCAAGAATCATAACATTTTCCACAGTTAATTATCTAAATAAAGGACAAAATAAATTGCTTTTTATTATATAATCCTCCCTTCTCAATCTGTGACACCAGCCCGTGCATCTCATAAAAACAGACCAAAAAATCTGCCTTAGGAGGGCTCATCAGCCATACAAATAACCTGAGTGCAACAGCAACAGCAACAATAATGAAGAGTCTAAAATAATAAACAAAGTTAATCTCTAGTGACAGAGACAAAATACAGCACTGCACATAAAGACTTTTTTCCTGCAGAAGTTCAGAAACTCTCACACAACACTGTTGTTCTGAGGAGGCCAAGGGGCTTTTTGTCCCTCATTATTGCAGACAATACATTGCATTAGGAATATAAATGTTTTCTGAAGTGAAGGAGCACTGAGGGCAATTTGGAGCAGGCTGACAACGATCCTGGTGATGAACGCCCACATCTGCACCGGAGGGCAAGCCAGATGTTCAGCTCCCACACAAGGGAGCTTCCCTCAACATCTGGGCTGCTGTTTGTCTGCCTGAAGGAGATGGGATGTCCAGTGAACTCACACAAAGGCACTCACCACGTAGTTCCCAGGAGAGGCTGAGGAGTAAGGTATCTGTAACACCAACAGAAAATAACAGTGATTTCTTCTGTGCTGGGATGGGCTCCAGGCAGCTGCCACTGCTCATTCAATTAGGGGAACTAAAGACACAGCTAAAAATCATGGGGGAAACGCCTCTGGGGTCAAAATAAACACCTCTTTTCAGCAATTTTAAAATATTGGTTATAAAAATAATAACGCATTTCAAAGCCAAGGTATAAGATTATTAAGGCAAAGTAGTTTATAAGGTTTGTGAACACAGGCAGGACATGTATCTCAGTCAGCAGGACTTCAGAGTCAGCCAAGCATGAACTGAATTTGTATCCTCTTAGAGATACCTCATTTTGATTATAATCTTCACCATAACAGGAAAATAAGCTACCACACCTTTCACCTTAGAAGATACTGCTACTTATTTCCATTTTTTATTTTCATTTATTTGATTTTTTTTTAAGGACAGTGTCCTGGAGAAATCCAGTGAATAACCTGGTTTCCTTCTCTTTGCTGCCTTTGCTGTTATTCTGTCCAAAGGAACACGGTCCAGTGCTGTTGTGGGAGCAGCAACTGTACTGACAAACACAAAATTCTCTACAGACAACTATGATTCTAAGATCTCTAAGACAACAATGATTGTTACAAACAAATCTGTTATTGAACTTGCCAACTGATTTCAGGGACTGAAAAAACCTTCCGTTTAAAAACATCCATTTTAATCAAAAGAAAATAGAAGAAGAATTTCACTAATAGAATTAAAAAGCCAAAAGTGAGAGATCCAGGAAGAACTGTTTAGGAGGGCAAGCCAGACCCACCTTATGCATTTGCAAGTGCCAAAAATGGACATTTTAAAACTAATGATGTATGATCCCTGAATGAAAAATGAAGATTTTCTGCCTTCTGAAGAAATACCAGGCATTGCTGTTCATGCAGGATCCCAGGACAGCCTTTTTGTTACAGCAGTGCTGAGCCTGGCATGAAGATACTTCCCTAAATACAGGAAGATGTCAAACATATTTGTAATATTTACTTACAGAATTGGCATTGGTTGGGTTTGGCCAAGGTCTACCACCACCAGGACCCCTGAAACAGAAGAAGAATGATGAGGCACAGAACCATCCCCATCCTCTGACCAGCTCTGAGGAAAAAAATCTGCATAACCTGTTTCCAGAGGAAGGGAATGTCTTTTTTCAAAGTGAACTGTGTTTACAAGCCATAACCACACAAAGTTAAAATGCCAAGAGCAGAATTTTTGTTGTTGCACTGCTATTCAATCATTTGGTGAGTTGATTAATTTATGTACTACTGGGAAAAAAAATGTAAGTAATAAAATAAATAAATGTGCAGTCATGAAACCAGTAATCTTGCTCACATAATTAAGCACATGCCTGAAGTACTGAGGATGTTTTAATTTACTCTGGATCTAGAATACTGCAGTATAGTCAGGTTTCACTAGCAAAACTTGTGCAATTAGCTAATAAATGTTTTGGGAGCACCTAATTTATGAATAAACAAACCATACAAAAAAATGTTGCTATGATCCCTGTATGGTGACGAGGATGGTGATGATGATGATGATGATAACAACAGCCATGTTAATAAATTTGATGTATTAAACCCAGAAAACCCTCAGAGGGTTTTTCTCACAACTTTTGCTGTTATTTTTTTTCACTCTCAGCTAAACCCAGAAAAATACTTTGGGGACGAGGCTTCATCTCTTAACAATCCAGAGGGGACTCGGACACACCAGAGGTAAAAATCTTCATGTTTACAGTCACAATGTCTCAAACTCATAATTATTTCTAATCATTAATTTCTATTAATTTCTAATAGCACCAGGAGATCCTGCTTGTTTATAAACAAGACTGAATCATCTTTTGAAGGCCCTGACAATGGAGAGGCAAAGCAGATGACAGAATTTTCACATTTTCAATGGCATTTTGGTTTCGTTAGCTGAAGAAAAGCAACATTAACCACTGCAGCTCTCCAGGCATGGGAGAGAGACTTTAACAGAGAGAAAGAAGCACTCTTTCTTAATGAGTTCTGTAAGTTTTCTAAGTCTTTCAGAAATAAAAACTATTAAGTGCATATACAGCCTGAGGGATTTAATATTGAATCTTATTTTTTTATTACATTGTTGATGAAACAATGAAGGAGCTAGCTAAAGAAAAAAACCAAACAAACAAACAAACAAAAAACCCCAAAAAAACAACAACAACAACAACAAAAAAAAACCCAGAAAATTTATTTATTTCCACTGCCTTTATTGTTGGAATGCTGGAAATCAAGAATGTTGGTATGGTCTTTTCTGCACTATTCAACGAAAGACTGAGCAAGGAAATACTCCTCAGGTCAAATATTCAGCAATTTCTCCCCTGCTGATGATCATATGGTGAAATATTAACTGGGGTTTTTCCCCCTTGTTGTTTTTTGGTTTGTTTGTTTGTTTTTTAAAATTGGTTCATTGCATCCTCTCTTTCAGAAAAATCAGGAATATTTCTAACAACACTGAAAAGTCTGTTTTCACCCCAAACCCTTGCACTGTGACATGTACTGACTCAGAGACAAAACTGGGTTAAACCACAGGAATATGGAAAGTCTGAAATTTACAGAGACATGGGAACTCACCTTTCATCTAAAAAGCTGTTGGAATTTTCAGATTTATTGGACTGCTTTCAGTATAGACTTAGAAATCACTGCAGCAGATTCTGCTGGAAAGCCACGCGGATTTTGTGGAGCCAAATGCTTATAAAACACACATAAAACCCCCCAAAACTGCCTCCTTTTTTTTTTTTTTTTCCCCAATTCCATGCCAGCAGTTCTTTTGTCTTTTATTAAATGTTTATTTTGGAAGTACCAACAAGGCCATAAAAGATAACCATACAAGTACTGATTCCAAAATACTTCACAAAGTGTCTGTGGCTACGACCAATTTTTTCAGCTGCAGTTTTTTTAGAGTTTGTCCTGTAAGTGTCAGTCCTGGCTTGAAGAAAATAAAAGTCTGAAATTTTAGTTTTCTAAGAGGCAAATATATATTCCATCAGGAAATGAAACATCTAGACTCAAGTTTGTGAAGTTAAAAGACAAAATCACACCTTTTTCTTTCTAGTTTTTTTAAACCTGAGGCATGACTGAGATATTCTTAGTGCTTGAGACAGCACTGCAGGTCACACGGGGTGTTAAAAATCACCAGTGAAATGTAACACTGCTCCCTGAAATCTGCCTTTTTGTTCCAAAAACTGACATAGACATGAGATCTTCCTAAAAATGGCTATGCCGAGTTCCAACTGGAAAACTTACAGCTAAAATGAAGTTATTCTGTGGAAGAACATGGGCTGGGCATCAGCTGCATCCAACAGAAATCTGATGGTGTTGTTCATGACAAAGCAAGGAATTACTCAGCCTTTGTGGATTGTATGGACTGAGATGCTGCCTTATAAACTGACCACATTTCTGACCACAAAGAATGCTTTCTCACCCAGGAAAATGGTTGGTAACAGTTTTATTTGGCAGATAGTCTGCTCTTAACCAAAGCAGGTTCCCTTCACACCTTCCAAGAAGGAGAAGCTGGATTTTAAATGGCAGCTGCTGCTGTGGAGCACACATTTTTGTACTTGACACTGCCAAAAACCCAAGAAAAAGAACAGCAGAACACTGGGAAATTGTCATGTAAAGAAAACAGTCAGGTATGAAGGGATAGCCTTATGTGGGGTTGAAATTTGGTTTCCTCAGGTGACCCACACTGCTGTTCCTGCACTGGGGTAAAGGGTGAGGGGGACAAATTTGGGTCCATCCTCTGCCACTGCCCCCAGCCCAGCCCTGCCCTGACTCTGAGCTCTCACTGCAATTTCAAAGACAGCAGGAAATTCACAGTAGGAAAACACCCTCATCTCCTGAAAATACAGTTCAAAGAATCTCAGCCCAGAGCAACCCCTTGATAAAATGTGCTTCTATAAACCAGCAGCATTAGTACTTTGATCCATCTTCTCTCTTTCTGGTAGGCCAGGAAAAGTTTTTGTCAGCCAGGAAACTATTTTCTTATTTTTCCTGTGCAAACTGTCATTTATGTGAATAAATAGTTTCAAAATATCTTATCTATCCCTCAGTTTTACTTCTGGAAGGTAAGTCTAAATATTTTTTCCACATCAATTTAATAGAAAAACATAAGGAAGGCTCCTAGAATTGTCTTAAATCCCCATATGTGATGTCTATGACAGAGCAACACACAACTTCAGATTTTAATCTATTTGCTTCAAGAATTCCATGTATGTCGGGAAATTAAAACCAGTTAGAAGTATGGTGGGTTTTTTGAATTACATAATCTACTTCTGTACCTCTTTCACTTCTTCAGGGTGGCAACTTTTTACTTGAAATGAAAATTATAATTTCTTCTTTATGTTTTCTAGAAAAACTAGAGTAACAATGGTTATCTACGGTATAATGAGAAAAACATATAGAAATCCTTACTGCTTTCTTAATGTTACATCTAAAGTATTTCTACACACTTAATGAGGGGGTTGTTTTCAGGGATACAAGGTGTGACACCCTGCCATGGCTAATTCCATGTCTGGAATAAATCTGAATTCAGATTATATTCATTTTTACCAGACACTTTCCCAGACACAGAAATACACAGAAACACTGACAGAAATACTCTCATATCTGTAAAGCACCTCTATCTGTTTAGACTGGAAATAAATGTGGTTAAGGAAATAAGAACTGCAGTTTAGGGAGACTTTCAAATCAATTGTGTCCTTTTTCTTATAAGCAGTTCCAGACAAAGCCTATTTTGCTACAATTAAGTACTGATTTATTTTGCAGAGAAAAAAAAAAACATTCCTCACAACACATTTAGTAAGTAGAAATATAAATACTGTCATTTTAAAAAATATATACAAGGGTATATCAGTGATTATATTGACAAAATATTCCCAGTATTTGAAGTCTGATCTGTGAAAGAAACTGAGCATTTGTACAGGATTGTTAGGACAGTTGAGGCTCCTGTAAGGTTGTGGGTTCACATCTTAAAATTGCATTTACTGATCGTCAAAGCACGCTCTCCTTGCCTTATCTATCCCAGCTGCTCCTTCTGCAATGCAATAATGGCATTTCCTAGGTACAGTAGGATTTATGTTGTGCTTACATGTTCATCCCAGGCATCCCCGGGCCACCTAAAGCGTTCAGAGGGGGTCGCATGGCACCTCCATAGTTCTGCAACGACAACCAAGGGTCAGACTACCACAAAACAAAAAAACAAAACCAAAGAGGAGGGGGAAAGAAAGGACAGCAGGTTAATGAAGTCCCTGTGCAACTGCTGCCAGGACAGGCCATGCCATTCATGCTTTCAGGATTCCCTGACTGTTGACTTTAAAAATGGGATCATTAACCCCAAGGAGAAGCAATACAATCAACAGAAATCGGCTAAGAATGGTTAACATGGTTTCAGGGGGGATTTTATTATTTACACATATTGAGCTCAAGCTCAATGACCAACAAGGGTCAGGTTTCATAATGAATTCAACTTCTAAATCAAGGCAATTCAAAACCAGAACCCCCTACAAAACATTCTGAGATATCAAATGGTATTATGTTGGTATAAAATTAAAGCACATGACATAACTTTTCTAATGTACCATTACATTTCTTTTTCCATTACTAAATTCTAATAAATCATATAATCCCAGGATGGGACCTTAAAGCCCATCCAGTGTCACCCCTGCCTTGGGTAGGGACACCTTCCACTATCCCAGGTCTCTGATAACCAAACAGAAGAGTATTTAACATTGTAATCAACGTCCTAGCAATGCTAAGAAATTAAATTCCAAGCACCCATAAAATGTGACTTTATGCCCCGATATCATGACCAAAGTTTGACTGCACTACTTAAACAAAAAAACTAAATTACACCTTTTTTATTCAGTGGAATAGAAGCAGAACAATCTGTCTCACCTGACAATCTATAGCTTCCAACAGTAATTACTGCTAATCCTAAACAGATGTCCTCCTTTGCCCTAAATAGCAGCACTGCCATTGGGGCCACCTGTACAGATGTCCTTTCAGGGCAGTGATGCTCTCTGCAGAACTTGGTGGCCCAGGTATTTGGTGGTCCAATTATAGAGCAATTTGTGGACTTAAATTTTGTGTAGGTGTAGGATGTTGAGCACAAGAAAAAAGAAGCTCACAAAAACACTGTATCTTCAATGACAGCAAAAATGGAAATATTATCCTCATAGAAAGTGGCATGAGGTTTGCCTGCTGTGTGACTAATGGTGCTGCATAAAGGATCAGCTCTATCTCATATGGCAGCACAGCAGAGCTTCTCTTTCCACCCCCAAAAATGGTAAATACATTTCAGGGCCGCATTAAAAAAAAATAAAATATATTTAATAATGTTTTGTTGGTCAAACTCAGCAGAGGCTGTGAAGAACTGCACAACTGGTTTTTACCAAGAAGACCCAAAATTGTACAGACAGTTGTGAACAGACTTGGAAGGCAAACCTATTCAATCATTTAGAATTTAGTTGTTATTCAAACAAGAAGCCACCAGAGAGATTATCTGAAATGGGGAAGCAAAAACTCACAGTGTGGGCACAACAAGCACACTGTAAAACACAACACTGGCAGCACCAGTGAGGAACACCAGCACCCACATGCTGGTCCCTGGCAGGGCTGACACAACACAGAGGAGCCTCCTGCACTGGTTGCTCCCGGGGTGCCCCAGGACTGTTTGTCCCCTGCCTCAGAGCTCTGCTGGGACAGAGCCACATGGATGCTCCAGGTGGGCACGGGGACAAATGGCAACGTGGACGTCTCACTTGGCACTGAAACCTCTGCTGCACGCCCCCAGAATTTAGGTCAGCAGTGGATGAAAGAAAAACTTTACAGAATTTGGAGAGGTATTTTTTGGTGAAGTTAGAGGGTGTTCATGTTTTCCTCCTAAATAGCATAATCAGTGAGGAGGAGGAGGAGGAAACACCTACTCCACTTCTGGTCTCCCCTGCCACTGTGAGTCTTTTATTACCACATACACTTTCCTAAAGAAAACAAGTGGAGGGATTCCTCCTTTAATTCCAAATATTAATGAAAATGACAGATTTTTCATTTCAATTTTGTACAACTGCAACTCAGAATGGATTTTTTAAATTTTTTTTGTAAAACAGGAGGTTTGTTTCAAAAAGGGATTATGAAAACACATCCTGGGCATCCTCAAGCTATGCAAAGACAGAGAATATAGACTAAGTATAGGCCTGTGACTAAGGATAAACCATCAGTAGAAACTACCTGTGGTCCTAATGGCACCATTCCCCTTGGAGGAGTCATCCTCTGCATTGGCCCACCCATGTTTGGATGACCTGCAAATAAAATATAAAATACATTATATTCATATGGAAAACACAGCTGATTTAATTATGCAAGATGCAAACACCTTCTATGGCTACGTTTAATGAACCACCTCTTTCTGATTAAGAGAAAAGCCCAGGGATCTGCAGAAAGGTGCCAGTTTGTGAGGACAGCACTGTGGAGAGGTCCCACACTCACCCTGCTGCCGTGTGGGGTCCATCCCGCTGGGCAGGAGGGGCTGACTCCCTGGGACACCTCCGAGGGCCTGAGGCAAGGAAAACACAGCATAAAAACACAGAATGCCTTCACATTCATGTTAGAGACACAACACGCACGTTTCACTCCTAATTCCTGGATGTTTCCTCTGAGTCAACAGTTAATGTGCTTTTAAATCCCCACATTAATCTGACCTCTGGGTTTACTGAATTAGGTTTAAAGCTCATTTTTTACAGGATTTTACCTGTAGCTGGGTCAAGTAGAATAAATACTTTTATGAATGGATCTTTGTAGCTGATCCATGAGGTGCTATTTAGCATTTCAAAACACCATCACGTTTTCAGTAAAAATGTGTTCTGAGCAAGCAGAAGCTCAGGATGGTTTGGGTTGGAAGGGACCTTAAAGACCATCTCCTTCCAACCCCTCTGCCATACACAGGGACCCCTTCCACAATTCCAGGACCAAACTACCACCTAATCAAAATTTGGGGCTTAGAGCTGCACCACAGTACTTTACTGCTTCCACACCCTGCCCATCAACGCTGCTAAAGCAGCAATTTGTGAACTTGGTGTAATGTGAACGTAGCAAGAGCTGAAATTCACTGGGATTCTGTGATTATCTTATCTGGACTGAAAATACCACAGTGTGCAGACAAAAACACTCCTGAAACCAAACCTGCAGGCTGGCAGTGCTTCCTGCCACCACATCCCACCTGCCAGGATTCACTGAGCTCAGGCACAGAGGGTGAGAAACCCAAACACTTGGCTCAGGGGCTCAGACACCTCTGCTTAAGATAGTATTGGGAAGTGCAAAAATCAGGAGTGCACTGAGTTACAGCAGTAAGATGTTATCCAATATGAAGTGCAGTACTAATGGCACTGCACAGATGATCACTTCATCAAGGTTCACCCTCTGCCCTGGTGACAAAGTAGCCCTGGTACAGGTAACTTAACCTGACCCCAAATTTCACCAGGCAGAGCAACACTTGGAGAAGTCTTTGCCACCTGATACATCCAGCTCACAGAAATTTAGATTTCATACCTTCTGGTGATAGTGTCTCAAAAGTAATGATAAATTTGTTGAAACTGTGTTACACAAATATAAAAAATAGCCAGAAATGAGGCTGGAGTATAGTGTGACAACAGAAAGGCAGTCCTGGAAGCTAAAGCTGAACCAAACTGCCTATTCCATTTATCCTTTCTACCTTTCCCAATATTGTAAATGACCTAGTTTTCCTCTCAGGGCTCCACTGATGGCTTTTTGTCTGCTTTTCTTTAACTTTTCATCTGCTGACAACTCTTTCTCCTCCTCTATCTGTATTATGGAGAACTTGAAAACACAAATGTTCTCTACTTCCAGAACCCTTTTCTCACAGATGGGCCAAAAAAGGTCCCTGATGATGAACAGCAGCTCATTACTCATCCTTGTATCCTAGCATTGCACACCCTTTGATGGAGATGATAGAAAATTGGGAATTCAGTGCTTTCAGAAAACCCTCACAGTGCCTGTGAGAACCACAGAGCACTTCATGAGGTCTGTTTCTCACCAATAATCCAGTATTTACTGTGAAATTAATGTAATTTGTGCGTCCAACAGAGATGGCAGGGACATCTGACACAGAAGTGAGTAAGACAGGGACAGAGCCCTCACCCTGGGCCAGCAGAGCATCAAGGACCAAGCCTTACCTGGTTGGGTATTCTGAGAGGTGGCCTTGGACCTCCAGGGTAGCGGGGGGACATGAAAGGCTGCAGGGACAAAAAGAAACACTGCTGAACAATCCCATCCATCCTGTCAGTGCCACCCTGTGTCACTGCCACACTCACACCCATCCAGCCTCAACACTGCTCCACAGTGGTTAGCAGTATTCCATAAATTCAGAGGTTCTCAGCCAATGAATTACTTAACATTTCAGCACTTGTAAGTGCAAAATATAAAAAAACCTTCATGCATTAATAGTGAGGAATAAACCATAATCAGATGTCTGTGCTTTCCACTGGAAAAGAGGAAAAGATGGGAATCTTGCAATATAAAACAAAAGTGTTCTCAGGAGAGTTCAGACGTAAGGAAAGCTCAAAACAATTCACAAATACCTTTCATTCACTTTTTCATGATACAGTGAAAAGCAACGCAAAAATTTAACCTGCAGGGGCACAGATTCCCAGATCATGATGCAAATATTTAGAATTTTGCTGGTTTCAGTTGCCATGTCAATTCAGTGCTGCACTCCTGCCATCCCTCCCTGCTCACACACTGGATCTCTCACTCACACCTCAGTTTATACCCAAATCTGGCACACCACCCACACCTTGTGAGGTTCTGGTGGCTCTTGGCAACTCCTGAGCTACCTCACAAACAAGGCCAGGCCCCCAGATAATCAAGTGGTACTGGCAGCAAAAACATTTAACTTTTCTGTTCACCCCGCTCCAAAGTGTGGCAATAGCCTAGAAATACAAGAAGATGAGTGGCAAATCTAAGGGGAAAAAGCACAAATATCTGACTAAACAGAAGATGAAGATGGCTTTGGGAAGCAGGAGTACCTACAGCTCCAGAAGAAAATGAAGAGATGAAAGAATGCTGTGACTGAGCACAGGGACAGAAAGATTGATTTAGACTAGCAATAGCTAGCAGAGAAAGTGCAATTATTTTACCAATAATTACTGCTGCAATTTTTCCTATGATCTTACATCAATAAATTAATGAAACCTTTCACATCCTGGAATCAGATGAAAACTGAAATAATGTAACCTACATAAACACGCACTCAAAGCAGTGCTAGAAAGCAATTTAAAGTACAGAGGGTTTACAAACTGGAGAAGAAAGTTCAATAACAATTGTGAATAGATTAATAAAAAGATACTTGAAATGATGTGCTGTAGAAGAGGGAGGCTCCTTTGTGCACTCTCTGATGGTGAGAACCTCTGATAAGAAAAAGAAAGGGTTGTGCATGTGGTGAAACAGTAGAAGTGTCAGGAAATTAGAATTTCAACCATTTCCACAAAGGTCAGCTGAGTGCAGCCACTCCAGTGAGGACCCTGGGTTTGACTTGTCTCCTCCAGCAAACCAAACTCAACTTTATTTACAGTTGTGCAGCTCAAAAAAAGGGGAATCTGAACTGTCTCTCAATTCAGCCATGTCTTCAGAGCAGAACCAGCCTAATAATATTATATAATAGTAATAAAAAATAGTAATGAAAATGCTGCTCCTTCCAAGCTTACAAGGCTTATATACTGTAAATATTAAAGTATCTATGTATTCCCCTTACACCCAGGTGGAACTGCAATCAGTGACAAGCAGATTTCAAGTTGTTCCTGTGGTTTGGTTTATCACAAAAATTTTACCATTACAAACTTAAATATTCTTATTTTTGTGTCAGTGACTGAACTTCTCCCTCTCCACTAATGATATACTGTTTGTCCACAAAAAGGTCCCACCAAGATTCAAGACAACAAAGAAATTCTGTCCAACATTTTAATGAAAATATATTAAATACTCTCAGCTTTTCATGACAGTTTTAAAGACCCCACAAACATTACTGGGCACCAGATTGTGAAAGACACAGGCTCAAGCAGCAGAACCTTTGTGCCATGTGTTTCTTCACCACTTCCCTGCCATTTCCAGCACACCTGACATTTAGTCTTTGAACTAATTGTACTTTAATTTTCTACTCTTCTTTTTTTTTTTTTTTTTTTAATTAGGAATTTCTGGAATGTGCAGTAGGGAGAAACCACTGTGGGTTTCCATTTCTGACATCAAGCATCCCTCTCTCTTTGAATTCTTGGCAGCTTCTTCTTCCCCTTCTCCTGCAGCACAAGCACCCCTGCACTTCCTGGGCCCAGAATACTGGTACTAAATTAAAACCAGAGCCCACAGACCTTGAACTGGTCACTGACATCTTGTTTCTGAAGGTGAAAATGAAATGTTTGCATGCTGAAGACATGGACATTTCTGCCTGTTGCCTCAGCCTTGTGTAACTCAAAATTCAGCACTTGAAGTGCACCTTAAATGGATGCTCACAGTGAATTTTCAGCAGGACAGACTCCTTATTTGTCTTGGAGCTAAACTGAGCTGGAAAAATACTCAGTAATGCAGCAGGCAACTTTAGCTGTGGGATAGGAAGAACACAGTGGGGATAAAATCATGTTCTCCAGTGGAGTTGAAGAACTGGCAGACATGATAAGGTGTTTGGAAAAGCAGAAAAAAACACTTCAAAACAAACAAACAAAAACCAACAACAACAAACAAAACACACCCCCCCAAAAAAACCCACAAAAAACAACCCCTAACAAAACCCCCCAACAAAACTTTTTAAAAAAACAAAACCCAAACAACACAACACAAAACAAGCAAACAAAAAACAAAATACCCAAAAAACCAAATCAAAGGACATATAAAAGATCAAACCCAATTAGAAAAACAACCCACACAGACAAAACCAAGCCTCCTCCAAAAGCCCTCAAAACTAAAACTGAAAAACAAGACCAAAACAAACAAGCAGCCACAAAAAACTGAGAAAAATCCCAGCCTCAAAACATATCGCAACCAAACAACCAATTAAAAATAAAAAACAACCAAAACCAAAAAAATTAATAAAACAAAATAACAGGCAAACAAGCCAGATCTAAGCCACTGCTGTGATAAAGATGCCACCAACATCTGTTGACAGCAATACACTGCAGTTCGTACCCACAGGTATGAATTTCACTAATTTGGCATCACAAAATGTATACTGAAAGCTGCCATCCTGCAGCTGAGAGCAAAGGAAGAAGAATCTTCAAGTAAACTGGGTGAAAAAGAAGCCAGAAAGAAAAAACCTTTTGTGTAGCCACTGCAGAATATTTGCATTTACCTTAAGAGTGACGGTTATTAAAAAAAAAAAGCAAAAAAAAAAAACCAACAAAAGCCCAGAAACATAAAAGGAGGAAAGTATTAGAATACTAGAATAATAGAGATGACACAAAATAAAATCAAGAAGTGAAATGTTAAATTTAATAAGCTTCCCACTCTTACAGCAACATTTCGTGTTGAATTGTTGAAAGTACTTTAAAGAATGGCAAGTTCAGGGACTTCAACGATGGTGCCAGAAGCTGAAGCACTTTTTTGTTTTCTCCCTGCTCAAGAATAATCATCTGTGTATGGGAGAGCAAAGGGTATCTCATAACCTGTGTGATTAATGCAGGTCTGAGAGATGTGTGTGCTGTGCAACATCAAAATCTTGTAAAATACTGATTTTCTTAGTTCTCAACACAACAGAAAATAAGTTTTTCAGTGGGAAAGTCTTTGAAAGATCAATCCTGGAGGACAACGGCCTCAGTGCCCACATTTTGGTGCTAGAAAATGTGATTTTACAGAAAGCATCCACCAGGAAGCTGGTGTCATAAAGGCACAGAGGCTGGGATGTTTCTCTGCCAGTCATGCAGCTCTTACTCTCTTTTTCAGCTTTTCAGGAGACTCTAGAATATGATGTGGGTTAGTTTTCACTTCCACCTATTTGAGATGAAATAAGGAATTCAGAAGGTGGTGTTCTGCTAAGCATGACATACTTCCATAAATCTATTGTTTCTTTAACTTTACTTTCCTTCCAAAAGTTGGGAGTTTAACTTACTTCCTTCCAGATACAGGTTTCTTGCACTGATATTTTTTTTCCTGTTTTCCTCATACCCTTACATTTATCAATCACATTTTGTCTCACATAAATTTGCAAAATTTACTAGTAATCCTGATTACTTCAATTCCTATTGAGACTTAATTCACTGTAAATATATTGACCACAAATTAAAAATCACATGGTGAGAGACACTGCTTCACACTTGGTGTGGAGAAGGACCAAAATGGCAATAATTGATTTTTATAACTCAGCCACCTACAGCACAAACATAAACACCACTTATCCTAGCAGCTGAAAATGGAACCACAGACCTTATTTGTACACACTACAAGTGATCTTAAATTAATTGTGCTGCTACTTGAAGTGCAAGTGCTGGAAAACAGTTCAAGCTACAAGAGACAAAGTCAGATTTCTTCTGGTAATTCTGAAAATGACTCAATCTTTCTATCTATCCACTTAAAAGCTCTAAACAATCACAAGTGAAACAAACCAAAAATCTTTGTTCCCCTCTCTGTTTAAAAATCAGTTGCCAAGCCACACATTCTGTAAAATACAATTTATCTTCACCTTTTCTGTTTTCAAACTACTCTGGGCTAAAAGGTTTGGCATCACTTACTGTTATGATTACTGGTATTAGTGTTAGTATCCAAATGATAAAAAATAAGACTGCTGGCCATTTTCCTATAGGGGTAAATAATATTTTAATAAATCTCTTTAGGACTCCTGTGTTTTAGGAAATGCTCTAGAGGTGTTTTACACCTACATCTCCCATTCCCAACCAAAGGGGGTTTGCCCTCCTAGCAGGACCATGGGGAACCATTAAATATGTGTGAACTGAATTTATCCAAGTTACCCTGCAATTCATTTTTCACTTCATTGTTTTTCGTTTTTCAGTTTCTTCTGTGATTTCTTTTTTGGTGGCATCTCCCTCAGCAGTGACAAATCACCCAAATTTCAGGACACTCTTCATTAACACATTTTAGTTTTAACCAAGACTAAACTTGAAATGATTTTTTTGCTGAAGTATTTCAGAGACAAAATTTGGGTTGTACACTGCAAGTGTGGCAGTCTACCAGTGCAAACCAAACCAGCTGATTTTATCTATGTTATTTTACCCAAAAATGTGTTATTCTAAGCACTGAGAGAGGATTTCTCTCTACATTGGCCTCTCCTAATGACCAAACCCATTCCCATGAGCAAGCTCTTCTCTGTAATTCAGAAGAAGATCCCTAAAAATTAATTCCTGTATTTATGGTTTTCTAAGAGCAGACTGACAACGTATAAATAGTAACAGTAAGATGTCTGATTTAATTCAGAATACAGAGCAGAAATAATTTTTTTCCCCTAAATTGAAGAGCTCCTTCCACATCCAGAACTGCAAGTTACAGCAATACCAGCTTTCAGAATAAATTCAATGTTTTATCCCTGGTCAAGGAACACATTATGGAAGGACACTGCAACACCTTGTTTGGTAAATAGAAAATATATATACCTTGTTTGGTATAGAAAAGTAAAAAACCTATTCTGTGCTTAAAACACAGAAAGAAAGAAACAAACAAAAACAACCAGAAAAGCCCCAAACAAAACCTTTGGTCCCCAGCTAAACATTTGTCTGAGATAATGAAAGCTATGTCTGGTTTTAGATGGTCTGTAGGAATTGCACTGTTATTAAATCTGTGTCACTTTGTGGGGAGCATCATTATCTAAAGCTCAAGATTCCTTAATTGGGAGAGAAAGTTGCTAAGTTCTACGCATGATACTTAAAGGAATTTTTGAAAGAAATTCACATTTTATAAGAAGTATTACTTGTATTAATTTTAAACCAGGTAAATCGTTTTTATTTACTTTTATTAAATGCAAATAGCAGGAAAAACAGAGTATTTCAAACACAATGAGCCAAAACATCTAATATGTATCACCTTAAAAACTCTCAGAAATAAAAAAAATCCCTGCACTATTAGAATTTAGACATCATCCAGACAGATCACTGAAAGCATTTTCCCCAGACTGATAAAACAGATTATGATACATGGCTGATTCTTTGGAACAGCTGATTAACTCCTCAAGATGGGCAGTTTTAATTTGTTCCAAAAGTTATGAGCAAAAAAAGCATTGCCACAACTGCAGGGTGAGATTATTGAGGCCAGCAGATCCTGGATAACTTTACTTTTAAGGAGCCAAATTTATTGCTGGTATTTAAGGAAAGGAACCCAAACAAGAAAAAAACACAAACTACTTATAGATCTTTCTAGATGATAATACTCTCTCACATAGTGCAACAAGTCAAAATAATTTTAACAAATGGAATATTTTAAAATGCAGTGTGATACTGCTGAGGACAAAAATGCACATATGCCAGTTCTGCCAAGAATTATATGATATATAATTTCATGAATTTGAGTATTCCCAGACTGCTCTGCTGGGGTGGGTGCATTGACAAACCATGGAGATTCCAAAAATATAATACAGTTCTTCCTACCAACACGAGTTATATAAACTCAGAGGGGGAAAAGATCCCCTTTAAAATTTTATTGTCAAAGTTTCTCAAGGCTATTGATGTTCACAAGCTGCATGTGCAGCTCTGGTGATGCTTCATTCTTCCATCACCATGTTTTCACAATCCGGGATAGTTCTCAGGCTTCTGGCACTTCCCTGGATCTGTCCTGCTCAGATCCTTTTAACTTTTCAATTGCCCCACTTGCTGCACTGGAATTGAGGCTGGGTGTGAACACGTGCCAAATCCAGATAATTCTGCTGTTCTGATAGAGTTTGTGACTACCTCAGTGTTACAGGAAAGATGGGGAGCACGGGAGGAGGATCAGCACAGGGGGTGGGTGATGGATCCTGGTGATGAGATGCGGCTGCTGGGAGAGGGGAGATAAAACAGGGAGAAACTCTGGAAAACTATAGGAGACTGTGTGAGCACTGAGGGGAGAGATGAGAGAGTTCAAAGGGGTTTAAAAAGAAACAAAATGTTCCAAGACTGACAGAAATACAGGTGCTGGTTCTGCACAGACCAGGCAGACCACAGCACATCCTCTGGCTCCAGCTGTGCCATTCCACAGCTGGAATTGGGGATTTCTCATTCCCTGCACAAATTATAATCCCCAGTAACAATTCACAATCCCCAGTAATAAATCCCCAATTACAATTCACCCCAAAATGCCTTTAAAGAGGTGCTGGGGGATTCCTCCCTCCTCGTCTTCCTTCCCTCAAATGCTTTAACCAAATGCTGCATTTATTGTGTCTGGAATATAAACTATATTGTGTCTGGAATATAAAATATAAATATTTTTTAACAATGTGTCATACCATGATTTTACTTTAAATCTGGTCAATATTAACTGTGAACTGAAATAGTGCATCACAGAAATATTTTACAGCCTTACACTGCACCTTACAAATCCATTTTCTTTTCATGTGTAAGTAGTTCACCATTTCTGCTTCAAAATGCAGGAGATGCATGTTACTAATTTTCAATTTGTTGACTTTGCTTATTCTCACTTAACTAAGTAGTAAACTTTAACTTACATTTATTTACACACAGTGGATATATATTTGTTATATATTAATATATAACCAATATAAAGATTCTTATATTCATATTTATTTTTATTTTCCTGCCTAGCATTACTATTAGAGATAAATATTTATACAGGCAGAAAAATGAGGTTCTTTTTGCTCATGTGCCTTACTGTAATAATGCTCTCCTGAAGCATTAGGTCAACTCTACTATGGCAAACAAGGCTAAAAATAATACTTGAGAATAATGCTGCCACTAGATGGCAAGGCAGGCTCGCATTACTTTGCAGGGCTGGGTTTGGGTTGGTTCCCCCCCCCCCCCCCCCCCTTTATATAAGAGGAATATGTAACATTTGTATTTCAAACATGGTGTCGACACTTCTCTCCCATGCCATTCCAAGTTTATCTGGTGATCTGAAGTTGGTGAACGAAGCCAACCACTTGAAAAGCCCTTTAGAAAACACAGGCACCAAGGAAATAATGTTTAGTGGTAAATTGAAGAGATTTTAACAAATGTGCTGAAAAAAGTAACGTGCTTAAAAGAAAGGGCGCTTCACTTATGTGTGAAAAGGTACAGACAAGTGTTAGAATTTGACTTTTAACAGAATTACCAAATTAAACTAGTGAACTGTCAGCTGTAAACCAACCTGGTACCCCCACAGCTCCCAGCAGGGTCTCTCAGGTGAGTGCCTCTAAAGCCAGCCACGCTCCTCACACAGCCAAACCTTTGGACAGCCACGGAACAGAGTGGCTGAGGACAGCTGGGGTTTAATTAAACACACATTTAAATGTTCCTCCTAATTGCAGTGCAAGAGGAGCAGCCAGCTTCAGACTCTGGGCAGTGCTGGTGTCAGTAACTTGGAGAACCATGGCTGGGGTTGGAACAAAAGGGGCTTTAAGGTCCCTTCCAAACCATTCTATGCTGCTCTGTTTTGAACTCTGCATTTAGGAGTGCTAACACTGTAAATTTAAGTAAAAGGCAAATAAAAACCTGTGAAATCAATAGTTTACATTCTGTTTAAGAACTCCAAACAACATAATGAACACACACTCCAATACTTCCCTCTGCTCATTTGCTAACACCAAGATTGTCCACAAGGATCAGGTAAATTGTCTGCAAATACATAAATGTAACACCTCTCAAATTGTTTAGTTGCATTAAAACATCAGTTAAGAGAGGAATGGAAATGGTCCTCAGTACCTGAAGAGCAGCAGTTGCACCTGCAAGACTGGTTGTGGAAACCTGAAATTCCCTGTAAATGAGTTTGTAAGAGCCTTGTAAAGCTGTGGCTGCTGACACTATACACATGCACTAACATTAGACCCAAAGGTAATTATTTATTATGATCTTACTCAGTCTTTCAGTGGTTCAGTTACTATGTCAGGGTCAGACACCAGGGATAAAGAGCAGGACATGCTGATATCCATGACTGGCCAGATGAAGAAACTAACAAATGCTATGGATTAAAAATGCCTAAAAATGACACAGAAAATGTCCCAAATTACTTTATTTTATTATCACAGTAGCTAAGTGCCTTCCTCACACCTTAGCTCCATGTCCAGCATGTTACAGATGGGAAAACTGGAAAAAGGATGAGGGGTATTTCCAGACTCAGGCTGGGGCTGGTTGGGCATTTCAAAAATGTATAAATAAAATCAACTCACCTCTATGCACTCTAGTATGGTTTCATGGTTTCTGTTGCCCAAAGCAGCTGTTTGGGTTATACTATTTGGAGTTAAAGAGTTCTGTATGGCTGAACTGTCGTGCCCCACACGTTCAAGTGTTGCTGCTAATGAACCCAGAGCAGGTTCAGTTTCTGCTTCACATTGAGTTATCTCCAAAGTCCCACTGCTGCTCAGACTGAGAGATTATGAGGACAAAAAGAATGTGTCTGTGAAATTAAAGCTACATTCAAACACAAACACACCAGTGGAGAAAACTGAGGCACGTCCTAACTCCACATAAACATTGACTTTTCAAATTTCACTTTTGACACTGCAAACAAATTGTCTTAAAAACCAAAAATCCCACAAACAAAACACCCAAACCTAATTTATTTGATGACCACAGCTGTGAACAACTCCACCAGCTTCACTGCACTGTGCTATTTTTCTGGACAGTCAGCACTGCAGTGACCATCATCCCTCACCTGAACTTCAGTATTAAAGTACAACTGCAGAGACAGACAAGACAAATTCGGCTGCTGGTTTCAGAACCTCTACCTGTGTAGACCACGCATGAAATGCCAAACCTAATGCTAATTAGGTTTGCTAATTAACATCAATGCTAATGATCTACCTGCATGAGCAAACCTCATTTTACAAAGAGCAGAGTTTTACCACATACTGAGAAACAACTCTGCTGTATTTTTGTACCTCCACATGTTATTTTCTAAAAATATTACATTATTTTCTAAAAATAAAATATATTTATTTTCTTCTATAAAAAATAAACGTCTCAAAATCATGTTAGAGGTCAGAAGTGCCAACCAAAAGAGAAGCCTGTTAGTGTTTCCTCATTCCCAGCACATTTCCTCCCCTGGACTGTGACATTCCCCTGCTCTGATAAGAACCCACTGCAGCAGCAATGACCCCACTTTGCTCATGTCTTTGTGAGTGCTCAGTGCCCACTCAAAACACACTAAGAGGGGAGAAATTATTTTAAATCATCTGTGACCCCTGAGTTCTGCAAGCAGAGCTGGCAGGTGCTGGCTGTCAGCAGCTCCAGCTCAGCCCAACCCAAACAACTCCTGAAAGCAACAACAGGCGCCCTCATCATTCAGGGTGACCTTCCAGATAAATTTCGGGATAAAGGAATTAAAACGTTGCGAGGCCTTTGTGGAGCAAAGTCTCAGTGCACTAAATATAGACACGGGCATCTCTCTCCTGCTCTGCCCATGTGCTCTGACTCTGGATAACAAACTGCTTGCTGCCATAATCCAGGAGTGAGGGACAGGTCTCAGCTCCAAACTGCTGGGTGGGGAAAAATGAGGGCTGCCAGCTCCCAGACCAAGACAGAAGAAACTGTTTTCTGTGGTTTGTTTTACTTTGGGATCACAGGAATTGCAGGAGGGGATGCAGAAACAGCCTGTCCAGGTAAAGATCTACCAGAAACAGCAGCACCCAAGAGGGAAGGAGGAGGATTTCACCATGAGTTTCCCTTTCTTGCCTGTGATTTCAGCTGCATTTCACAGCAGCAGATGATGCCCCTCCAGTTTTTCAAGTTTCACACATGCAGGCTCTGTCTGCCACGGTGTTTTCTTGTCCTGGGGCGAGCTGACCTTGGTGAGGCTGAGCTGTGATGAAGGTTTCAGAGTCTGGCACCAAGTGCTGCCTGACAACACCCACTGCAGCAGCAGGGCTGTCTGCACTCACAGCCTCACACACCACTGGGGTGCAGCCCTCTGGATTTTGGCTTAGCTCCCCTTTGCTGGGATTGCTCCCAAACACATCAACACAGCCACTACCACACCTGATTTCCAAACTTTCATGTATTCTTAAGCACACAGCTACAGCAAGGATTAATAACATCTTGAAAAATGTTCCTTTTCACTCTCAGGCCTCGCAAAAAGAGCAGGATGATGCTGGGGCTTCAAGTCACACTCAAGCCACATACTGGCTTACAATGAGATTTTACCCACAGTCAATTTTCAATCTGGTTGTCTTTCTTACATCTTCAAAGATCTGGAGTGGCTAGAAGTCTATTCACGCTTCTAAAAACAAAACTCCCACATCCTCCTCCTGCAAAACCTTTAAAATAGTTACTCTCTCCTCTGTACTTCACACACTTGTCCTGTCTGTGCACCTTCCCCATCCTAGTAGTCATCATAGACATAGTCATCATAGACAATAACAAAAAAGTTAATTCCACTCACATCACAACTGAAGTGGGAGGCTAAAGTAAAAAAAAAAAAAGGATTTATATAATCTAAAAATTACGACAAAACTCATGTGCAAAAGAGCCTACCTAACCAGTTGTTCAATGCACCAAAAGCAGAAATAAATTAATTAATGAGTTCTGTCACCTCCCAAGAATTTTGTGACTGGCAGCAGCCAGATATTTTCTAATTCACTTCCAAGTGTCTTTTATGTATTACAAATCAAGCCTCCACTTGCCAGTGTGGAGGAAAACAACTGAATTTTGGTGAGGAGGAGATGTAAACCCAGGCTGAGAGCAGTGCAGCCTTGGGTCACAAACACCAAATGCACTAAAATGTCATTTCTTCCACCATCACATCCTGTGCTGGTTCTGCCCAAACAGCTAAATGGGTGTTTAGCTCCACATAGGGAAAAACCAAACAGAAGCAGCACATGGTCTAAATCCCTGACTTAACTTTTTTAAGCACTGAGGTTGAGATCTTCAAGGTGCAGAGTGATGCTCAGTGGGACATTCTGCATTGCCTAGGCTGAATTCCCACAAAAACTAAAGAATCTGGCCCATGGCCTTAGCACAGAGCTGAACATAACCAACAATGTTCTGACTTTAAAATTTCCATGGAATGTTATGTGTATTATCAGAAGAAAATATTTTAACACTGCACCCAAGCACTTTCTATCTGTGCTAAACAACTGGCACCATTTCTTGTTCTGTGCAGTACTATTTCATAAATTAAATATTCGTCAGTCAGGTCCCTTTCTTCCCACCTGTCCACTTCTGTTTTACAATAAACTCTCAAATATTGCACCACACAGTGAGACATAGTTCAGAACAGGACCTTTTCTACAGACTTGCAAACAGTATTACAGAGGATTTTCTGTCCTAAAATTCCTGTAATCATATTTTTTTTTTTCTGAATACCTGAAAAAACCCCGGTGGTACTGGACCTACTGGCATGCCATCTCCTGGGGGAATGTTTCCTAGCACTGGGCTGGGAGCTGCTGCAGCACTCTGAAAAGAACAAAGGGAGAATAAACCTTTGTCATTGCATGGTAGGCATTAAACCCCCCCCCAAAAAAATCCCCAAACCTGACCAAAGTGCAGAAAGTATGTCATTATGCCATTGTTTCATCTGAAGGTAAATTAAAATTGTTGAGCCTTTTGTCTATACAAGTACCATGATTTGTTGAAACAACAAATGTATGCTGAGGGGAAGGGTGCCAGACATTGCACATGCCAATTAGACAAATCCTGACTAAATTTTAAAAATGTTGTATCTGAGTGTCTCCACATGCACCAGTGTGAATGTAACTTCCATACTTCTTGTCCTATGAACAGTCTCACACATGCACAAGGATATACACAGAGCATTAAGAAAGTAATTTATGCATTTTAACAGCAATTTCTAAGCACTTTAAAGATAATTTAAGCAGCCTGTAATATTTTTCCAGAACAACAACAAGCTTCAAAACAGGGCTTTGTTATAAACAGTACAAGAAGGGATGCTCATGATTCTGCTGGTAATGCTCAAGATTTTACCAACCCCAAAAATAACCACCATGACAAATTAGAAGAATTCAGGTTACGTTTTTGGAAGGGAAAAGAAAAAAGGGATTTCTAAGGAGTGAATCAGAGGATGAAATTAGTTACCTTTGCAAATCCTTCAGCTGGAATAAGCGAGTAAAGAATATTGCTCCTGGCAATATACACGCAGGAGATTGTCACAGAAAAGAGAAGCCAAACTGCTTCTGTTGTCATGTGTTGGAACCTCAATTACTTTTAATTTCTAGCATTCTTCCTTCCTGCAATGTGTTCCTGTAGAGCATGAGGCTGAATCACCTATAAATGCTCAAATTCTTGTGTGGAAGTACTGGAGCACACAGAATGCTCCCAGAGCCACTGGCAGGTTACTAATGACCTGCCAAAGCCTGCTCTGCAAAGCACACAGATATTAAATTATCACTCTATTTATTGTGCACTCGCACTCGATAGCCTAAAGATGCAGATCTGGAAATTGCATTTCCAGGTGTTTGGCACAATACCTAGGAAAGGAAAGAATAATGCTGGAAAGATCTGAAAACTGGCACAAAAGGAGGGATGACCTTATTCAAGCAAGCAGAAAGGAAACACTCAGTTAATCACCGCAGATTTCTTCAACGGCTTAAGCTGTGTTTTAGAATTAAAGTTCTGAACAACTAGCAGTAACATATTTAGCATCCAAGCTCAATGTTCTTTGGAAAAGCCTGGAATGTATCACTGAAATATAAAGTCTGTAAAAGGTGCTGGCTTTCAAAACAAGTGCAAGGCTTTGATTCACAAAAAAAAAAAATAAATCCTCTAATAAAGGGTATTATTTATGCAAGGAGCAGTGCTAAAATACTGTAGAATTGCAGCTGACAGGGAAAGCCAGCCAGGTGAGCTGGATGCAGCAAACACTTTGGAATCATAACCACAAATTGTGCAGGGAGAGGCCACCACGAAGCAGCCAGAGCAGCCTGGGAAGCTGTGGCCAAAAAAGGTGGTGCTCTGCCAGCCACTGTCACTCATGTCAAATAATTATTTTTGTATGATCTCTGTTTTCAAAGGAAAAAGGGAGTAAAAGCTGTTGGTTTGTTGTTGTTTGGGATTTTTTAAGGAAATATGAGCTCTTTAAGCATCAGTGTGCAATAAAGCCATGGCAGGCACTGTCTGAGTGGAGCACGTGGGATGCACTTCTGCAGGTACGGGTTTTCTGGAAGAAGGATGACAACAGCAGCACCACAGATGGAGAAAATCGATGACGTTAAAAGCCTGAGCATCTCCAAATGCTCCAAAGAGCCTGAGCTGCAGTGGCTGACCAAGGAGGAGCAGAACATTAAAGGGGCACTGATGGGCTTCACTGCAGCACCATCATCCCCCTCACTGGCCCTGGGATGTGTCCCATGTCCCCTGCCAGGTCCTTGGGGTCACAGGGCAGGGAACAGCCCCTTGGGATGAAGAGTTCCCACAGGGATACAGCACCCTGCTGCTGACACTTCATGCTCGTTCCCGCTTTGAAAATTATTAAAAATAAATAAATAAATAAATAAATAAATAAACAACCCAGCAAATTTAATTTAAAAACCCAGCAATTTTAATTTTAAAATAGAGGGGAAGATAATGACTATTCCAAAATGGAGAGAGAAAAGGATTACAGCTGTAACTGGTAACCATTTGCTGTCCTAAAAAGGCTTTGTAAGAAATATACCTAAAAATCACATTTTCACAGTTATCTTGTAGGGGTGGGACTTTTCCCCCTATTCCTGCATCTCCCCTGGCCCTGGTAGCAGTGGAGCCCAGCCCCGTTCCCTGGTGAATCATCACTGGATGTGCTGGTTTGATTTTTAGGGGATGGCCAGTGTGTGAGGCTCGATGACCCTCCCAGGTCACAAACACCTGTGCAGACCCCCCTGCCCTGTGCCAGGACACTGACAGCTGCAGGGCCATTCCAAAAGGAATTCTGCAAGGATTCTGCAGTTACACACTCTCAGGTGTCACAGAAACCTCCATTTCTACCCTTCATTATTCAGTGCACTGGGTTTGTTGTTTTGGTTTTTTTTCCTGTTTTTGTGTTTGTTTGGCATTTTCTTCCCTGATGGGCAATGAAGTCCCAAAGCCAGAAATAAAGTATTTTCAGTGTTTTTTGGTATATTACATTTTCTAGCTTATGCTAAATAATGAATCTTTTAAGAACTTCTACCAGGTAGATCAATAAACAAACCTGCAACTGCTGCATGGAAATATTCTTGTTTATTCCATCCTGATGAATTATTCATTCTTTTTCCACAGTCCCATAGCAAACCATGGCCTCCGTTTGCATGCCTTACAAGATGTTCATCATTTATAGTTCCATCAGTTTGACATTTTAAATATTTGCAAATTGCTTTCCCTGCTTTTCATAAAAAGATGAAATCGGAAAATTTAGATGGTATAAACTCTTTGTAAAGTAGCTTACCTCCTTAAAAATGGAAATCTGTATTTGCTTTTGTAACTAAAATAATGAATTTATACTAATGAATTTATACTAATTTACAATTATTAATTAAAACTGTGTACTTCAGTGAAATTTATTATGGTCATTCCCTCTCTGCCCAAGCTACCCTTGGCAGTGCAAAAATAGATTATTATAGTAACTAATAAAATTGGCTATGGTTTAGGATGGCTTTTACAATAAAGAAATTATAAAGTAAATAAAATGCAAAGTAAAATCATTTAGCTATTCCACTAGTATAGTATCTGAAGTATAAAAATCCACAGATAAATCTGCAATGCTCATTTTTTGAGGCCATCCCAAGAAGTGGCTGATGAGGGAAGCTTACAAAGACTTTAATTTGAACCCAAGGAATGCTACAAAGAAATCACTTCTTCACTTTATACAAATCCTCACCCGGCTCTTTCTTTCACCTAGACATTCAATTTCAGGTTATTTTGCTTACAGTAAGACTTCCTTATTTTCATCCAAAGTAAGCAGTTTACCACATGTTAGTACATTTGTCCACTCAAGGGAGATTTTAAGAAGTCTCACTGATGGCAGATGATGTAATCTACTGGATGGTGGAGGGGAGGAGTTGGACCCCACAAATAAAAGTGCTGGGCACCCAACTCCCTCATCACCTCACCCTTCTCCCTAAATCTACTCTTATCACTCAGCAATATAATATTTTGTATATTCATACCAGCAACCAAAGCACGCTGTCTCCAGACAAAGATATTCTGCCACGGATGGTACAGACACAGAGTCAGCTGAACCAGAGCAGAAAGGATCAACATCTCAGGGTACTTTTATACACACTGGTATTGGGTTAATCAAACAAATTGAGCAGTGAATGTGGAATGTGAAGGAAGGACAATGCAGGGAAACCACAGCCATGTTTGAAATGCTGGTGAGAGCAGCACAATCAGAAGGAAAATAAAAAAAAAAAAGTAAAAAATTTAGGCTGCTTCCTTTATTTTTTTCCTTCTTAAAACTTTTTTTTTTTTTTTAATTATTTTCTCTCTTTCTCCTTTTCTTTTCTGGGTACAGGGATAAATATCCAGTACATTAACTCAGGAAATTACGTGAGGTAAGGAAGTTAAATGTAGGGGGTTTTTTTGTTTTGTTGTGTTTTGTTTGTTTGTTTGTTTGTTTGTTTGTTTTTCCCCTGGAAACCAAATGATGGATGATTACTATTTCCAGTCATATTTACCAAATGTTTAATTTCTGGTCATTGATAGCTTTGAAGTGGCAGACATACTGCAGCCACTGCCATAAAAAAAATACCAAATTTCCTTTTGTAAACACTTCAACTTGTAACGTACCAAGTGTTTCTAAGACATCAGCTGGTTCCTCTAACAGACCTTCCCTACTTGCACCCATCACAAATTAAAGAAGTATTAAAGGAACTACACTGATTAACCACTAGCAACCTCCTGGATTTCTCCAAGATGGAACATAAGACTACTCATCACTCTGAACTACAATAAATACAATTTTAAAAACTCCCAGCACTTTAAATAAGTGTCTGTGCCTTTTACAAAGCCTTTGAACACTTGGCTGTACATCAAGAAGCCAAAACCCCCAGACTGAGCAGCCTTGATTTACTCAACACAGACTGGAAGGTCATGCTCAAAAAAGGTGGGTTCATCACACTGAAAGAGGCAGGTAATTTGAAAGATCTGGATCATGAGACCTAATTAAATCCTGGCATAGCTCCACTGATATATATTTGTCTAAACTGCTTAATTTCTGTTGTGTAACAGGAAGGCATTCACATGACAGCACAAGTCTGAGAAGTGCAATTGTGGAAGGTCATTCCTTACAACTTCCCAGTTTTCCTCTGACCCCAGCTCCCTATGGTATTCATCTAGTATTTTATTTCTCTTCATTCCATCTTATTTATGGGTAACACAAAGAACAATAAAAATAATGACCGCCATCAATGCAGACGAAAAAAAATCATATCTAATCATTTTCTTGGAAAACACAAAAAGCAGCAGACATGGACAGTTAGGGATGAGCAGACCTGTGGATGATGGTGGTGATGATGAGGATGATGATGATTGTGGTGCCCTCTGAGACTTCACCCATCCTTCCTCCCCAATAAATAATTCTACCCCCAAACCCACCTCACTCCAGCAAAAGCTTCCCCATATCTGAAGTGGGATCAGAGTTTGGATCCCAGTGCCCAGTCTGGGGATTTCATCCTGCTTAGCTGAGACAGAGAAATTGCATTACAGTGCTGAAAACTGGCTACTGGGTTGGAATATAAATTAATTTTGAGAAAAGCTTTGTTATCAGTGAATAAAAGGGCCTCAAATTCCTGTAAAGAGACAGCATTTCCATCCCATCTCTCAGCTGCTGCCTCTTGGATTATTTAGAACTTAACTTCCAGACAAGATTTTCTCAAAATTATGATTATAGAGAAAAGTTATTTAAAAGAGACCTTCATTATTGTCCAGAAGTTAATAAAATAAGAACTATGAATAGGTATCAATGGACTGTTAAGTGACAAAAAGGTGCAAGAGCGATTTGTGTTGTAGATATGTAAATAAACCAATGCTATTCTTTTGACTATCTGCCCATTCTTTTGAGTTATTTTTTTTTCCAAAACAGGCCTGTACTGAAAAGCAGATTACCCATCTTACCCCAGTTAGAGAATCACAGAACCACAGACTGAGCCAGATTGGGAAAGACCTTTGAGCTCAAGTCCAACCTCCTCATCAACTACACCAAAGCTCTGAGTGCCACATCCAGTCTGTTTTCAAATCCCTGCAGGGATGGTGACTCCTCCACCTCCCTGTGCACCCATCCCAGTGCCCAGCCACTCTTTCTGGGAAGTTCTTTGTGAGGATCAGAACTGATACTGCCAACACTGCTTTCAGCCAATTTTCTGTGAAGGTGAGGGTGCCCATTTGAGGTGAATCCCCAGCCAGGTGAGGGTCCACCCCAGGACCCTCCTGAGCTGCAGCAGCACCGCCAGCCTCAGCAGGAAGCACCACGCTGCCGACAACAAAAGGCACTTGAGGACACAGAACGCTGCTGCTGTTGAAGCCTGGAGCCGAGTTGCAGCGATATTTCAACAAAATGACTTCTTTTCCAGAAGTGACACTTACACCCCTCCTCCAGACTCCCCGGAGACCAAGGCAGCTCAGCTCGGCAGCCGCAGGATCCTCCGCACGTTCCACGCGCGGCTCTCCTCCCTCTTCCCTTTGGATCATGGCAAGGGACACTGCAGAGCACGGCTTTGACCCCTGCCTGCCCCAGGAACATCCTCACGCAGGGAACGGCTCAGCCCCCACGCCTTCTGCCTCCAGCTGGATTTCTGAATTCTGGATATTCCCTGTGCTCCAGGCACTCCACGATGCGCAAAGGGGGCTGGTTGCTGATCATCCTTTCCTCCTTCTTCCCCAACAAACTCTTCCATTTTTTTTTTTCCATGCTCTACAGATAATTCATGGTTGGT